>NW_026585687.1:965641-1017540 GCF_907164565.1 Psammomys obesus
ATTATTATTATTATTATTATTATTATTATTATTATTATTATTATTATTATTATGTTTTTCGAGACAGGATTTCTCTGTGTGACATTTCTGGCTGTCCTGGAACTCATTAGGTAGACCAGGCTGTCCTCGAACTCACAGAGATCTGTCTGCATCTTCCTTCTGAGTGCTGAAATTAAAGATGAGTGCCACCATACCTGGGGAGTTCTAGAACTATTTATTCCTTGTATCTACTTTGTGTGATTAATCTTCTCTTCAGACTGAAACATTCCTTCTAATATTCTCGATTGATCTGGATTAGTGGATATACATTTCTTAAATGTGTTTTTATCATGAAATATGGTTTTTCTTCAGTTACAACTGATCGTTTTCCTGGGCTTAATTGTCTAGAGTGACATCTGTGGTCTTTTAGATAGCTTTTCTGGCTATAGTATTCTGGGATGGCATCCGTGATCTTTCAGAACTTGTAGAACATCATTCTAGGCTCTCATGGCTTTCAAAATCTCTATTGAAAAAAAACAAAACAAAACAGGTGTCAGCTGGGCAGTAGTGACACATGCCTTTAATCACAGCACTTGGGTGGCAGGCATAGGTGATCTCTGAGTTAGTGGCCTGCCTGGTCTACAGAGAAATTCCAGGACAGCCAGGTCTTAGAGAAACCCTGTCTTAGAAAAAGAAAAGAACAGGTACTTGTCTAATAGGTCTGCATTTGTATGTGACTTAGTATTTTTCACCTGCAACTTTCAATATTCTTTACTTGTTCTTTATACTTAGTATTTTGATTATTTGTCAAATAAGGTATCTTTTCTGGTCCTGTCTACTTGTTCTTTTACATGCCTCTTGTACCTTGATAGATAGCTCTTTTTCAGGTATAGGAAACCTGAGTTTCTTCTCCTTTCTCATATACCTATTATACATAAATTTGGTCTTTCCACAATGTCACAGATTTCCTGAATGTTTTGTTATTGGGTCTTTTTTGTTGTTTTTAAAATTCTTTTAGATTTAACATTTTCTTTGACTAAGTGCTCTGTTTCTTCCTCATCTTCAGGGCCTGACTCCCCAAGTATGTATGTATGTATGTATGTATGTATGTATGTATGTATGTATGTATGTATGTATGTATTTGTATTTATCGAGGCAGGATCTCCTGAAATTCACTCTGTAGACCATTCTGGAGCTCACAGACATCATCCTGCTTCTGTCTCCCAAGTCCTGGGATTAATGGTGTGCACCACCACTGCCTCGAAATTCCTAAGTTTTTATTTTTTATTTTGATTTTATTTTGGATTTTTTCCCCAAAGAGTCTAGTTACATTTTATTTTCATATCTTGCATTTATTTATTTTCAATCGACTGTGTTTTCACCATCTTTATTTAGACATTTATTTATATCGTTTTAAAGCTCTTTAAATATGTTCATAATAGCGATTTTGAAGTCCTTGACTTTGTAGAAGGTAAGTGCTTGTATTGGGGATATTGCAATATGGGTGCTGGTTTCTGGAGGAGACATATTTTCTTAGCTGTTCATTGTCTTAGTTTCTTTTCTATTGCTGTCATAAGACATCATGACCAAGACAACTTATAAAAGAAATTCTTTAATTAAGGGGCTTGCTTACAGTTTCAGAGAGTTAGTCATGGCAAGGATCATGACAGTAGATATGCAGGCATGACTCTGGAGAAGTACCTGAGTGCTTTCATCTAATCCACAAACACAAGGCAACAAGACAGGTGTGAGGAGGGGGGAGATAGAGAAAGCTAATTGAGAATGTCATGAACTTTTTATTTTTTCAAGACAGGGTCTCTGTGTTACACCCTGGCTGTCTTGGACTCACTTTGTAGACTAGGCTGGCCTCAAACTCACAAAGATCTGCCTGCCTCTGCTAAAATTAAAGGCCTGCATCACCACCATCTGGCCGGCATGGGCTTTTTGTATTTCAAAGCCAAGTTATGCACCTACTTCAACAAGGCCATGCTTCCTAATCCTTCTCAGACAGTTCCACCAACTAGAACCAAACATTCAAATATATGAAGTTATAGAAGCCATTCTCATTCAAGCCACCACATCCATTGTGTGTGTGTGTGTGTGTTTATAAGACATAGGCATCTGTAGTTTGGACATTTATGGTATTTGTATAAATATTTACTTTGGCCTGTGTTGAGCTGGTTTCTACATTTTTGTTTATTATTCCAACTTTTTAGATTGTGTATCAGCTGAATGATACTTGGTTTTAAGTCCTGAGGCTACTTTGAGGTTATGGGTTCAGTTTCTAAGTGGTCTCAGAAAATCAAAGTAGTGAAGTAGAGTGGCTGATAGTTCAGCAGGTGGGTGGGGAGGACAATGGTTTTCAGTAACTATAACGGGGGGGGGTGTCAGAGTCAGGCTCTTTAATGTTCCAAGGCTGAGAAGTATGTTGGGTGCCCTAGAGTTAGAAAGAGTGGTGAGATAATTCTGGGAGTTTTTTCCTGGGATTCAGATTCAGACACAGATTTTATGCTCTAAGAGGTCCCAGAAAAGTATGATGTGTGGGGTAGATGGCATTCATGGGGAGGGAATTTACTGGCTCTGTGATTTCCTACTGAAAGTTTTTGATTGGACTCTGGTTCAGGCTCCAAGCAGTCCCAGATCTGATGGGATGCCTGATGAGGGGATGAACAGGGCACTAACTCTAAAAATCTGTAACTAGGCTTCTGGGTCCAGCTCCACAAACCTAGGGTCCAACATAGATGGGATGTTTGGCAGTCTAGTCGGTTAATGAACTGAGAATTCCTACCTGAAGTTCTGGTTCAGATTCTGGATTTGGACCCCAAGCTCTCCCAGATTGGGGTGGTAGATATGATGACTGACAGGTAAACAAGTAAGGAAGAGCAGACTGGCTCTGAATGTCTCCATCTAAGGCCCTGGATCAGGATCCATGTGCCCAGAGTCCTAAGGATGGATGGAGTGTCTGACAGTCGGGCAGCTCAGTGACTTGGTTCTGAGAAAATAATTTTTAAAATGATATACACAGTACAGCTACAATTTGCTTTAGTTTTGTATTTTTTTTAAATAAATGTATGTATGTATGTATGTATGTATGTATGTATGTATGTATTTAATATGGGTGTTTTGTCTCTATAAGTGTCTGTATGTTCCTGGTCAGATCCCCTGGAAATGGAGTTACAGATAGTTGTGAGCCACCATGCAGGTGCTAGAAATTATGTTCTCTGGGAGAACAGTCAGTACTCTCTCAGTGCCCTATTTGTTTGGTTTTGAGACACACACTCTCTCTGTATAGCCCTGGCTGATCTAGAACTCACTCTGAAGAGCTGGCTGGCCTCCAACTCACAGAAATCTGCCTGTTCTGTTTTTTTTTAAGTGCTAGGATTAAACACATTATGATTTTGAGATAAGCTGTCTTGCAGCCACTGTTGGCTCAAACTCATTATATAGCTGAGGATAGCCTTGAATTTCTAACTTTCTACCTCTATGTCCCGAGTGCTTGGATTTCAGATGTGCACAACTCTGCTGGTATCCAATGGTTTAAAATACATTTTTCTATGCATCAGAAAGAAACATTTTCAGGATATAACTTTAAAATGCTAATGTATATCTCTAGGCACTGGTACTACAGGTGATTATTTTCTAGAGTTTTTGCAAGAAATATGCATCATTACACTTGATTGGGAAAAATGTTGCAAAAGAGAAGTTGTTATCTCCAGAGTAATCAATTTTTGCTTATCATTATACGCATCACAAATTGTCCATTAGACTGTAACTATCATGTGGGCATAAATTAGTGTTTTTTTTTTATTTCCCATGGTACTTCCTGCCACACAGTATTCTGCATTCAGCAAATGTTGACAAAGTCCACACATGCATATGCATACATATAAGCTTATGTACCTATGTGGGCATGCATATTTAAATATGCCACCCTCTTTCTCATCAATAATGAGAAAAAAGCAAAGGCAGCTGTTTAAAAAGAGCTAACAGATGAAGATAACCTAGAACCCCTGCACAGATGTAGTCCATGGCAGCTCAGTCTCCAAGTTGGTTCCCTAGTAAGGGGAACAGGGGCTGTCTCTGACATCCACTCAATGGCTGGCTCTTTGGTCATCTCCCCCTGAGACAGGGACAGCCTTACCAGGCCACAGAGGAAGACAATGCAGCCAGTCTTGATGAGACCTTATAAGCTAGGGTCAGAGGGAAGGGGAGGAGGACCTCCTCTATGAGTGGACTTGGAGAGGGGCATGGGAGGAAATGAGAGAGGGAGGGTGGTATTGGGAAGAAATGAGGGAAGGTGTTACAGCTGGACACAAAGTGAATAAATTGTAATTAATAAAAAATAAATTAATTAAAAAAAGAAAATTGAAAAAAATAAAAAGAGCTAACAGGCCTTTTGCCTTATGTTGGGAAAAGAATGGTGCTCTCTGTCCTCCAAGGTGGAGGATACAGAGTGACGAATAATGAGTTCAGGTAACCACAGAGAAATTTGTCTATTTCTGCCCACACAATTATTTTCTTGTATTGCTTTTGGTGAGATTAGGTCCAGTTCTCCTACAGTTCTTCTAACTAGCTTGTCTTTGCAGTTTATTGAAAATGTTGAAATTAAAAGCTATGTACCACAGCAAGTGGTAAATGGGCTGTCTGTACCCAATCTAGGCTACTTGTTGCAGCCAGTGTTTAATCAGCTGAGATGACAAGGACCTTGTCCTGTTGAGAAGCATACAAACCAGACAGGTTCACAAGGCTTTAGTCACATCTCATTTGCTGTGTCTTCAGAATTCCATGCTCTGCATCAAAACTGAGATAAAAGTACAAAGTTTGTACATTGGGTTATCAGCAGGTGCCCAAGGGAGAATGAATGTTCAAATCCCTCAAACCACTAAATTATTGAAAAGCTCTCGAACAGGCTCTTCAAAAATCAGACAGCATGGCTGAAGGATTTACACATTTGATAACAAAAATAGGAGGGCAGGATAAAGACCCAATCTGAGCTCTTGATGATTTGATTTTTTTAAAATAGTTACTACTGTGCAAAGGAAGGCACAGAACGTGGAGGACATTTTAAAGGCAGATTATGGCTTATCCTTAATTATGGCTGCTGCAGACCTAAGGAGATAGGTTGGAGCCTGATCATGACTCTGGCCTTCCCTCAGAGACCCAGCAGGCAACAGGGTAGGGTTTCTTTTGCTTCCTCAAAGCCACTGATGGGGAATTATTGATTCTGAAATCTCCTGGAGGAAATTTTTACCCAGCAAAGTGGGGCATTGAGAAATCTGAGCAGATCTGCCAACTGTGAATTTATACTGCCTCATTATGTTAACCCATCGGAAGCTGTATCTAGGGACACACTAGTGCCGCTGTCTTCTTACATATTTATTGGGCTGTCAAGATATAAAATGCCACTCTTAAAGTCAGAGTCACCATGCAGTGGACCATGGCTTAAAATTTCCTCTGCTAATCACACCAGAGTCTTGGTAGCAGCACTCCCACATTCAGCGGATAGTGAAGAGCAGGGCACACTGGTATGGCCGTAGAAGACTCTCCTTTGCTCTTTTCTTGTTTTCAAATTAACCAGAAGTTTTTCTTTGTAAATAATTAAAATCCTAACCTCCTTTGAGGCCCTTCAAGCATGTAAGACCTCACCTTGGGGGTGCGATCCTCAAAATATACTCTTTTGTGTTTTGTGGGAAGGTGCAAGAGGTACTCTTGGGATGAAGAAAGGGATTGACTAAAGTAACTGAAAAGTCTACCATTTATAAGAAGCACCTTCACTTTAAAACATTTCCTGATCTAAAAAGGCAATAATGCAATATGATTTTCCTCCCTATAAGTAGGCAAAGTATATACTTAGAGAATATACTCACGACTTAAACTCCGCTGACTTCTTTCTTCATCTTTCCTCTGCATAGCAAGCACTAAATACATATATATTTGTTAGAGGAGTGTGAAACTGAATCTAAAAAGATGGTACTTTTGTAGTGCCTGTGTAGTGGATTGAATGAGAATGGCTTCCATAGGTTTCATATTTGAATGCTAGTTGATGGGACTGGTTTGGGAAAGATTAGAAAGTGTAGCCTTGTTGGAGCATGTGTGTCACTGAGGATGGGCTTTGAGGTTTCAAAAGCTCCTGTAGGGCCCAGTATCTCTCTCTTCCCCTCCCCCACCTCTAACTCATGCTTGTGGAACAGGACGGGCTCTTAGCTACTGATCCAGCACCATACCTGCCTATCTGCTGCCACACTCCCCACCATGATGTTCATGAACACTAACCTTCTAGAACTGAAAGCAAGCCCACGATTGAATGCTTTTGTTTATAAGCCTCCTGCTTCAGCCTCACCAGTGCTGGGATTAACAGACATGTGCCACCATACTTGGCTTTTCACCCTTCTTCCTCCACTGCTTTTTGCTTCCTTCTTTGCCTTTCTTCCCCCCCCCCCTTTCCCCTTTATTTTGGGGATTGAACCCAGGGCTTTATGTACATACTAGGCAAGCACTCTATCAATGAGCATTATTCTAACAAGCTGAGTTCCAACATATACAGGCAGAAGCCTGTATATTATAGTCTGAGATTTACTAGTATATTACTGTAGATTACAAATGTTAATAGTTGTTTGATTTTTTTTAAGATAGGAGAAGGTAGACAAAAATTATTAAAAAGAAAGGCATGGGGACTGAACAGAGGGCTCAGCAGTTAAGACCACGTACCGCATTGGCAGATGGCGGAGTTCCCAGCACCCACACTAGGCATCACACAACAGCTTGTCATTTCAGCTCAAAGGGAACCCACCATCCTCTTCTGGGAGACATGGTCCTTGCACTCACGTGTACAAACCACACTTCCACACAGCACACAGGCACACATAACTGAAAAGTAAAATCTTGGGTTGCAGAGATGACTCATTGGTTAAGAGTACTTACTGGCTGCTTTTGCATAGGGTCTGGCTCTGATTCCGAGCAACCACATGGCGGTCCACAAGTGCTTGTAACTTCAGTTCCATGGGCACCAGGTACTCATGTGGTGTACAGACATGCATCATGCAGGCAAAACACATACTCATAAAGAAAAAAAATCCCAAAATATTAAAAATAACATCTCTAACAATAAAAACATGCTGCTACCAAGTTTGACAGTGCTAGTTCTCTTTAAGAGATCAGTTCTAGATGGTTTTCTTTTAACAGTTCAGCTTCCAAATGAACCTAGCCATTTCATCTTTTATTACTTCTCCCAATTTTTTAAATTTTTCATTTTTTTTTTTGAGACAGGGTCTCACTATGTAGCCCTAGCAGGCATCAACCTCAATCTTGACTTCGTCTCCAGAGTACTGAGATTGCAAATGTACCCTACTGTGCCTGCTGCAACTTTTCTTTTATAGGTATTCTTTCAAAATGTGTGTGCGCACATTATACTTCTCATTCTTTCACCAGTGGTGTTTATATCTGGCCCCGTTTTTCTTTCTGCTGTACTGTAGTCCATGATGTGCATCTTCTTTCTGGGGCCTAGCTCCTCACTACCGGAAACTGCACTGCAGTAAACATGCCTGTATTTGAACCCATAGGGGGAATGTCTCTTTTAAATGTCTTTTTAAACGTTTTGGGTATCGCTTTGTAGCCCAAGAGGTCCACAAACAAACTCAGCATTCTCCTGCATGCCCTTCTTAAGTGCCAGCATCTGCCACTCTGTCAGGCTAAGAATTTCCTATGTATCAATTAAACTAACTGCTTCTGGTTAGTTCTCTAGACTGATGGCCCAAATCTTCTCTCCTGCGTGCATGAGAGTTCAAGAGCCCAGTCTTCCGGAGTACTTAGCATGTCCCTGCTTTCTAATATTTTTTTTTTATTTTAACAGATACAGAGTGATATTTTTTAGTATTGTTGTTGCATGGTTTTCTTGGTTGTTTGTTTCTAGCCAGGATCTCTTTTAGCCCCAGCTGGCATTAAATTTTCTATGTAGCCAAGGTAGCGTCAACCCCCTGACTCTCCTGCTTTCATTATCTTCCAAGTCCAGCATCTAGCATTGTTGCTCTTTTCCGGATTATTTTATTTTTATTGTGTGTTTATGGTGTGTGTGTGTGTGTGTGTGTGTGTGCATGTGCGTGTGTATGTATGTGTTTGACACAGTCTTCTTATATAACCAGGCTGGGCTTAAACTCTATTTTTTTTTAAGCACAGCGACTATTTTATTTAAAACCCATCAGTGAAATGGACCGTTTAGGTCTATGACAAATCATTCATATTAAAAGTATAAGTCAGTAACTGTATGAAGCACACAGTGCCACATACAAATGAACTGATCAATCAGACCACAACTTTCTGTGTTGAAACAGAATAAACTTCCCTGTGGAACCTTTGTGACATTTACTTTAGTATTCTTCTCATTATTCTTCACCCTCTCCTTCAACATAATCCATACCAATCTCCTCATAATCCTTCTCTATGACAGCCATGCTCTCATGGGCCTCAGAGGACTCACCTCCTTTATACGCTCACCCTCATAGCAGTGCACAAAGTCACACTTGGCATGCATCAAATCAAATGATCTATTTGAGCCCAGGCAGGCCCCAGCAATGGCTGTGGTGTTGCTGAGAATGCATTCAGCTCTCCGGACCTTGGCCACATCTCCACCAGGTACCACAGTGGGAGGATGGTAATTAATGCCAACTTTGAAGGCATTGGGGCACCAGTCCACAAAAAATATGGAATGCTACATGAATTTTCTTGTCATCCTTTTTCAGGAGCCATGCTAATCTTCTCTGTATCATTCCAATTTTAGTACATGTGATGCTGAATTGAGCACGGCCTTAAACTCTTAATCCTCCTGCCTCAGCCTCTGGATTTCAGACCTCTGCCATAACAATATATCATTTGCTTTATGGCTGGTTATCTGCTGTTGTTATGCAGGATTCTGAAAGGGGCCAGGAGTGATAGAAAGTACATATCTACGTTATAAATGGGGCTTTATTGGTTTGGCTTACATGAGAGGGAGCATGTAGTCCAACAGTGGCCATCTGCATGCAGGAGAAGCGGAGAGGATCAGGTTCCCAATCCAGGCAGAAAAGTAGAAGATGCTCACAGTCCCAGTTTAAAGCTGAAAGCTTGGAAGTTTCCCAGAGCGTCACCGGTACTGAGTCCGTTTCGAAGGGGCAAAGAAGCTGGAATGTGCAATCTGCTGGCTGTGTGTGTGTGTGTGTGTGTGTGTGTGTGTGTGTGTGTGTGGTGTGTATGGAGAAGTAGACTTGAGGGCTCACCTCCCTTCCTCAGGCTTGCCTTCCACATCAAGGGTCTCACCTTATTTAGAGTGGGTCTTTCACGCTCACTATCCTAGATGCAGTCTTCTTTGGGAACACATCCACAAACACATAGGTTTCACCAGACCTAGGTTTACCATAAACTACTCAAGCTCACTACTCAGACTATCACAGCTTTTCGTATTTGAGAAAAAAAAAGGTTCATTTACTCTTATTTTCTGTGTATGAGTGTTTGCCTGCATGTATGTCTGTGTATCACATGCATGCACTGCCTATGAAGGCCAGAATAGGACATTAAATCCCCTGGATCTGGAGTTATAGATGGTTATGAGCTGCTATGTGGGTACTGATACTGAACTTTAATCATTGAGCTTCACACCTGTCCTTTTATCTTGAGTTCTTAGACATATAGTTTCTTATAAGATATACTTTAAAAGTATTTTGTTCAGCAGTCTGCTTTTTTTTTTTCATTTTCCAAATGGTATCCTTTGAAGAACAAAACCTTTTTGATGCAGATGTGTTTTCTCTCCTAGAAACCTGCACAGCACCCTCTAGCAGTATGAAATTTAGCCAGCAGGGAGTTTGTTTTCTGGTTAGTTCAGCATGTGTGTGCATGCTTGAGTGAGTGCTTGCGTGTGTGTGTGTGTGTGTGTGTGTGTGTGTGTGTGTGTGTGTACGTATGTGTGTGTTTGTATTAGCCCAGATTAGTTTTGAACTTACTACATAACTAAGGATGACCTTGAACTTCAGATCTTCATGCTTAGCATTTTAGTTGGCTTTTTACACAAAGTCAAGTCAATGGACAGTTGATAATCTTTTCAATAAATGACATACGAATAAATGGATATCTGCATAATAGGAAAGGTATTTTGATCAATACCATATATTATAAACAACTACTTAGTAACTTAAAATAATAAATGGGGGCTTGAGATGTAGCTTGGTGGTGGAACATTACCTAGCCTGTAGAAGGCCCTGGGTTCTCAAAACAACAAAAAACAAACAAACAACAACAAAAGTAGAAGCTAGACTTTCAGGAAGATGGAGCAAGAACTCAAATTCTCTCTTCTTCCAGTTCGTTCTATTAATTGCTCTCTAGTATCCCCTGGTATATACTTCAGTTTACTTATTTTGTGATGTGTGATTATTGTTCTTCAGAAGATCCAGGTCTGGATCTTCTCTCCATGAAGCAAGGAGGTCTGTGTATGGCACTGGGAGAAACTTCTTGCTTCTATGCTAACCAGTCAGGGACAATTAGGGAAAGTTTGGCTGAGGTCAGAAATGACCTTAAGGAGAGAAAAGATGCCAAGAATCTGATAACTATCACCAATCCTGGTCCCTCTGGTTAACTGTTTTACTTATAGCAATTGCTGAGCTATTAATCCTTTAGGACCCTGCTTGCTCAACTGTCTACTTACCTATGTAATACTACGTAAGTTCTGTTTTAGTACTGATGCTATAATTAAACCCCTGCTCCATGATGAGTACACAGTTTGACTCATGCCCAGTAGAACCAGTGGGGAGTGTAACAGGCTCCCAGACCTTAGCACAACTGACACCATGTTAGAGACACCATTCTGACCTAAGAACCCAGAATGTAGACCCCAAAACTTGCCAAAACAAAGAGCTAATCTATCTTAGTCCGTAGTTCTAGGAAAGTTCTTAATCTTATCAACCTTGTTTTCTTGGCTTTTGTAGATCCGTTTATTGCTAACTGAAGTGTGTCAAACCAAGATGTGGTTTTTGTACATGGAAAGCCAAGAGTGGCAAGGGTAATGGCTTGCCATTAGCTGCATGATTTGGGGAAGTTCCTTGTACATCCACTGGTTGTTGAGAGTAAATAATTTGCTATTTGGTTGTAATTCCATGTCCCTGCAATTCTTTGGTGGAATTACCTAGAAACACCGCTATACCCATTAAAGTTGGTTGTTTTTAAGCATGAATATTGATATGCACAATAGGATGGATGAATCTTAAAATCTTTAGAAAGAAATGAAGCAACATATATTGTATATATTCACTTACTGAAATTCTAGGAAAGACAAAGTTACCAACGGTGACAAAAACAGATCAGCAAAGTCCTAAGTGGGAGCTTAAATGCATGACATGAAATCACTTTATTTTGCAATAGTGGGGACTGAACCCAGGGTCCTACACCTTCTAGGCAAGTATTCTGCCACAGAGTCACATCACAGGCCTGAAGTAACATTTAAAAGTGATAGATATGTTTTGATGAGTGGTTGGTTCTAGTGTGCATATTTTCACTGCTCTTTGACCTGTGGCCATAAAAAAAAAGACTTAAAAATTGATTAACAAAGCAGTCAGAGCATCCCATATTACTAGGCCCCATGAAAAGGGGTAGTATATTTTACTCTTTCCTCATAAGAATTGGGCTCCTCAGTTTTTCTTGATTAAAGATAATAAGCTCAGCTGGGTGAAGTGGCCCATGCCTGTAATCCTAGCACTAAGGAAGGTAGAGGCAGGCAGATCTCTTGTGAGTTCGAGTCGAGCCTGTTCTACAAAGCACTCCCAGCATGGCAAAAGCTACAAAGAGAAACCCCGTCTCTAAAAAAACAAAAACAAAAACCAACTAACCAACCAATCAATCAACAAAAGACAACAAGCTCTGTTAAAGAGTTCTGAGGCTGCCCAAGGAACTCTGTCTTCTCAGTAGGACAACACAAGCAACATGAGTTACTCTTCTTGCTGGTTTGACACAAATATCTTAGACAACTTAAAGGAGTAAGTGTCAGTATTCCATATTTCACTTTCCTTTTCAGTGCTGTGATAAAACACCATGTCCAAGGCAGTCATGTCCTTGGGTTGCCTTGGACATGGCATTCATTTGAGTCTGTGGTCCCAGAGTAGAAGCATGACTACAAAGACAGGCATCATAACAGAATCAGGAAGCTGAGAGCTCATATTTTGAACTGCAAACACAAAATAGAGAGTGAACTTGAAATAGCATGAGGGCTTGCAACCACAAAGCTCACCTCTAGTGACATATTTTTTTTCTGAAAAGGCCTCACTTCTTAAACCTACTCAAATATCGCCACCAACTTGGAACCAAGTATTCAAATGCCAGAGACTATGAAGACAGTCCATTCAAATCACAACAGTCAATGAGGGTAGTGGTGGTATGGTGGAGCAGTCCACATCATGCTATTCAGGAAACAGAATAAGGGACATAGGGACAGCAGTGAGGGGAAGAAATAGCCCACAAGGACATGCACCAGTGACCTATTTCCTCCAATTCAGCTGAATTTCTAGCACTTTCCAGTAATACCATCATATTAGGTACCCATCAAGGGATTAATCCATTCATTAGGTCAGAGCCCTCCTGATCCAGTTGTCTCTAGAGATGAACTCACAGAGGTGTACTTTACTAATCTCCTATGCAGGCTGTAATCCAATCAGGCTGACAATGAAGATCAAACTCACATAAGCTAATTTATTCTTTACCCGCTGCAACAAGGATCTGCAACATTTCTGTGAAGTTCTAGGAAATTCTAGGGCTGTAAACCAGGCTTCCCACATTCAGATAAAGTGTTCTGGCACTGAGCTACACCTCTAGCCTTAAGCTTCAAATTTGTCAGCTCTGATAGCAATTGAAAGTCAAGTCATGCTCCACAGAACAAATGACAGCAAATTCAGATTTCTTACTCACAAATATATTTATGAGGTATTATATGGTCTCTTCTTTTGAGAAGGTTATTTATGTGGTCCAAGCTGACCTCAAACTTATGATTCTTCTTCTTCAGCCTTCTGAGTAGCTATTACTATTTTATACTCTGATCTCATTAGCACCCTATGTGCTACCAGTATCTGGGCATCTTTTCACCAATTTATTCAGGGCTGTATTTTGCCCTCAGAAGACACAGGTCACCTTAAAAACAGTTTTTTTTAACCTATTTACCTAGAGGCAAGGTGATCAAGTCTAAGTGATGCTAAGATAGAATCAAATAACTAGTTTTATTTTTCAGAGGACTTTTAACATTTGAGACAGCAGCTGATTGTTTTAGAAGTAATAAATAGTGGTCTGGTGAGATGGCTCAGCAGTTAAGAACACTGGCTGCTGTTTCAGAGGTCCCAAGTTCAATTCCCAGCAACCACATGGTGGCTCATGACCATCTGTAAAGGGATCTGGTGCCCTCTTCTGGCATGAAGGTGTGCATGCAGACAGAGCACTCAGACATTAAACAATGCATAACTAAATTTAAAAAAGAAGTAATAAATAAAAAATTAGGGACGTACTGAGAGAAAATGTGAGTTCAATCTATTTTATGGCATGTACAAGATTGTATTTAATAAAAATACATACTACTGCATGGTGTGGTGGTGCTATCACTCAGCAGGTGGATTTTTGTGAGTTCAAGCAAAGCTAGTTTACACAGCAAGTTCCAGGCCAGGCAAGGCTGCAAATGAGATCCTGTCTCAAAAACACAAACAAACAAAATATGTAATATATGCTATATGTACATACACTACTATAATATCATTTGCATATAATTTGTTATGATGTGCATCATAACATCACAGTGAAATTTCAATATTGACCATTGACCCCTAGGGGTTATGGCTTTGATATTTCCTTTTCTCCCACTCTCTCCCCCCCTTCTTTATTGTAAATGATAGGGTCTCATATATCCTAGGCTAGGCTAGAATTAACAATGTAGCCAAAAATAATCTTGATCGTCTGACCCCTCCTGCTTCTATTTCTTGAGTCCTAAGACTATAGGAATGTGCTGCTTCACATGCTTCATGTATTGTTGGAAATCAGACTTCAGACTTCTTGCAGCACTCTACCAACTGAACTACATTACCGTTCCCATTTTCTTGTTGTCTGTCTGTCTGATGTGGTTCTAGACATCAAACTTAGGGCCTTACACATCCTGGTCAAGAGCTCTACCCTTAGGCGAGTCCTCAGATCCCATGTGATTTTTTTCCCCTCTCCTTTTTTCATCCCTCCTCCCTCCTTTCTAATTTTCTGGGTTATTTTTTGAGAGTGTCTCATTATAAGCCCAGGATGGTATAGAGTTTGATATTAAGGCAAAATTAGCCTCCAACACATGAATCTTGTATCTCAGATTCTTGAGTTCTGGGATTATAAACATGTGCTACTTTGCCCTACCTAATGACTTATTTCTAAGACAAGAGTGAAAGTGTGGAAAAAGAAAAACATCTCTCCCTTCACTCACTCAATTTAATCTTTTATATTTATGGTAGGTTTTTTTTTTTTTTTTTTTTTGGTTGTTGTTGCTTTTCTCTGATTGCCAATGAGATAAAGCATTGTTATTCTGTCATACATACTATAGAAAAACTGGCAAGTACTGGTAGGTGAATGTGCTCCTGTGTGTGTGTCGCGCACATGCACACACACACATAAAAACACACACTCTTTACCATTTCTCCCCCAAGTGGCCACAAGTAATCATTACAACAGTGGCAAAAAAAAGATAGCCCTATTTTTAGTTGTTGAAAAGTTGTCTGTTTGCCTGCCTCCCCATCTCACACTGACTGATCAAATTGATAATTAGAAACTAATATCATTTCCATGTACATTTCGCTCTAGTGTGATGAAGGGAGGGAGAGAGAGATGTGCAAAGGTCAAGGAGAAACAACAGAAGAGAAAGATTCTATGGCAAATTTTAACTTGAGGCCAGCAAACAATTATTAGCGCTGGTGGTTATAGGGATCCCTGTTTCATATAACTTTAAATCCATTATCTGATCATATCCTGATGGATGCAAGCTATTCTCAATCCCCAAATCCTCCCTTTTAGGAATCAGGATGGCTACTTTCCTTGTTGCTGTACAAAATACCTGACAAAAGCAAATTAAGAAAGGAAGGCTATATTTTGGTAACAGCCCAGAGAAGAGCAGTTCATTAGAGTGGGAAGGCATGGAGGTGGGATCAGCTCACAGCTGGTGGCAACAGAAGCATAAGGCTGCCGGCTTATTTCTGGGAGGATCAGAAAGCAAAGACATGGGGATGTAGGTATTCAACAGCTTTTTTTCCTTCTTTTTTTTTTTCGGTTTGTTTTGTTTTCTGAGACAGGGTTTCTCTGTGAAGCCCTGGTTGTCCTGGACTCACTTTGTAGACCCTGCTGGCAGGCTCACAGAGATCTGCCTGTCTCTGCCTCCCTGAGTGCTGGGATTACAGGCATGCGTCACCACACTTGGCCCTTTTTCTGTTTTTAGTTAGTCTCGGATCCCAGCCCTGGTGATGATACTGCCTATGTTCAGTCAACCCTCCCAATCAGTCCTCTCAGTAATTCCCTTACAGACATACTCAGAGGAATTCATAACTCATTCGTGACTATTTGTTAGTCAAGTTGTGTAGGAAATGAATTTTGGTGATAATGACTTAGTATGAACTTGTAGGACTCAGAAATATTCAGTTTTTCTTGCCTTTCTAATGTAAAGTTCATTCCATTAGTTACTTTTCAATTGCTCTGATAAAACATCATGACCAGGACCACTTATGAAAGAAAGAGATGAATTGGGCTTGTGGTTCCAGTGGGTTAGAGTTCATGGTGGTAGAGTGGCAACATGGTGGCAGGTGGCTAAAGCGGCAGCCCAGAGCCCACACCTACATCTATAAGCAGGAAGCAGAGAGAGCACACCGAGACGAGACATGAGACTTTTGAAACTTCAAGCAAGCCTCCAGTGACATCCTTCTTCCAGCCAAGACCTCACTTCCTAATCCTCCCCAAACAGTCAACAACGGGGGATCCAGTATTCAAATACTCAAGACTTGTGGGAGATATCTCATGCAAACGACCACTTATGTTGGAGAGGGATACACAAAGAGGACAAGGATGAGGAGCATCTTACGGTTCTATTGCTGTGAAGAGACACCACGAGCAAGGCAACTTATGACAAAGGCAATTAATTGGGGGCTTGCATAGTGTTTTTGTGGGTGAGTCAGTGCATGACCATCTTAATGGAGAGCACGGCAGCAGGCAGGTAGGCGTGATGCTGGAAGTGCTGTAGCTGGAGGCAGAGAGAGAGTGAGAGAGAGAACAGGCCTGGGCCTGGTGGGCTTTAGAAACCCCAAATAAAACCCCGCAGTGACACATCTTCTCCAACAAGGTAACACCTAATGCTTCCTATACAGTCCACCTACTGGGAACCAAACATTCAAATATATGAGCCTGGGGGGTGCATTCTCATTCAAGTCATCAGAGACAGTAATTAAGGAGCACTTTGTTCTGGAAATATTGGTGATTGAAGACAGAGGCAGAAAATCTCTGCAAATTCCAGCCCAGTCTGCTCTAATAGAGTAATTTCCAGGATAGCAAGGGCTATACAGAAAAACCCTGTCTCCAAAACAAAAAACAAAACAAAACAAAACAAAACAAGAAAAAAAAAAAGAAAGGAAGGAAGGAAGGAAGGAAGGAAGGAAGGAAGGAAGGAAGAAGGAAAGAAAGAACGCGAGCCAGTGAGATGATTTGTTCAGTAGTAAAGGAACTGCTTTGCGGCCAAGCCTGATGACCTGAACTCAGTCTGCAGATCTCACATAGTGGAAGGATATAACATACTATCACAAGTTTTCCTTTGTTCACACATGGCGTGCACAAGCCACATCCCCTAGACACGTACAAAGAAGAAGAATCCAATGTTAAAAAAATCGAAAATTTAATTATTTCAAGTATTTTTTTTTTTACGACAAAGCAAAAGCACCACAGGAAATTAGTACTGAGATGCAAAGCTGTTGCTATAAAAGGGCTTTTGAAATTGGTTTGCATGAAGAGTTTGGCAGGTGGAAAATGAAGCCCCTACTGAGAGTTGGATTAGAGGCCACCCTCGTCATATGCCATTGCAAGGAAAAAAAAAAAAGGTACCTACATTTATCCATGTCTTGAGACCTAAATGAGACGCCAAGCTTAAAGGTGATGCACTAGTGGGTGGTATTAGAAAGGCAGCAAAATTCTCAGGAGCCAGTGTGAGCATTGCTGGCTGCCTTTAGCCAAGTTTATAGTGATAGTTGACAACAAAAACGAACATTGAAGTACTTGAAAATTCTACAGTTTAATGAGAAAAAAGTCTAAGTAAATGTGTACAGGAGGGCTAGGTTGTTACTACTGATTAAAAGAAGCCCAGTGCTTTGTTCTAAGACAAACACGAAAAATGTCTCTAGAAATCACCTCTAGAGATCTAGAAATCTCTAGAAATCAAGGCCTTAGCTATCACTGGCTCAGGGATAGAGAAGTGCAAATTTGACCAGGCAGTGATGGTGTGCATGCCTTTAATTGCTGCCTTGGGGAGGCAGGGGAGGCAGATTTCTGTGAGATGAGGCCAGCCTGGCCTACAGAGTCAGGGCTACTATACAAAGAAGGCCTGTCTCAAACCTCCTCACCCCCACAAAGTACAAATTTGTTCCAAAGATAGCCCAGACCAGAATCTTCCTTTGCATTTATTGATTTAGTATTTGTTTGCTTATTATGTGTGTGTGTGGGAGGAGGGGCACTTGTGTAGAGATCAGAAGATAGCTTGCAGGAGTCAATTCGTCCTTTCCACCATGTGGGTTCTTGTTTGGCAGCAAGCTCCTTTGTCCACGGAGCCATCTTACGGCTCTTGTGTGTATTTTCTTACATCATCAGAGTACCTGGCTTGTTTAGGAATGCCAACAGAATCATTTTTCCGGGTTTAGCTGGCTAGACACTCAGAGACCAGTGTAACCAGGGTTCAGGCAGGCTCGGGGACAGCACTTTATCATGTTCCACAAAATGGAAGGATGCAGACTGAAAGGCTCATAGGGCATCCCCTGAGAGTTCAAAGGAAATACTGGGAAGTTGGACAGTGTTTTATAGATTTGGACGGAGCACCTTCAGGCAGTTTCTCTCAGGACAGGACGATGAGTAGATCTAGAGGAATGAAGCTACAGCTGCAGTGCTGACCGGAGGAGGACAGAGATGCCAGCAATGTCCAACGCTTACTGAGGGAGGCTGCAGCTGGTGTGCAAAGGAAGGTCACAGGGGCAGCCTTCTTCCCCAGCACAGTGTGCCTCCATTCCTAACACAGACTTCAAGGATTGGACCTTTGTCACGCTGAGGTATTTTGCCATTAAAGTGCCTGAAAACTGACTAACACACTCTTCCAACACATTAATGGATATAGCTTAAGAAATGTGAGTCCTTCACTTCACTAAGCCTTTCTTGAGACAGTGAATGAGTATGAGGAAGTTGTGGTTTCTTTTTCATTCACACTTTGTGTTTAACATCCATTCTGAAGAAGGATGTTGTAGATGTGAGCAGATGTCTTCATAAGTACCTGAGAGATAGGAGGTTCTTTCCTATGGAGTCTCAGATCTTACGTTTTTCACTTGGATTACTGGTTTGGACAGGCTCGTGTCTTGTCTTGTAGAATTTAGACATTTGTTGAGGTAGTCCCATTTCTTAGTCTTCCTCTAAGGGCCCCTTTCCTTTAGCTCATTACCCACTTTACACATTTAAAGAAAAATTTATTTCCTTTTTTGTTGCATGTAACTTATAGCCATCCATCTTCCTGCCTCTGCATCTTAAATGATGGGATTACAGGCATATGCCATCATGCATATGACTTTGACTCATGCATTCCTATGAACTAAAAAGATTTCCTCTTCTGAGAGGATAGCCTAAAATCTATAACTTGTAGCTCTCCATGTAAAATTCATGGCTCAGCATTTATTATAGTCTCCATTGCCTATTTAACTCTGTGCATCTGTGTCCCCATGAAGATGCCACAGGATTTACTTTTTTCCCCCTGTGGTGACTGCTGTTAATGCTGAAGATTTTTTTTTTCAAGACAGGAATTCTCTGTGTAGCCCTGACTGTCCTGGAACTCACTCTGTAAATCAGGCTGGCCCCAAATTCAGAGATCCACCTGTCTCTCTCTCCCAAGTGTTGGGATTAAAAGTGTGTGCCACCATCGCCTGGCAATGTTGGATATTGTTGACTTCTCCACAACCTGCTGGTTAAAAGAGGTCCATCGATTGTTGCCACACATCCTTAACACATTCCTGAACTAATACGGTTGTTTGCTTCTGTCTTTACCAAAAGGATGTTGTACTGCAGGTTATCTTGGGGGAAACAGGATGTGGCCAAGGACTACTGGTACATACTGAGTCACAGAAGCACCAATAGCAGAACATGATTTTACATGCTTGTTTTCTTCTTTTGCCCATATATATTTAAGGTCCTTCTACCTGTGAAAGGCCAACACTATTTCATGATTTATTATGTTTCTCCTTCTTCTTTATTTCTCTTTGTTTTATAGTTTTGATCTGTTGTTATTGTTCTTGAGATGAAGTCTTGCTATGCAGCTTCAGGCTGGCAGGGAACTCAAATAGCCCGGGCTGGGTAGGGACTGACTTGCAATGTCCTACTGTCCCTCTCTCCTTAGTACTGGAATGACCATAACTGGTTCTTGACATTAATTTTCTTTCTTTCTTTCTTTTCTTTCTTTCTCTTTCTTTCTTTCTTTCTTTCTTTCTTTCTTTCTTTCTTTCTTTCTTTCTCTCTCTCTCTCTCTCCCTCTCTCTCTCTCTCTCTCTCTCTCTCTCTCTCTTTCTTTTCTTTTCTTTTTTCTTATTTTGAGACAGGGTCTCTCTGTCCTAGAACTCACTCTGTAGACCAGGCTGGCCTTGGGGGCTGGGATTAAAGGCATGCACCACCACCAAGATGGCTCAGCCATTAAAGGCTAAGCCCACAACCAAACATATAAGACATTAGTTTTTTTAAAAACAGTTCTTCAGGTTTTGCCTTTCTCATACTGGGCACTGCAAATAAAATAAGTGTGGGACCTATTGAAAGCATTTACCATTCCGAAAAAAAATTAGACCATTTTCACATTCGTATGTAGGGTAATTTCTTATGGGAGTTATCTGCATCATGAGTTTCTTTTCCCTTCTTTCCCAAGAGCCCTGACACTCTGATTCACAGCTATCTTCACTTCTGACCCAGCTTATCCTGCTCCCCAAAGGACAAACATTGTATCACTTAAAACTCACCAACAGTGCCTGTAGCATCTTATGCTGTTCATCATAGTCTCCCTCCCTTTGAATTCTTTTTCTGAAACAAAATAATATTTTCTCACCCTTCTCTCTCTCTCTCTCTGAGAAAGAAAGAAACTAAATAAAGAGAGAAACTAAATAAACCACAGTACATGTCTGGAGGTCAGAGGACAATTTGCAGCTCTTGGTTTGTTCCTTTTACCTTGTGGGTTCCAGGACATAGCTTGAGATGTCTGGCTTGACAGGAAGAGCTCATAGCCACTGACCCTTCTTACAGGCCTTCTTTCTGAATGTCTTATGGTTAGTCATGCAAGGAAGTTGGGTAGTCTGATTGTATTGTTTATTATTATTATTGCTGTTGTTGATGATGATGAGTCATGGTCACATGGCCTAGAATGTGTAACACACGCCTCAGACTAATAGATATGATCTGCCTGCTTCTGCTTCCTGAGTGCTAGGATTAAAGACATGTGCAGCTATGCCCAGGCTTGTCTCAAACTTGCTATGTGGCTGAGATGTCCTTAAACTCCTGATTCTCCTGCCCCCCTCTCTCAAGTTCTGGGATTACAGGTGTGCTCCACTATACCTGGCTAAGACCTTATTATTGTTACCTTTTGTGCTTTTCAGAGAGAACCTTAAAACTTTCTGATCTGGATTTTCCTGTTGGAAGACATGGAAAAATCATTCTAGCTTTACAGTTTTATTTTTCCCTTTATTTTCCATTATGTCTGTGTAAGAGTTACCCTTCCTGGACCCTAATAACAGGAAAATATACTCTTCTCTTTTTTTAGTTCATACCAAAACATAACTTTTGGCCTTAAATGTGCATAAGTATCTTTAAATAAATATGTAATAACTATGCCTATAATATTTTAACAAAGAGAACAATACGGTGATCTGTAGGTACACATACACACACATTGCTTTTAGACTTAGGGTTATCTTTTGGGGTACATCTTTGTTTTTCCTTTCATGTAGACAGACTTTGACCTCTAATATCTTAAGCCTTCTCTATCTTTATTTCCAGATAATCCTTTGGTTTGCCTTCTGACATTTCTAAAGCTAAAATGGTCTCCTGGGCCTGTGGTTCTGTGTTCATTTAAAATACACTGTAGCTGCTCTGCCTGCTGCCAAGGTCCTTAAGCTGTTGCTGTGCCAACCAGATTCTCAAGGCCAAGGCATTACTGCCAGAGTCTTTTTTAGTGCATTTTCGGTTCTGATGTTTTCCTTTGGATTTGCTGTAATTTATTTCACTGGGTTTTCTTCCCCATGCCACCTCAGTCCTAAATGAAACCACATTCCTTGTGTATTCCTGGCTGTCATGCTTCTTGATCTGCTTCCTAGTAAAACCAACTCCTTTCTGGACCTTTAGAATTGACAACCAGGATAAAGGTTTATGTGAGGAATAATCAGAACCAATTCAAGAACTGTGGTAGAGGACAAGGCATCAGAAGCAAGGCAAGAGAGCCAGTTAGATCTCTAGGTGAGTTGTGCTAGTTTGCCTTCTTTGACAATGAATGCGTTTTGAGTATTAAGTAAAGAACAAGACAATATGTGCATATCCACAAAGGCCCAGTCTGCAACCATATCAGAGGAATAGAACGGCAAGGGAGAGACATAACAAATCTGAAATCATGTTACTATGTTAAAAGTAAATGTGTGTTTTGTAAATAGGCATAAAATCTTTGTTGATGGTTGTCAAATACTAGAAACCCAAATGCCCATTGATAAAAGAATGGCTGAATAAACTGCCACATTTTATTTCATGGACATGTTAGCTTAAACATTTTTTAAAGGTTAAATGTTTTTGGAAGGGCTGGAGAGATGGCTCAGAGGTCTTAATCTCTTAAGTACTGCTCTTCCAGAGGTCCTGAGTTCAATTCCCAGCAACCACATGGTAGCTCCCAACCATCTATAATGAAATCTGGTTCCCTCTTCTGGCATGGACCTAAAATAGGTTTGTATTCTCAGGGAGATTTCATTGGAAAAATCTAACTTCCTTTGTGAGTTATCAATTGGAGATGGCTATTGTTTTATAGACAGGGGCATATGTCTACTTCACCTTTTGGTGTTGGGACACCTTCTCACACAGATTTGTACAGGCTCTGTGCATGCTGCCACAGTGTCTGTGAATTCATATGTATATCTATCCTGTTGTACTTAGAAGACCTTGTTTCCTTGGTTTCCTCAATCTTCTCAGGTTGTTACACTCTTTCTGCCTCCTCTTCTGTAGGGTTCCAGGAGCAGGGTTTAAAGGAGATATCCTGTTTAGTGTTCCAGGGTCATTGCCTGTGGATCTATTTGTTCCCAAATAATGCAGGAAGAAGCTTCTCTAATGATGGCTGAACTAGTCAATGAGTATAGCAGGATATCATCATTGATTGCTGCATTTCTTTAGCAGAAAAGTAGTATTTGGATTTCCGCTAGGTCCCTAGCCTATTATCTAGTTTCAGGTTCTTGGTCACTTGAGTAGTTTCAGAGATGGGATCCATCTCAGAAAATGGGCCTTCATCAGATATTGTGACGATTTTCACAAGCTTTGTACCAGTATTACACTGGCACATCTTGCAGGTGGGTCAACACTGTAGATGAAAGAGTTTGTAGTTGGGTTGGTACGAACTTTTCTACTTCGGTAGCAATCCAAATACCTTCCAGTGCCATGAAAACTGTCAGTAGGGATGAAGGTTCTACATAGGCAGCAGCTCCATTTCTCCATGTTTGATAAGTTATGTATTGATAAGCAATAGGACCTCACGCTCAGTTTGTGGAGAGCAACCAGCAACCTTGGTGATAGTCAGGGTTGTTTGGGGGATTCCATGGGACCCCTTTGACTAAAAACTCTTTTAGATGAAACCCATTTCGATTAATGGAAACTTTATTTGGTGATAAGACAAGCCCAGTTGAGGCTCCATTTCCCTCGTTATTTGTCAATTTCATTTAGCTTGCCTTCATGCATGTATATATTTTAGGAAGTTTTGACTTGTAGGAGGTTTTCATATGACCTCTCAAATAGCCCTTAGTTTTAGCTGTCCCTTCTGCTATTTCTTCCCTCAACCTCTCTTTCCTCCTTCTCTCTATTTGTTCTTCCAGATCCAGCCCCCCACTGTGTCCACCCATAACTATCTGTTCTATTTACCCTTCCTAAGGAGATCCTTCCCTCCATTCTAGTCCCTTACTTCATACCTAACTTCTATGGTTATATAGATTGTCTCCTTCTTAGCAATGACTTAACAGCTAACATCTGTATATAAGTATGCATATAATGTTTGTCTTTTGGGGTCTGAGTTACTTCACCCAGGATGATTTACTTTTAGCTCTACCCACCTGTGAATTTCAGCATTTCATTTTTAATTTTAAGTTTATTAATTAGTTTGTATTCCACTTTGTATTTCAGCTGTTGCCCCTCCCCCATTTCCCCCCAATCTCCCCCCACCCTCTTCTTCTATGCTCCTCCCCCAGTCCAATGATAGAGGAGGTCCTTCTCCCCTTCCATCTGACTCTAGTTTATCAAGTCTCATCAGGACTGGCTGCATTGTCTTTCTCTGTGGACTGGTAAGGCTGCTCCCCGCTCAGGGGAAGATAATCAAAGAGCCAGCCACTGAGTTCATGTCAGAGACTGTCCCTATTCCTATTACTGGGGCACCCCCTTGGACACTGAGCTGCCGTGGGCTACATCTGTGCAGGGGATCTAGGTTATCTGCATGCATGGTTTTTGTTTGGAGTATCAGTCTCACAAAAGACCCCTGTGCTCAGATTTTTTGGTTCTGTTGCTCTCCTTGTGGAGCTCCTGTCCCCTCCAGTTCTTTCTAACTCTCCCTTCTTTCATAAGATTCCCTGCACTCTGACCAAAGTTTGGCTATGAGTCTCAGCATATGTTTTGATACCCTGCTGAGTAGAGTCTTTCAGAGGCCCTCTGTGGTAGGCTCCTGTCCTGTTCCCTGTTTTCTCCCTCTTCTGATATCTGTCCTGTTTGCCTTTCTGAATGAATATTGAGCATCTTACCCAGGGTCCTCCTTCTTGCTTAGCTTCCTTAAGTGTACAGATTTTAGTATGTTTATCCTATATTATATGTCTAATATCCACTTATAAGTGAGTATGTACCATGTATATCTTTCTGCTTCTGGGATACCTCACTCAGGAAATGGGGTACAGAGCTAAAGAGAGAATTCTCAATAGAGGAACATTGAATGGCAGAGAAACACTTAAAGAAATGCTCAACATCCTTAGTCACTAGGGAAATACAAATCAAAAAGACCCTGAGATTTCACCTTATACCCATCAGAATGGCTAAGATAAAAAACTCAAGTGACAACACTTGCTGGAGAGGATGTGGTGAAAAAGGAACTCTACTCCATCCTTGGTGGGAATGTAAACTTGTACAACCTTTTTGGAAATCAGTGTGCAACCTTCCTCAGACAATTAGAAATAGCTCCTCCTCGAGATCCAGCTATACCACTCCTAGGCATATATCCAAATGATGCTCAAGTATACAACAAGGACATAATATTTGTCTTTTGGGGTCTGAGTTGCTCAACCATGTTCATAGCAGCTTTATTGGTAATAGCCAGGAGCTGGAAACAGCCCAGATATCTCTCAGTTGAGGAATAGATACAGAAATTGTGGTACATTTATACAATGGAATACTACTCAGCAATTAAAAACAAGAAAATTATGAAATTTGCAGGCAAATGGTGGGATCTAGAAAAGATTAGCATTTTCTTTTTTCCTTTTAATTTTATTTATTTAGTTGTTCACTTTGCATTTCAGCCGTCTTCCCCTTCCCCTCTCCTCCTGGTCCCACCTTTCCTCCTTCTTCCTTTATGATCTTAGCCATTTTGATGGGTAAAAGGTGGAATTTCAGAGTTGTTTTGATTTGCATTTACCTGATGACTAAGGATGTTGAGCATTTCTTTATGTGCTTTCCTGCCATTCGTAATTCCTCTGTTGAAAATTTCTCGGATTAGCTCTCTATCCCATTTTTAAATTGGATTATTTGGTTTGTGGTTGTTTGTTTTCTTTTTTTTATTAGTTGATTTAATTTGCATCTTGGTCATAGGCCCCTCCCTCCTCTCCTCCCAGCCCCACCCTCCCTTTCACATCCCTCTCCTATTCCTGGGAATAGGAGAGCCCTCCTAGCAACCCACCCCAATTCATCTGTTTCCATGAGGACTGAGTTCCTCTTCCTCCCCTGTGGCCTGGTAGGCCAGTCCCATCAGGAGGAAATGACCAAATAGCAGACAACATAGTCCATGTCAAAGATATTCCCCCACTCCTCCACCTAGTAGGCCCACATGAGGCTTAAGATGCCCATTGGCTACCTATAAGTACAGGACCTAAGTCCAGTCCTTGGTTGGTGCTTCAGATTCCAAAGGCCCCTCTGGGCACTGGTTGATTGGTTTTGATGCTCTTTGTTTGGTGCTTTTGTCACAGCTAGGTCCATTTCTCCTTCCCCCCTCTTTTCTACTAGACTCCCTGTGCATAGCCCAATGTTTGGTTGTGAGTCTTAGTAACTGTTTCGAACTGCTGCTGGGTGGAGCCTCTCAGAGGATGACTCTGGTAGGCTCCTGTCTGCAACCATACCAGAGTATTGTTACTAGTGATAGAGGTTGGCTCTCTCCCATGGGGTAGGTCTTAGGGCACTGGTTGGACATGCCCTTGATCTCTGCTCTATCTATTCTATCTCTGTCCCTGAAGGTCTTGTACTTAGAGTAAGTTTTGTATTGAGGTTTCTGTGGGTGGATTTGTGATCTCCTCCATCCATTAGGAGTCTTGTCTAGACAGAGGGTGTCCTCTTCAGTCACCATGGCCTCTGCTACTAGAATTCTTAGAGTCCCCATCATATCTGCCCAGACGTCTATTCTGACTTAGGTCAGAGATGTCCCCCCTCCCCCATTTCTCTTTTCTCTGCAGGCCTTCAGCCTTCCCATTCCTGCTCTCCCCAGGTTTGGTCTTTACCCTTATTTTTCTCTGTGCTTCCTCTTCTACCTTGTTCCCACTCTTCAACCATTACCTCTGTCTATTCTAGTTCCCCTTCTGAGTGAGAGTTACATACATGTCCTCCCTTGGATCCTGCTTGTTACTTATTTTCGTGGGATCTGTGCCTTGTATTATGCCTACCCTCTATGACTAAAAACTTCTTGTGAGTACATACCAAGTGTGTTGTTCTGTGTCTGTGTTACCTCACTCAGGATGATCTTTTCTAGTTCCATCCATTTGCCTGCAAATTTCATGATCTCCTTGTTTTTAATGGCTGAGTAGTGTTCCATTGTATAAATGGACCACAGTTCCTTTATCCATGTTGGTTGAGGGGCATATGAGTTGTTTCCAGTTTCTGCCTATTACGAATGATGCTGCTGTAAACATGGTAGAGCAAATGTATTTGTTGTATGGTGGAGTATCTTTTGGTGTATGTCAAAGAGTGGTATAGCTGGCTCTTGAGGTATGGCTATTCCCAGTTTTCTGAGAAAGCACCAGGCTGATTTTCAAAGTGGTTGTTCAAGTTTTCATTCCCACCAACAATGAAAGAATGTTTCCGGTTCTCCACGTGCTTGCCAGAATGTGCAGTCACTTGAGGTTTTTTAAATTATATTTTTATTTTTTAAAATTAAATTACAGTTTAAATTACAGTTTATTCACTCCATATCCTAGCTGTAGCTCTCTCCCTCATTCCATACCAATCCCACCCTTCCTCCTCTATCTCTTCCCTTTCCTCACTCCAAGTCCACCTATAGGGGAGGTCCTTCTCCTCTTCCATCTGACCCTAGTTTATCAGGTCTCATCAGAATTGGCTTCATTGTCCTTCCCTGTGACCTGGCAAGGCTGCTCCCCTGGGAGGGGGTCAAAGAGCCCGCCACTGAGTTCACATCAGAGACAGTCCCTATTCATCTTACTAGGTAACACACTTGGATACGAACTTGCCATGGGCTACATCTGAGCAGGGGTTCCAGGTTATCTCCATGAATGGTCCTCGGTTGGAGTATCAGTCTCAGAAAAGACCCATGTGCTGGGTCTTTTGGTTCTGTTGGCTCTTCTTGTAGTACTCCTGTCCTCTCCAGGTCCCACTATTTTATCCTTCTTTCATAGGATTCCCTGTACTCTGCCCAAAGTTTGGCTAAGAGTCTCAGCATCTGCTTTGACACACTGCTGGGTAACATCTTTCAGAGGCCCTCTGTGGTAGGCTTCTGTCCTGTTTCCTCTATTCTCTTTCTTCCAATGTCCATCCCATTTGTCTTTCTGAGTAAGGATTGATCATCTTACCCAGGGACCTGGGTAGGTCTGTGGGTTTATTTCTGGGTCTCCTATTCTGTTCCACTGAGCCACCATTCTGTTTCTATGCCAATACCATACAGTTTTTAATGATCTGTAGTACAGCTTGAGATCAGGGATGAAGATACCTCCAGATGATCTGTTGTTGTACAGGACCGCTTTGGAAATTCTGGGTTTTGTTTTTTCATATGACATTGAGAATTGTTCTTTCAAATTCTGTAAAGAATTGTGTTGGCAGGGAACTTCCCAGAGACTCATCTCATACTCCAACCAAGGACTATTCGTGGAGATGACCTGGAACCCCTGCACAGGTGTAGCCCATGGCAGTTCAGTGTCCAAGTGGGTTACATAGTAATGGGAAGAGGGACTGCCTCTGACATAATCTGATTGGCCTGCTCGTTGATCACTTCCCCCTGAGGGGGGAGCAGCCTTACCAGGCCACAGTAGAGGACAATGCAGCCACTCTTGATGAGAACTAATAGACTAAGATCAGAAAGAAGAGGAGAACCTCCCCTATCAGTGGACTTGGGGAGTGGCATGCATGCAGAAAGGGGAGGGAGGGTGGGATAGGGAGGGGAGGAGGGAGGGGCTTATGGGGGGATACAAAATGAATAAAGTGTAATTAATAAATACAAAAAAAAGAAAAAAAATTGTGTTGGTATTTTGATGGGAATTGCATTGAATCTGTAGATTGATTTTGGCAGGATGGTCATTTTCATAGTGTTAATCCTACTGATCTATGAGCATAGGAGATCTTTCTATCTTCTGATATCTTCTTCAATTTCTTCAGAGACTTGAAGTTTTTTTTCAAACAGGTCTTTCACTTGTTTGGTTAGAGTCACCCCAAGGTATTTTATGTTATTAGTGGCTATTGTGAAGGGTATTGTTTCCCTGATTTCTTTCTCAGCCCTTTTGTCTTTGGTATACAGGATGGCTTCTGATTTTTTTGAGTTAATTTTGTATCCACCCACTTTGCTGAAGGTGTTTATCAGCTGAAGGAGTTCTCTGGTTGAATTTTTAGGATCACTCATGTATACTATCATATCATCTGTGAACAGTGAAACTTTGACCTCTTTCTTTCTGACTTGTATTCACTTGATCTCTTTTAGTTGTTTTATTGCTCTAGCTAGGACTTCAAATACTGTTGAAGGGATACGGAGAGAGTGGGCATCCTTGCCTTGTCCCTGATTTCAGTGGGACTGATTTAAGTTTCTCTCCGTTGAATTTGATGTTGGCTATAGTCTTGCTGTATATTGTCTTTACTATGTTTAGGTATGTGCCTTGTATCACTGATCTCTCCAAGACTTTAAACATGAATGGGTGTTGGACTTTGTCAAATGCTTTTTCAGCATCTCAGGAAATGATCATGTGATTTTTCTCCTTCAATTTGTTTATATGGTGGATTACATTGATGGATTTGCATATACTGAACCACCCCTGCATGCCTGGGATGGAGCCTATGTGGTCATGGGGGATGACATATTTTATGTGCTCTTGGTTTCGGTTTGCAAGTATTTTATTGAGTATTTTTGCATCAATGTTTGTAAGAGAGATAGGTCTGAAGTTCTCTTTTTTTGTTGGGTATTTGTGTGGTTTAAGAATCAAGATGGCTGTGGCTTCATGGAATGAGTTTGGTAAAGTTCCTTCTGTTTCTATTTTGTGGAATAGTTTGAAGAGAATTAGAATTAGCACTTTTTTGAAGGTCTGGTAGAATTCTGCTCTTAAACCATCTGGTCCTGGGCTTTTTTTTTGGGAGGGGGGGCTTTTGATAACTGCTTCTATATCCTTGGGGGAGATAGAACTATTCAATCTATTTACCTGATCTTGATTTAATTTTGGTAAATGGAATCTATCAAGAAAATTGTCCATTTCATTTATATTTTCAAATGTTGTGGCAGATAAGCTGTTGTAGTAAGTCCTAATGATTGTTTGGAGTTCCTCAGTGTCTGTTGTTATGTCCCCCTTTTCATTTCTAATTTTGCTGATTTGAATAGTTTCTCTCTGCTTTTTAGTTAGTTTGGCTAAGGGTTTGTCTATCTTGTTGATTTTCTCAAAGAACCAGCTCTTGGTCTCATTGATTCTTTGAATAGTTTTGTTTGTTTCTAATTAGTTGATTTCAGCCCTGAGCTTGAATATTTCCAGCGGTCTACTCCTCTAGGGTGTGTCTGCTTCTTTTTCCCTAAGGCTTTCAGTTGGGCCATTAAGTTGCTTGTATGAGATGTTTCTAGTTTCTTTTTGAAGGCACTTAGTTCTATGAATTTTCCTCTGAGCACTGCTTTCATTGTGTCCCATAAGTTTGGGTATGTTGTGCCCTCATTTTCATTGAACTCTAGGAAGTCTTTTATTTCTTTCTTTATTTCTTCCTTAACCCAGGTGTTAATGAGTAGCAAGTTGTTCAGTTTCCATGTGTGTGTAGGATTTATGTTATTTCTATTGTAGTTGAGGTCCAGCTTTAGTCCATGGTGCTCAGATAGGATACAAGGGATTATTTTAATCTTCTTGTATCTCATGAGGCTTGCTTTGTGACCAACTATATGCTCTATTTTGGAGAAAGTTCCATGAAGTACTGAAAAGAAAGTGTACTCTTTTGAATTTGAGTGAAAAGTTCTGTAAACATCTATTAAGTCCATTTGAATTAGGGCCTCTGTAAGTGCCTTTATTTCCCTATTTAGCTTCTGTCTAGATGATCTGTCCTTTGGTGAGAGTAGAGTGTTGAAGTCTCCCAGTATTAAGGTGTTGGGATCGATGTGTGATTTAAGTTTTAATAATGTTTCATTTACAAATGTAGGTGCTCTTGTATTTGGGGCATAGATGTTCAGAATTGTGATGTCCTCCTGGTGGATTTTTCTTTTGATGAGAATATAGTTCCCCTCCTGATCTTTTTTGATTAGTTTTGGTTGAAAGTCTATTTTATTAGATATTAGGATAGCCACTCCTGCTTGTTTTCTGGGTCCATTTGTTTGAAAAACAGTTATTAGCCTTTTACTCTGAGTTAGTGTTTATCTTTGTTGCATAGACGTGTTTTTTGGATGCAGCAGAATGTTTCCTCAACCCATCTGTTAGTCTGTGTCTTTTTATTGCTGTGGTGAGTCCATTGATGTTGATAGATAATAGTGACCAATGAATGCTAGTTCCTTTTTTTGTGGAGTTGGTGTTGTTGTTGGTTTCAATGCTTGTTTTCTTTTAATTTTTTGTTGTGAAGTTATTTGTATCCTATGCTTTCTTTGGTGTAGTTTGTTTTCATTGAATTGGAGTTTTCCTTCTAATATTTTCTGTAGGGCTGGGTTGCTGTGTAGATATTGTTTAAATTTAGTTTTGTCATGGAATATTTTGTTTTCTCTACGTTGGTTGAAAACTTTGCTGAGTATAGTAGTCTGGGTTGGCATCTGTGGTCTCTTAAAGTCTGCCTGATATCTTCCCAGGCCCTTCTGGCTGTTGTAGTTTCTGTCAAGAAGTCTGGTGTGATTCTGATAGGTCTACCTTTTTATGTTACTTGGCCTTTTTTTCTTGCTGCTTTTAATATCTTTTCTTTGTTCTGTAGATTTTGACTATTATGTTTCATGAGGAGTTTCTTTTCTGGTCTAGTCCATTTGGTGTTCTGTAGGCTTCTTGTATGTTTAATGGACATCACTTCCTTTAAGTTGGGAAAATTTTCTTCTATCATTTTCTTGAAAATGTTTTTTTGGACCTTGGGGCCTGGAATCTTCTTTTTATCAATTCCTATTATTCTTAGATTTTGTCTTTTCATGGCATCCTTGATTTCTTGGATGTTTTGTGTTTGGGCCTTTTCCTATTTTACTTTTTCTTTGAGAGAAATATCAATTTCTGCAAGTGTATCTTCAGCACACAAGATTCTCTCTTCCATCTCTTACATTTTATTGGTGATGCTTACCTTTGTGTTCCCTAATCTTTTCTCTAAGTTCTCAAGTTCTAAGGTTCTCTCTATTTGTGTTTTCTTTATTCATTCTAATTCTGTTTTCATGCCTTGCACCATTTTCTTTATCTGTTTGAATGTGGATCCCAGTCTTTCAATAATGGTCTCTATTATTTTTTGTTTGTTTCTTTTCTATATGTCACTAATTATGCCTGTACTAGTACCTCCGTTTGAGTGGCAAATTTTTTTTGAGAGCTTTGTTCACTTCCTCTTTATATGCCTCCATTTGTGTGGCTATTTTTTTTAAATCTTTTATTTATTTTTTATTAATTACACTTTATTCATTTTGTATCCCCCCATAAGCTCCTCCCTCCTCCCCTGCCGATCCCACCCTCCCTCCCCTTTCTGCATGCATGCCACTCCCCAAGTCCACTGATAGGGGAGGTCCTCCTCTTTTTCTTTCTGATCTTAGTCTATCAGTTCTCATCAAAAGTGGCTGCATTGTCCTCTACTGTGGCCTGGTAAGGCTGCTCCCCCCTCAGGGGGAAGTGATCAACGAGCAGGCCAATCAGATTATGTCAGAGGCAGTCCCTCTTCCCATTACTATGTAACCCACTTGGACACTGAACTGCCATGGGCTACACCTGTGCCGGCTCTGGTGGTGGCTATTTTTTTTTTTTTTTGAGAAATTCGTTCTTTTCTTTTTTATGTGCCTCTAGTAACTGCATAAGCATGGCTTTAAAATAAATTTCCTGTGTTTCTGATGAATTGGAGTATCCATTAATTTTGGGGGTTAATGGTGAACCCATAATGTCCTGATTTTTGTTGGATATGTTCTTATGCTGACCTCTGGCTATCTGCTTATCTGTAACCTTCACTGTTTGGTCCTGGAGTCTGTAGTTCAGCCTGGGTCCTTCTTTCTCTGGTGTCTGGTGTATTCTTCATGGCGATGAGAGATGTCCACTGGTTTGAGAGGTTGTTTGGTGTTTCAGCTCTACCTAAGGGAGGAAAGTCTGCTGGCACAGAAGAACAAATACAGGAGAGCAAGTGTCTAAGTGTAAGTGTGCCTTAAAGAACAGGGTGCTAGAGAGTGTAGATGCCTGGAATATGGGACAGAGGGTGATGCAGGTGTAAGAGGGGTTGCAGGTGCTGGTGCTAGTGTTAGCACTGTTCTTGGACACAATGAGGACAAAGATTCCTTAAATACCTCAGTGGCCTACAGGCCACTGATATTCAGTTCTGTCTGGGCTCCAGGAATTGTTGGCTTGGACTCGCCTGGTAGACCAGCAGAACAGTGGCTTCAATGTTGAGGATGCTGCCCCAAAAATCCCTATGTTGCCCACAGTGGGTGTGTGGGTGGGAGAGATCCAATGTCTGACTGCTAGCATAGGGGGATCCTGGATCTGGGGCTCTGCAGGCACTCACTTGAAGGTGCACTCACTCTCTAGCAGGTCTAATTGGAAAGCACAGGGGTTTCCCTTGTTCTTTTCTCTCAGATTTGGGCCTTCTGGGGCAAATGCAGGTGTAGTCAGCTCAGTGGTGCTGCAGCCTCAGAACTTAGGCTGTTAAAGCTGTCCAATGGGAGTCCAGTCACAGCAGCAGAACTGGGAGGCTAGTACAAATGCTTGCTGGGAAGTTCTGGAAAGCCCCTACAGCTGTCCAAGGACCTGGGTGTCCCGTATTGTTGGCTGCCTGCCAGTGAGGCACTGGTTGGCCGGTATAGTCACTGGCTTGGAGGCTGTACAGCTGCTCATGGACCCAGAAGCCTGGTACCAGACCCGGACCTGGAAGGCTGGTACAGCTGGCAGCCATCACTGAGGAACTAGGAGACTCACCTCTGCTGTCTCAGTCCCCAGGCAGGGGGTTCTGTTCTATGATCCTTGGGTACTCTGGGCCGGCTCTGCTGAGGAAGAGGGAGGTCCAACAAGGGGAAGTGTAGGGGAATCGAATGTTCGCCACTCTCCATCCCCAGAGAAGTCCATGGGTGACCTGGATCTAAATGGTCTCGGCTCACTTGTTGTCCCCTCTGGCCAAGGAGACCTCAATCTCAGTGTTCTGGCTTCAGCTGCCCCTCCACTCACCAATTTCAGAGTTTCAGATCCTCTCTTTCTCAGATACGGTGGGCGCTGGTCACCAACATCTTGGATTCCTTCATTACCTCTTCCCCCGTCACCCCTCGTCACTTGAGTTTTTGATCTTGGCCATTCTGATGATGTAAGATGGAATCTCAGAATTGTTTTGATTTGCATTCCCTTGGTGACTAAGGACATTGAACATTTCTTTAAATGCTTCTCTACCTTTCAAGATTTCATTGTTGAGAATTCTCTGTTTAGCTCTGTATCTCACTTTTTAATTGGATTATTTGGTTTGTTGGTTTGTAATTTCTTGACCTCTTTATATATTTTCTAGATATTAGCTCCTTGTCAGATGGTGGATTGGTGAAGATATTTTTCCAATCTGTAGACTGCCATTTCGTGCTACTGATAGTATCCTTTCCTTTACAGAAGCTTTTCAGTTTCATGAGATCCTATTTATTAATTGGAGATCTTAGAGCCTGAGCTGTTCGTGTTCTGTTCATGAAGTTGTATCCTGTGCCAATGAGTTCAAGGCTCTTACCCACTTTCTCCTCTAGCAGATTTAGTGTGTCTGGTTTTATGTTGAGGTCTTTGCTCCACTTTGATTTGATCTTTGTGAAGGGTGATAAATATGGATCTATTTGCATTTTTAGTACATGCAGATCTCTGTTTATACCAGCACCATTGGTTGAAGATGCTGTATTTTTCCCATTGTATGGTTTTGGAGCCTTTGTAAAAAATCAGGTGTGCATTGGTGTGTGTTTATTTCCGGGGCTTGATTTTATTCCTTTGATCAACCAGCCTATTTCTACCCCAGTACCCTGCAGTTTTATTACTATTGCTCTGTAGTATAGCTTGAGGTCAGGTATAAAGATACTTCCTGAAGTTCTATTATTGTGTAGGATTGTTTTAGCTATTCTGTTTTTGTTGTTGTTGTTTGTTTGTTTTTCATATGAAGTTTATAATTGTTCTCCAAGGTATGTGCAAAATTGTGTTGGTATTTTGACGGGGATTGCATCGAATCTGTAGATTACTTTTGGTTAAGATGGCAATTTTTACTATGTTAACTCCACCAATCCATGAGCATGGGAGATCATTTCATCTTCTGGCATCTTCTTCAATTTCTTTCTTCAGAGATTTGAAGTTTTTGTTGTTCAGGTCTTTAGTTTCCTTAGTTACACCTAGATACTTAGGTTATTTGTGGCTATTCTGAAGGGTGTGATTTCCTTAATTTCTTTCTCAGTCCATTTGTCATTTGTATACAGGAGGGCTAATTATATATATATTTTTAAATTAATCTTGTATCCAGACACTTTGCTGAAGGAGTTTTTCAGGTTGCAGGGGTTCTTGAAGTAGAAAATTCTGGTTTCTTTGAATACTGAATTTTTTTATGTGATGTTTTGCTGCAAGCTGGGCAAACAGACCCAAGAAGCATACTGGAGTAGCCATCCTAATATCTAATAAAGTAGACCAAAATTAATTAAAAGTCATGGGAAGAGACATTTCATTCTTATCAAAGGAAAATTCCACCAAGAAGACATCTAAATCCTGAATAATTATACCCCCAATACAAGGCACCTGAATTTTTAAAAGAAATATTATTAATGCTTAAATCACAAATCAATCCCAACACATTAATAATGAGAGAATTCAACACCCACTCTCACCAATGGACATACCACTTAGACAGAAGATAAACAGAGAAATAATGACACTTAGAGAAGTCATGAATCAAATGGAGCTAATTTATGTCTACTGAACTTTTCACCCAAACACAAAATAATATATATATTTTTTCTCAGCACCACATGAGACCATCTCTAAAATCGACCATATAGTTGGTCACAAAGCAATCCTCAACTAACATGAAACACTGAATTAACCCATTGTTCTTTATCACATCACCATGGATTGAAGCAAGACCTCAACAACAACAGAAATAACAAAAAGCCTACACACTCGTGGAAACTGAACAACTCCCTGTACAATGATCATAGGGTGAGGGAAGAAATAATCAAATTAAAGACTTCCTAGAATACAATGAAAATGAAGGCACAACATACCCAAATTTATGAGACACTTTGAAAGCAGTGCTAAGAGGAAAGTTCATAGCACTGAGTGCCTTCATAAAGAAATTGGAAAGACTCCATACTAGCAACTTAACAGCTTACCCCAAAGCTTTAGAAAAATAGAGAAGGAAACATACCTAAGAAGACTAGATGGGAGGAAATACTCAAACCCAGGGCTGAAATCAATAAATTAGAAACAAAGAGAGCAATACAAAGAATCAACAAAACCAAGAGTTGGTTTTTTGAGAAAATAAAATAGAAAGACAAACCCCTAGCCAAACTAACTAAAAGACAGAGAGACAGAATCCAAATTGACAAAAATCAGAAATGAAAAGGAGGACGTAACAACAGACACTGAGACAGTCTAAAGAATAATTAGGTCTTACTTCAAAAGCCTGTGTTCTACAAAATTAGAAAATTTAAAGGAAATGGATAATTTTCTCGATATATTTCACCTACCAGAGTTAAATCAAGAGCAGATAAACAGATTAAACAACTCTATGGAAGATCCAAGATGGTGGCAGTCAGTGCCCACTGTTTCTGAAAGTCAGAGGATTTGAAATCTGAAACTGGTGAGTTGGAGGGGCAACTGAAATCGGAAAATCGACATTATGGCTCCCTGAAAGAGGGAGGACACCACAGGAGCAGAGAACTTTTTGATTCAGGTCAGATGCAGACTTCTCTGGGAACAGAGAGGGGCACTTTCCTTCTTCAGGCCTCCCTCCCCCTCAGAGGAGCTGTGCCACAATGCCAGTGGCACAGATCTTGCTGTCTGAGAACCCAGACAGCATAGGCAGGAATACTAGCACCACAGCCTCAGCAGCCAGCATCACCCACTTGATGAGCCCAAGATCCGTGGTTTAATCCTGCCTGGGTCCCACGCCTGCAAGCAGCCAGCTGTACCTACTCCACAGAACCTGACTGTACAAGCCACTCAGGCCCTCAGTGGCAGACAGCACAGCAGGCTGTGCAGCCACCAAAGTCCGGCAGACCTGCAAAACCGCCCAGGGTTACCAAGCGCCAAGCCACAGTAGTGGCTACACAAAAATACACAACCCCAGTTCTGCAGCCACAACTGGATTCCAGGGTACAGAGGCTGCAACACCACTGAGCTGTCTGACCGCACATTTGGCACAGTAGACCCAAATCTGCCAGTAGAGAACAGGAAGAATCCCTGTGCATTTCGATTTGACCTGATAGAGAGTGAGTGAGCCCACAAGTGCCTGCAGAGTCTCAGATCCAGGGTGCTTCTAAGCTAGCAGCCAGATATCAGAAATCTCCCACCCACACATCCACTGTGGGAAACAGAGGGTTTCTTGGGACATTGAATCCCCTGCTCTGCGGATCTACCAGCAGAGTTTAGGCAAACAACTCCTGGAGCTCAGTTAGAGACGATTACCAGTAGCCTGACGGCCACTGACTTACTCAGAGAATTTGCGCATGCGATCATCACCAGCGCATGCCATAACTTCAGCGCCTACGACCCCTTCGGTGACCACAATGCACTCACACTGAAGACCTCTACATTCTCTAGCATCCTGTCCTTCAAGGCAAACTTCCATGCATATGCACATGCACACGCTAGCTCACATTTGTCCTTATGTGCCCACGAACTTTCCTCCCACAGGTACAGCTGAAGCACCAATGCACATGCTGAAACCATTGGACCTCTCATTTCTCTAAAGAATTCTCCAAATGCCAGAGAAAGACGGTACCAATCTGAACTGCAGAACCCAAGAACAGACAGTGCAGGTTACAGATAAGCAAATGGCCAGAAGTAGACGAAAGAACACACCCAACAAAAATCAGGAAATCATGGCTTCACCAGCAACTCCAAAAATCAATAGATACTCCAATTCATTGGAAACACAGGAAAATGAACTTAAAGATATGCTTATCCAGTTATTAGAGTCACATAAAGAGGAATCAAACAAATCTCTCAGAGAAATAGCCAAGCAAATCCAGACAGTCAAAGAGGAAACAAACAAATCTCTCAAAGAATTGACCTCCCAGGTGGAGGCTAAGAAAGAGGAACTGAACAAAGTTCTCAAAGAAACACAGGCAAATATAGCCAAACAAATAGAGGGACAAGTAGAGGCAAAATTAGTAGCAAAAAGAGAAGAAATGAACAAAAAAATAGAGGCCATCATACAGAGGAAGCCACATTCAAACAGATGAAGGAAATGGTGCAAGACATAAAAATGGAAGTAGAATCAATAAAGAAAGCACAAACAGAGAAAACCCTGGAGCTGGAGAACTTAGAGAAAAGATCAGGAACCACAAAAGTAAGCATCATCAACAGAATACAAGAGATGGAAGAGAGAATCTTGTGTGCTGAAGATACACTTGCAGAAATTGATACTTCTCTCAAAGGAAAAAGTAAAATCTGAAAAGTTCCAAACACAAAACATCCAAGAAATCAAAGACACCATGAAAAGGCAAAATCTAAGAATAATAGGAATTAATGAAAAAGAAGATTCCAGTCTCCAAGGTCCAGAATATGTTTTCAAGAAAATGATAGAAGAAAATTTACCCAACTTTAAGAAAGAGATGTCCATAAACATACAAGTGGCCTTCAGGACACCAAATAGGCTAGACCAGAAAAGAAAATCCTCATGTCACATCATTGTTGAAACACTAAATATGCAAAACAAAGAAATATTAAAAGCAGCAAGGAAAAAAGGCCAAGTAACATATAAATGTAAACCTATCAGAATCACACCAGACTTTTCATCAGAAACTATAAAAGCCAGAAGGGCCTGGGCAGAGGTCATACAGACTTTAAAGGAGCAGAGATGCCAACCCAGACTACTATATTCAGCAAAGCTTTCAATCAACATAGATGGAGAAAACAAAATATTCCATGATAAAACTAAATTTAAGCAATTTCTACACACTAAACCAGCCCTACAGAAGATACTAGAAGGAACACTCCAATCCAAAGAAAACAACTATACCCAAGAAAACATAGGATACAGATAATGTCCCTACAAAAAGTAAAAGAAAACAAGCAATGAATCACAGTAAGACCACGAACTTCACAATAAAAGGAACTAACACTCATTGGTCACTATTATCTATCAATATCAATGGACTCAACTCTTCTAAAAAAAGACACAGACTAACAGAATGGGTGCGGAAACAATCCAACATTATGCTGCATCCAAGAAACACACCTATGCAACCAAGATAAACACTAACCTCAGAGTAAAGGGCTGGAAAAAAGGCTTTTCAAGCAAATGGATCCAGAGAACAAGCTGGGGTAGGTAGCTATCTTAATATCTAATAAAATAGACTTTCAACCAAAATTAATCAAAAAAGATGAGAAGGGGCACTACATTCTCATCAAAGGGAAAATCCACCAAGAAGACATCAAAATTCTGAACATCTATGCCCCAAATACAAGAGCACCTACGTTTGTAAAGGAAATATTATTAAAACTTAAATCACACATCGATCCCAACACCTTAATAGTGGGAGACTGTAACACCCCACACTCACCAAAGGACAGATCATCTAGACAGAAACCAAACAGGGAAATAAAGGCACTTACAGAGGCCCTAATTCAAATGGACCTTATAGATGTTTACAGAACTTTTCACCCAAACTCAGAAGAGAATACCTCCTTTTCAGCATCTCATGGAACCTTTTCCAAAATAGAGCATATAGTTGGTCACAAAGCAAGCCTATTAGACACAAGAAAATTGAAATAATCCCCTGTATTCTATCTGACCAACATGGACTAAAGCTGGACCTCAACAACAATACAAATAACATAAATCCTACACACATGTGGAAACTGAACAACTTACTACTCATTAACAGCTGGGTTAAGGAAGAAATAAAGAAAGAAATAAAAGACTTCCTAGAATTCAATGAAAATGAAGGTACAACATACCCTAATATATGGGGCACAATGAAAGCAGTACTAAGAGGAAAATTCATAGCACTAAGTGCCTTCAAGAAGAAATTTGTTACATCTCATACAAGCAACTTAATGGCCCAACTGAAAACCCTAGGGAAAAAAGAAGCAGATACACCCAAGAAGAACAGATGGCTGGAAATATTCAAGCTCAGGGCTGAAATCAATCAATTAAAAACAAATAAAACTATTCAAAGAATCAATGAGACCAAGATCTGGTTCTTTGAGAAAATCAACAAGAAAGACAAACCCTTAGCCAAACTAACTAAAAGACAGAAAGAAACTATCCTAATCAGCAAAATCAGAAATGAAAAGGGGGACATAACAACAGACACTGAGGAACTCCAAACAATCATTAGGTCTTACTACAAAAGCCTATCTGCCACAACATTTGAAAATATAAAAGAAATGGATAATTTTCTTGATAGATTCCATTTACCAAAATTAAATCAAGATCAGATAGAAAAATTGAATAACCTTATATCCCCCAAGGAAATCAAGACAGCTATAAACAGTCTTCTTTCCAAAAAAAGCCCGGGACCAGATGATTTCAACACAGAATTTTACCAGGCCTTCAAAGAAGTGCTAATTCCAATTTTCTTCAAACTATTACACAAAATAGAAACAGAAGGACCTTTACCAAACTCATTCTGTGAAGCCACAGTCACCCTGATACCTAAACCACACAAAGACCCAACAAGAAAAGAGAACTTCAGACCTATCTCTCCTATGAACATTGATGCAAAAATACTCAATAAAATACTTGCAAACCGAATTCAAGAGCACACAAAAGATGTCATCCACCATGACCACATAGGCTTCATCTCAGTCATTCAAGGATGGTTCAAGATATGAAAATCCATCAATGTAATCCACAATATAAACAAACTGAAGGAGAAAAACCATATGATCATCTCCTTAGATGCCGAAAAAGCATTTGACAATGTCCAACATCCATTCATACTTAAAGTATTGGAGAGATCAGGGATACAAGGCACATACCTAAACATAGTAAAAACAATATACAGCAAGCCTATAGCCAACATCAAACTCAATGGAGAGAAACTTAAATCAATCCCACTGAAATCAGGGATGAGACAAGGATGCCCACTCTCTCCCTACCTCTTCAACATAGTACTTGAAGTCCTAGTTAGAGCAATAAGACAACTAAAGGAGATCAAGGGGATACAAATCGGAAAGAAAGAGGTCAAAGTTTCACTGTTCACAGATGATATGATAGTATACATGAGTGACCCTAAAAATTCAACCAGAGAACTCCTTCAGCTGATAAACACCTTCAGTAAAGTGGGTGGATAAAAAATTAACTTAAAAAAAAAACCCGGAAGCCCTCCTGTTTACCCAAGACAAAAGGGCTGAGAAAGAAATCAGGGCAACAACACCCTTCACAATAGCCACTAATAACATAAAGTACCTTGGTGTGACTTTAACCAAGCAGGTGAGAGACCTCTTTCAAGTATCTGAAGAAAGAAATTGAGGAAGATATCAGAAGATGGAAAGATCTCCCGTGCTCACAGATCAGTAATATTAATATAATGAAAATGGCCATCCTGCCAAAAGCAACCTACAGATTCAATGCAATTCCCATCAAAATACCAATACAATTTTTTACAGACCTTGAAAGAAAAATTCTTTCAAGAATTTGGAGAAACAAAAAAACCGGAATTGATCTGACAGAGGACTCATATCCAGTATATATAAAGAACTAAGGAAGCTGAAATGCAGCAAACCCAGTAATCCACTTAAAAAATGGGGAACAGAGCTAAAGAGAGAATTCTCTGCAGAGCAATATCGAATGGCAGAGAAGCACTTAAAGAAATGCTCAACCTCATTAGCCATTAGGGAAATGCAAATCAAAACAACCCTGAGATTTCACCTTACACCCATCAGAATGGCCAAGATGAAAAACTCAAGTAACAACACATGCTGGAGAGGTTGTGGAGAAAGAGGAACCCTCCTCCACTGCTGGTGGGAATGTAAACTTGTACAACCACTCTGGAAATCAATCTGGCACTTTCTCAGACAACTAGGAATAGCGCTTCCTCAAGATACAGCCATACCACTCCTAGGCATATACCCAAAAGAGGCTCAAGTACACAAAAAGGACATTTGCTCAACCATGTTTGTAGCAGCTTTATTTGTAATAGCCAGAAGCTGGAAACAGCCCAGATGCCCCTCAACTGAAGAATGGATGCAGAAACTGTGGTACATCTATACAATGGAGTATTACTCAGCAATGAAAAATAAGGAAATCATGAAATTTGCAGGTAAATGGTGGGACCTGGAAAGGATCATCCTGAGTGAGTTGTACCAGATGCAAAAAGACACACATGGTATATACTCACTCATATAAACATACAACATAGAATAAACCCACTAAAATTTGTACATCTAAACAAACTAAGCAAAAGAGAGGACCCTAACTAAAATGTTCAATCCCCATCCTGAAAGGCAAAGAGGATGGACATCAGAAGAAAAAGAAAACAGGAAACAACCTAGGAACCTGCTACAGAGGGCCTCTGAAAGCCAGAAAAAAACAGGAAACAACCTTGGAACCTGCCACAGAGGGCCTCTGAAAGCTTCTGCAGTGCAGACTGTCAAAGCAGATGCTGAGCCTGATGGCCAATCGATGGGCAGAGTGAATGGAATTTTATGTAAGAAGTGGGAAATAGTAAGAGCTGGAGAGCATAGGAACTCCACAAGGAGAGCAACAGAACAAGATAATTTGAACACAGGGAACTTCCCAGAGACTCATACTCCAACCAAGGACTATCTGTGGAGATAACCTAGAACCCTGACAATGCAGCCACTTCTGATGAGAACTGATAGACTAAGATCAGAAAGAAGGAGAGGAGGATCTCCCCTATCAGTGAACTTGGGGAGGGACATGCATGCAGAAAGGGGGAGAGGGTGGGACTGGGTGGGGAGGAGGGAGGGGCTTATGGGGGATACAAAATGAATAAAGAGTAATTAATAAAAAAAAATAAAAAAGAAGAAGAAAAAAAACCCGGAATTTCCAAAATGATCCTGTACAACAACAGATCATCTGGAGGTATCTCCATCCCTGATCTCAAGCTGTACTATAGAGCAATAGTAATAAAAATGGCATTGTATTGGCATAGAAGCAGAAAGGTGGATCAATGGTACTGAATAAAAGACCCAGAAATAAACCCAAACACCTATGAATACTTGATTTTCGATAAAGAAACCAAAACCATTCACTGGAAAAAAAGACAGCATCTTCATCATATGGTGCTGGTCTAACTGGATGTCTACATGCAGAAAAATGAAAATAGATGCATATTTATCACCCTGCACAAAACTAAAGTCCAAGTGGATCAAACTCTCAACATAAAACCAGATACACTAAATCAGTTAGCAGAAAAAGTGGGGAAGAGCCTGGAACTTATTGGTATAGGAGACAACTTCCAGAACAGAACACCAACAGCACAGGCTCTAGGAGCTTCAATCGATACATGGGACCTCATGAAACTGAAAAGCTTCTGTAAAGCAAAAGACATAGTGATCAGAACAAAACAACAACCTACAGATTGGGAAAGGATCTTTACCAACTCTATATCTGACAGAAGGCTGATATCCAGAATATATAAAGAACTAAAGAAGTTAAAGGCAGTAAATCAAGCAATCCAGTTAAAAAGTGGGGTATGGAGCTAAACAGAATTCTCTCTAGAGGAATAGAGAATGGCAGAGAAACACCTAAAGAGATGCTCAACGTCCTTAGCCTTCAGAGAGATGTGATTCAAAATGACCCTGAGATTTTACCTTACACCTATCAGAATGGAAAAGGTTAAAAATTCAAGTCACAACATATGCTGGAAAGGTTGTGGAGAAAGGGGAAACCTCCATTGCTGGTGGGAATGTAAACTTGTACAACCACAATGGAAATCAATCTAGCCCTTTCTCAGACAATTAGGAATCATGCTTCCCCAAGATCCAGCTATACCACTCCTAGGCATATATCCAAAAGATGCTCAAGTACACAACAGGAACATTTGCTAACCCATGTTCATAGCAGCTTTATTTGTAATAGCCACAACCTGGAAACAACCAAGGTGTCCCTCAAAGGAGGAATGGATACAGAAAGTGTGGTATATTTACACAATGGAATACTACTCAGCAATTGAAAACAAAGAAATCATGAAATTTGCAGGCAAATGGTGGGATCTAGAAAAGATCATCCTGAGTGAGGTATCCCAGAAACAGAAAGACACACATGGTATATACTCACTTATAAGTGGATACTAGACTTATAGGATGGGATAAATATACTAAAATCTGTATTTTAGTATATATATATACCTAGAGAAGATAAACAAGAAAGAAGTCCTGGGATAAGATGATCAATCTTCACTTCGAAAGACAAATGGTATTGACATTGGAAGCAGGAGAAAATAAGAAACAGGACAGGAGCCTACCACAGAGAGCCTCTGAAAGATTCTACCTAGCAGTGTATCAAAGCAGATGCTGAGACCCATAACCAAACCTTGGGCAGAGTTAAGGGAATCATATGAAAGAAAAGGGAGTTAGTAAGCCCTGGAGAGGACAGGAGCTCCACAAGGACCAAATATATCTGGGCACAGGGGTCTTTTCTGAGACTGTTTCTCCAACCAAGGACCATGCATGGATATAACCTAGAACTCCTGCTCAGATGTAGCCCATGGCAGCTCAGTATCCAAGTGGTTTCCCTAGTAAAGTAGAGAGTTGTGAGCTGCCATGTGGGTGTTGGGAATTGAACCTGGGTTCACCTGGAAGAGCAGCCAGTGCTCTTAACCACTGAGCCATCTCTCCATCCCTCTTCCATATCTTTTACTCTGTTTGTGAGGTTTACCACTGTGGTTTTTGTTTGTCATTCTAGTTTTTCATTTTGAATTTCATTTCAGTTTTTTCTCTCTTTCTTCTTCTTTTTAGCAATTCTATTCTTTGTTAAATTCTACTTTCATGTCTTAAATTCTTTTCATTATTTCATTCAAATGTTTTTGTTTTCATGCTCTTCAGGTATTTATTTAGAGCCTCTTTGAACATATTCATAATTGCTGTTTTGAAGTCCTTGTCTTGTGCTTCAGCTAAGGTTTTGTTCTCGGGAAATACATAATAGAGATACTGGTTCCTGGAGGAGACATGTAACTTTCTTGTTCAACTATGTGTTTTTGTAGTAGGAGCTAGGCATCTGACATTAGGAGGATTGTGTTGCTTCTTGATGTGGATATCTTTTTTTTTTTTTAGTTGGTATTTATTTCCTTGTTGTTACCCCAATCTGTCAGGTTGTAAACCAGATAAATGATGCTTGATTTTCAGTCTTGAGGCCACTCTGGGTTATAGGGTTCAGATTTTGACAGGTTCCAGACTGGTACAGTAAGTAAGGTGGCTGGTACGTGATCAGAAAAGAAGAGAGGGAGTTGCTTTGGCTGACTCTAACTGGAGTTCTGGGTTGAGCTCTATGATATATAAGGAAAGAGCAATAAAAAGGAGGTACCTGAAGGTTGGGGCCAGAAGAGAGTTCCTTCCTGGATTCTGGATCAGACTCCAGTTTGCATTCTAAGCTAAAATTCTGATTAAAACTCTAAGTTCAGACTCCAAGTAGTGTCAGGTTGGTGTAGTGGGTTGTTACTATTATTATTATTGTTATCATTATTATTACTATATTTTAGTTATTTGGTACTATAGACATTATTTTTCTCTTTTTAGATATTATTTTTCTAATGGATATATGATTGGTGAAGATTTTTCTTACATTCTACAGGGTATTTTTTCACTCAATTGACCATATCCTTTGCCTTGCAGAAAACTTTTAATTTCATAAGGTCATATTTGTCAGTTGTGGACGTTAGTTCTTGAGCAACCAGATATTGTTTAAGAAGTCCTTTCCTATGCCTGGATCTTGTAGTGTATTCACTACCTTTTCTGCACCTGAATTCTGGGGATTGAACTCAGGTCATCAAGTTTGGGCATTAGTACTTTTACTCCATGAGCCATTTCCATGATCTCACAATTGCTTAAAGGACCCTAACTAAAATGTTCAATCCCCATCCTGAAAGGCAAAGAGGACGGACATCAGAAGAAAAAGAAAACAGGAAACAACCTAGGAACCTGCTACAGAGGGCCTCTGAAAGCCAGAAGAAAACAGGAAACAACCTTGGAACCTGCCGCAGAGGGCCTCTGAAAGCCTCTGCAGTATAGGCTGTCAAAGCAGATGCTGAGCCTGATGGCCAACTGATGGGCAGAGTGAATGGAATTTTATGTAAGAAGTGGGAAATAGTAAGAGCTGGAGGGGACGGGAACTCCACAAGGAGAGCAACAGAACAAGATAATTTGAACACAGGGAACTTCTCAGAAAATCATACTCCAACCAAGGACTATTCGTGGAGATGACCTGGAACCCCTGCACAGGTGTAGCCCATGGCAGTTCAGTGTCCAAGTGGGTTACATAGTAATGGGAAGAGGGACTGCCTCTGACATAATCTGATTGGCCTGCTCGTTGATCACCTCCCCCTGAGGGGGGAGCAGCCTTACCAGGCCACAGTAGAGGACAATGCAGCCACTTTTGATGAGAACTGATAGACTAAGATCAGAAAGGAGAGGAGAACTTCCCCTATCAGTGGACTTGGGGAGTGGCATGCATGCAGAAAGGGGAGGATGGGTAGGATCGGGAGGGGAGGAGGGAGGGACTTATGGGGGGATACAAAATGAATAAAGTGTAATTAATAAAAAATTAATAAAAAATGCCACCTACAATGGTAAATATCTTTCAAATGGCATTCAATTTACCTTGTTAGATTATTTTTTAATTTTTTGTCTTTTTATATTAATTACAGTTTATTCACTTTATATCCCAGCTGTAGTCCCCTCTCCCATCCCCTCCCAATTCCACCCACCCTACCTCTTCTTCTCCTATGCCCCTCCCCCAGTCCAATGAAAAGGGAGGTCCTCTTCCCCTTCCATCTGTCTCATCAGGACTGGCTTCATTGTTTTCCTCTGTGGACTGGTAAAAATACCTCCCCCTCAGGTGGAGGTGATCAAAGAGCTAGCCCATGAGTTTATGTCAGAGATGGTCCCTGATCCTATTATTTCGGATCCCACTTGGATACTGAGCTGCCATGGGCTACTTTTGTGCAGGGGTTCTAGGTTATCCCCATGCATGGTCCTTGTTTGGAGTATCAGTCTCAGAAAAGACCCCTGGGCCCAGATATCTTGGTTCTGTTGCTCTCCTTGTGGAGCTCCTGTTCCCTCCAGGTCTTTCTATCTCCCCCTTCTTTCATAAGATTCCCTGTACTCTGCTCAAAGTTTGGCTATGAGTCTCAGCATATGTTTTGATACACTACCTTGCCAGATTATTAAAGGAATCACTATTAAAAATGATACCTATAGTCTTTTTTTTTTGCAATGCATCCCTTAAATACTAAGATGAAATAACCAATACTCTTTGATGTTATATTAGCAGGCATGAAAAATGTACTAATCCCTGTACTAAAATCCCTAAACATATCCATTAGAACAGTTGGGTGAAAAGGTGTCTTGTTAATGATAAGTAATATTTTGAAAGGAAGCCTCTTTTTCTGAGCTGTAAATATTGCTAGGAGGTTTAATATTTTTAGCAAACGATGTTGTGAAACAGTTGGGCTCTCATCCAGGCTACTATTTCATGTACACAGTGCACAGTTTTGAAAAGCCTTTGAATTTTTCAGAACGATAAAAGGAAATTGGCTCCAACTTAAAGTCAACAGCTGCATTAGTCTCTAACAAGAAACAGTCTGTCCTTTGAAGCCAGGCATTGATTTCTTTTCTTCAGCTACCAAGGTCTTAAATGATGTAGTTTCCCAGTAGAAGACTGTTTCACCTACAGTGAAAAACTCTGTAGTTGGGATGGGGATGTGGTTCAGCTGGTAGAGTGTTTGCTGAACAGGCACAAGACCCTGGGCTCAATCCTCAGTGCTGAGTACATGTTCATGGTGATGTATGCTTGCAGACCCAGAAAGTGAAAGTAAGAGGATCAGGATATTAAGACTGTTCTTGGCTATATAGCTACTCGGAAGTCAGCCTGAACTGAGAGCATGCCTTAACAGTAAAAAGAAAGAAAGAAAGAAAGAAAAAAAAAAGATTTCTCCTGCTAATTGGGCATGGCGTGGTGGTACATGCCTGTAATAGGATTCAGGGGGCTGGGATAGGAAGATTAGGGATGTGAGGCAAGCCTGGATATATAGTGAGTTGCAGACCATAATGGGGCACATAGTAACACTACATTTTAAAAGCAAATAAACAAATCCAATAGCTGGAAACATAGCTTAGAGGTTTAAGCACATACCTAGGATAAACAAGAACCTTGGCTCAATTCTTAGCACTTCCAAAAAGTCCATAATTTAGTAATAATAAATAATCTTAGCTAGATTTTCTGCATAACTGGAAACTTCTATGTTGGCATTCTATGATTGTCAGGGACTCTGTTTCTTAAATTTCATCTACCAATCTGCTGGTTTCAAACATTTCTTCTGTCCTCTGCTCACTTATCTCAATCTTCATATAATTAAGGAGAATGAGGGCCTCGCTCCAGATTAAGTTTTATCTGAGGGGAATGCTGTGTCTGGTTTAATCTTCTATCCAAAGCACTATGACTTTCTCTATATTGACAATGTCATAGTTTCACCTTTTTTTGGTACTTTCTCTATTCACTTAAGTAGAACTTTCAAATTTATTCAAGACCTTTACTTTTGCATTAGCAACTTGACTAACTGCTATAAGAGGCCTAGTATTTGTTTTCGTTTAGCTTTTGATATGCTTTTCTCGAAAATTGAGAAATACACAATTCTTTAACCAGCATACTTAGGGACCATTGTAGTATAATACACTATACTAATTTTAATTTTTTTCTCTCAAGGCATAGAAAGACTCATGGAGGGGGAAAAAGAGGGAGAGAGAAAGACAGAGAGAGAGAGAGAGAGAGAGAGATCTAGTGAGTAGGGCTGTCAAACACAAACACATTTGTTAAGTCCTTGTCATATATAAATGTATTTATGGAGTGCCAAAACAATTGCAATGATAATATCAAGGATCACCAGTCACAACTCATCATAACATACAATAACAATAATGAAAATATTGTCTGAATAATGATTAAAGTATTGTGAGGCTCACTAAATAATATGACATGAGAACATGATATTGTAATAATGGTTTCAAAAGATTTGCTCAACAGAGTACCACAAAACTTCAAGTAAAAGATGAAATGCCTGAAATGCACAATAACTCAAAGTATATAAAGTATATCTGTACTGATGGCTCACATCAAGCAAAGAACCATGACCATCTGTGATCCATGCTGAGGGCAAAGGGACCAGAGACAGAAACAAGGGAATAAGTAGAAAGAGAAGTCAAATCAGCCATGACCATGTAACAGATGCAGAAGCGAGTTTTTTAAAATAATTTTTATTTTTTATATTAATTGCAGGTTATTTACTTTGTATTCAAGCAGTAGCCCCCTCCCTCATTCTCTCCCAAACCCACCCTCGCTCTCTCATCTCCTCCCTGCCCCTCTCTAAGTCCACTGGTAGGGCAGATCCTCTTCTCCTTCCATCTGACCCTAGTTTATCAGGTCTCATCAGGACTGGCTGCAATATCCTCCTCTGTGACATAGTTAGGCCACTCCTCCCTGATGGGGAAAGTCAAAGAGCCCACCACTGAGTTCATGTCAGAGACAGCCCCTGTTCCCCTTACTAGGGTAACCCACTTGGATGCTGAGCTTCCGTGGGCTACGTCTGAGCAGGGGTTCTAGGTTATATCCATGCATGGTCCTTGGTTGGAGAATCAATCTCAGAAAAGACCCCTGTACCCAGATATATTTAGTCCTTGTGGAGCTCCTGTCCTCTCCAGGTCTCACTAACTCCCCCTTCTTTCATATGATTCCCTGCACTCTGTCCAAGGTTTGGTTATGAGTCTCAGCATCTGCTTTGATACACTGCTAGGTAGAGTCTTTCAGAGGCCCTCTGTGGTAAGCTCCTGTCCTAGAAATGAGGTTTTTAGTTATTCTGCATATGTCCTTATTTTTTAATGAATGTTTAGTGTTGGGGTAAATTTACATAAAATATCTTTGTTTCATTTTCTTTCTTATATAAAATCTGTTTCATCTGATTATTAATGTTAGTTACTTTTACATCATAGTATCTCCTTTTCAGAATATCAAGGAGAATGAAGATCACTCAGGACTCTGCATGTTCCTTTGTGTGTGTGCACAACTGTATGTGGATGTGCCCATCTCTCTTAGATATATTTCATTCATCTATGTGTACATGTCTAGAGGCCAGAGGCTGGCATTTGTATCTTCCTCTGTCACTCTCCACTTTAACTTTTTTTTTTTTGAGAAGAATCTATTACTTAACTTGGAGCTCACAATTTTGGCCTAATTGGTTAGCACCTGAGACGTGCCTGTCTTCACTCTCCCTGCGTTGAGGTTAGAGACCACCACCCTTGGCTTTTATGTAGCCTCCATATAGTTGAACTCATGTCCATGCTTGCACACCAAGTTCTTTACCCACTAAACCATCTCCCCAGCCTAAGGGATTTTAAGTTATTGCTTCAATTTTATTGTTACAGATCTGTTTCAATAATTTATCTCACCTTGGTTTAAATTTTGATAGTTCACATGCATCTAGAAATTCATTCTTTTTATTTTTTTATATTCATTCTTTTTATATTTCCCAATTTAGTGGACCTTATTTTTTTTAAATCCATCCATTTATTACTTATACAGTATTTTGCCTCCACATGTTCCTGCAGGCTAGAAGAGGGCACAAGATCCCATCACAGATGGTTGTGAGCCACCATGTGGTTGCTCGGAACTGAACTCAGGACCTATGGAAGAGCAGTCGGTGCTCTTAACCTCCAAACCATCTCTCCAGCCATGGACCTTATTTTTAAGATATATACTTTTGATTATTTGAATATCATGAGTATTTCTTGTAATGTCTTTCTTTCTAAAGAGTCTTTCAAACTCTTTCAATAGTTTGACTAAGGGTTTGTTGAGCTTGCTTATTTTTTTCAAAGAACTATTTGACACTTTTTACTTTTTTTCTTCAGTTCTGTTTTATTGCTTTTGCTCTGCTGTTAATTATTTCTTTATACCTACTTCTACTACTTGTGGGTTCAGTCCTTGCCTGTGGGCAGTGACTCACAAGTAGGATCTCAGATCTAGTCACACTTCTGAGAATTTCTTCAGGGCTCTGATAGTGAATGCTCGCAATTCTTGTCAATGTTGCTTAGAGTTTGTATCCAAGTTTCCATGTAAATTTCGGATCCCATCATGTTTTCAGCTGGCTGATTGCTGTGCAGTTCTGATTTAAATTTGCTATTAATTGGGGTTAGGGATTTGGCTCAGTGATAGAGTACTTGCCTAGCAAGCGCAAGGCCCTGGGTTCGGTCTTCAGCTCTGGAAAACAAAACCAAACCAAAACAAACAAAGAAAATTTGCTATTAATTTACTTCTTTTTAAAAACTTCAAGTCTCTGAAGAAAGAAATTGAAGAAGATCTCAGAAGATGGAAAGATCTCCCGTGCTCATGGATTGGTAGGATTAACATGGTGAAAATGGCCATCCTGCCAAAAGCAATCTACAGATTCAATGCAATTTCCATCAAAATACCAACTCAATTCTTTACAGATCTTGAAAGAAAGATTCTCAACTTCATATGGAGAAACAAAAAACCCAGAATCTCCAAAACAATCCTGTACAACAACAGATCATCTGGAGGTATCTCTATCCCCGATCTCAAGTTGTACTACAGAGCAATAGTAATAAAAACTGCATGGTATTGGCATAAAAACAGAAAGGAGGATCAATGGAACCGCATAGAAGACCCAGAAATAAACCCACACACCTATGAATACTCGATTTTTGACAAAAAAGCCAAAACCATTCAATGGAAAAAAGACAGCATCTTCAACCAATGGTGCTGGTCCAACTGGATGTCCACATGCAGAAAAATGAAAATAGATCTATATTTATCACCCTGCACAAAACTAAAGTCCAAGTGGATCAAAGACCTCAACATAAAACCAGATACTCTAAATCTGTTAGAAGAAAAAGTGGGGAACAGCCTAGAACTTATTGGCACAGGAGACAACATCCTGAACAGAACACCAACAGCACAGGCTCTAAGAGCAACAATCAATAAATGGGACCTCATGAAACTGAAAAGCTTCTGTAAAGCAAAGGACACTGTCATCAAAACAAAATGCCTGCCTACAGATTGGGAAAGAATCTTCACTAACCCTTTATCTGACAGAGGACGAATATCGAGTATATACAAAGAACTAAAGAAGCTGAAAAGCAGCAAACCAAGTAATCCAATTAAAAAATGGGGAACAGAGCTAAACAGAGAATTCTTGACAGAGGAATATCAAATGGCAGAGAAACACTTAAAGAAATGCTCATCCTCATTAGCCATCA
>NW_026585687.1:1017940-1023841 GCF_907164565.1 Psammomys obesus
TACACAATGGAATACTACTCAGCAATCAAAAAGGAGGAAATCATGAAATTTGCAGGCAAATGGTGGGATCTAGAAAAGATCATCCTGACTGAAATATACCAGAAGGAGAAAGACAAACACAGTATATACTCACTTATATAGACCTATAAGATATGATAAACATAATGAAATTTGTACACCTAAAAAAGATAATCAAGAGAGCAGACATGGGGTAAGATTATCAATCCTCATTTAGAAAGACAGATGGGATGCGCATTGATCATATGACAGGAGTCTACTGAGTGCATTTGAAAGACTCTAACTAGCAGTGTTTTCAAAGCAAAGACTCATGACCAAACCTTTGGCAGAGTACAGGGAATCATAGGAAAGAAGCGGAGTTATTAGTCTGATGAGGAAAGGATAGGAGCTCCACAAGGACCAAATATATCTGGGCACAGGGTCTTTTCTGAGACTGACATGCAACCAAGGACCATGTATGAATGTAACCTAGAACCTCTGCTGAGATGTAGCCTGTGGTAGCTCAGTAACCAATTGGTTTCCCATAGTGAGGGGAACAAGGACTATTTCTAACAGGAACTGAATGACTGGCTCTTTGGCCTCCCTACCCCCCAAGGGAGGAGCAGTCCTGTTAGGCCACAGAGGAGAGCTTTGCAGCCAGTCCTGAAGATACCTGATAAAACAGGATCAGATGAATGGGGAGGAGGTCCCCCCTATTAGTGGACTTGGAAAGGGGCACAGTGGAGATGAGGGAGGGAGGGAGGGACTGGGAGGGAATGAGGGATCGGGACACGGCTGGGATACAGAGTTAATAAAATGTAACTGATAAGAAAAAAATAAAATTCAAAAAAAATTTACTTCTTTTTTATTGTTTTTTTATTTTTTAATTTTTATTTTTTTAACATTACAGTTTGCTAACTTCGTGTCTGGTTCTGGGTCTTCTATTTCATTCCATTGATCCTCCAGACTGTTTCTTTGCCAGTACAATGAAGTTTTATTACTGAGGCTCTATAGTACAGCTTGAGATCAGGAATGGCGATATCTCCAGAAAATTTGTAATTGCACAGGATTGTTTTCCCTATTCTGTTTTTTTTTAATATGAAATTGAATATTGTTCTTTCAAGGTCTGTAAAGAGTTGTGTTAGTATTTTGATGGGAAATGCATTGAATCTGTAGATTGCTTTTGGCAAGATGGCCATTTTGACTATATTAATCCTACTAATCCATGAGTATGGGAAATCTTTCCATCTTCTAATATTTTTTTTTCTATTTCTTTCTTCAGAGACTTGAAGTATTTTTCATATAGGTTTTTCACTTGTTGGGTAAGCTTCAAACCAAGTTACTTTATGTTATTTGTTGCATCTATAAAGGGTGTTCTTTCCCTAATTTCTTTTTTTTTATTTTTCATTTTTATTATTAGTTACATTTTTTAAACTCTGTATCCCAGCTGTATCCTGCTCCCTCATTCCCTCCCAATCCCACCCTTCCTTCCTCATCTGCCCCTTTCCAAGTTCACTGATTGGGGAGGACCTCCTCCCCTTTCATCTGACCCTGTTTCATCAGGTATCTTCAGGACTGGCTGCAAAGTCCTCCTCTGTGGCCTAGCAGGACTGCTCCTCCCTTGGGGGGTGGGGAGGTCAAAGAGCCTGCCATTGAGTTCCTGTCAGAAATAGTCCCTGTTCCCCTTACTAGGGTAAACCAATTGGTTACTGAGCTACCACTGGCTTTTTCAGTCTTTTTGTCTTTTGTATACAGGAGGGCTTCAGATTTTTTGAGTTAATTTTGTATCCGGTCACTTAGCTGAAAGTGTTTATAAGCTGAAGGAGTTCTCTGGTTGAATTTTCGGGGTCACTCATGTATACTTTCATATCATCTGCAAATAATGATAGTTTGACTTCTTCCTCAATTTGTATTCCTTGATCTCCTTTAGTTGTCTTATTCTCTAGCTAGGACTTCAAGACCTACGTTGAAGAGATATGGGGAGATTGGGCATCCTTGCCTTATCCCCGATTTAAGTGGGATTGATTTAAGTTTCTTTCCCTTTAGTTTGGCTATAGGCTTGCTGTATATTGCCTTTACTATGTTTAGGTATGTGCCTTGTATGTCTGATCTCTCTAAGACTTTAAACATGAATGGGTGTTGGATTTTGTCAAATGTTTTTTGGGCATCTAAGGATATGATCATGTGTTTGTTTTCCTTCTGGTTGTTTATGTGGTGGATTACACTGACTGATTTCTGTATACTGAACCACCTCTGCATACCTGGGATGAAATCTAATTGGTCATGGTGGATGATATCATTTATGTGTTCTTGGATTCGGTTTGCAAGTATTTTATTGAGTATATTTTGCTTCAAGGTTCACAAGAGAAATAGGTCTGAAGTTCTCTTTTTTTTCATGGATCTTTGTATGCTTTAAATATCAAGACTATTGTGGCCTCATAGAATGAGTTTGGTACTGTTGCTTCTGTTTCTATTTTGTGGAATAGTTTGAAGATTATTGGCATTAGGTCTTCTTTGACTGTCTGTGGAATTCTGCAATGAAACCATCAGGCCCTGGTCTTTTTTCTATTTCCTTGGGGGATATAGGATTGTTGAATATATTTACCCGATTTTCGTTAGCTTTGGTAAATGGATTCTATCATTTCATTGAGGTTTTCAGATTTTGTGGCATATAAGTTTTTTTAGTAAGACCTAATGATTCTTTGAATTTCCTCAGTCTCTGTCTTTATGTTCCCCTTTTTGTTTCTGATTTTGTTGATTTGGATAGTGTCTCTGCTTTTAGTTAGTTTGGCTAAGGGTTTGTCTATCTTGTTGACTTTCTCAAAGAACCAGCTCTTAGTTTCATTGATTCTTTGATATTGTTTTATCTCTAATTCATTGATTTCAGCCCTTAGTTTTATTATTTCTGACCATCTACTCCTCGTGGGTTTGTCTGCTTCTTTTTTTTACTAGGACTTTCAGGTGTGCCCTTAAGTTGTTTGTATGAGATGTCTCAAATTTCTTTCTGAAGGCACTTAGTGGTATGAAATTTCCTCTTAGCACTGCTTTCGTTGTGTCCCATAAGTTTGGGTAAGTTGTGCCTTCATTTTCATTGAATTTTAAGAAGTCTCTACTTTCTTTTTTATTTCTTCCCTGGTCCAGTTGTTTTTGAGCAAAGAGTTGTTTAATTTTCATGTGTGCATAGGCTTTTTGTTATTTCTGTTGTTGTTGAGGTCTAGTTTTAGCCCATGGTGGTCTGATAGGATACAAGGGATTATTTCAATCTTCTTGTTTCTGTGGAGGCTTGCTTTGTGTCCAACTATATGATCAATTTTGGGGAAGTTCCGTGGGGTACTGAGAAGAAGGTGTACTCTTGAGGTTGGGTGAAAAGTTCTATAGACATCTATTAGGCCCATTTGATTTAGGACTTCTGTAAGTGTCATTATTTCACTATTTAGCCTCTGTCTATATGATCTGTCCCTTGTTGAGAGTGCAGTGTTGAAGCCTCTCACTATTAACGTGTTGGGATTGATGTCTGATTTGAGATTTAATAATGTTTCGTTTATGAATGCATGTGCTCTTCTATTTGGGGCATAGATGTTCAGGATTGTAATATACTCCTGGTGAATTTTTCCTTTGATGAGAATGAAGTGTCTCTCCTCATCTTTTTTGATTAATTTTGGTCGAAAGTCTGTTTTATTAGCTTGTTTGTAGAAAGTCTGTTTTAAAACTTGTTTTCTGGGTCCATTTGCTTGAAAAACCTTTTTCTAGCCCTTTACTCTGAGGTAACGTCTATCTTTCTTGCAGAGATATGTTTCTTGGATGCAGCAGAATGTTGGATACTGTTTCCTGAACCATTTTGTTAGTCTGTATCTTTTTATTGGAGAATTGAGTCCATTGATGTTGATAGATAATAGTGACCAATGAATGTTAGTTCCTTTTTGTGGAGTTTGTAGTGATATTGTGTTTGTGTACTTGTTTTCTTTTGATTTTTTTGTTGTGTAATTATCTATATCCTATGTTTTCTTGGGTGTAGTTGATTTTACTAGATTGGAGTTTTCCTGCTAGTATCTTCTGTCGGCCTGGGTGGTTGTGTAGATATTGCTTAAGTTTAGTTTTCTCATGAATATTTTGTTTTTTTCATTCATGTTGATTGAAAGCTTTGTTGGATATAATAGTCCGGTTTGACAGTTGTGTTTTTTTGAGTCTGCATGACATATGTCCAGGCCCTTCTGGCTTTCATAGTTTCTCTTGTGAAGTCTGGTGTGATTCTGATAGGTCTACCTTCATATGTTACTTGGCCTTTTTCCCTTGCTGCTTTTAATATTTTTCTTTGTTCTCTAGATTCAGTGTTTTGACTATTATGTGACATGAGGAGCTTCCTTTGTGGTCTAGTCTATTTGATGTTCTGTAAGCCTCTTGTATGTTTATAGACATCTCTTTCTTTAAGTTAGGAAAATTTTCTTCTATGATTTTCTTGAAAATATTTTCTGGACTTTGGAGCCTGGAATCTTCTTTTTCGTCTATTCCTATTATTCTTAGATTTCCTCTTTTCTTGGCATCCTTGATTTCTTGGATGTTTTGTGTTTGTAACTTTTCTGATTTTATTTTTTCTTTGAGAGATGTAACAATTTCTGCAATTGTATCTTCGGTGCCCGAGATTCTCTCTTTCATCTTTTGTATTCTGTTGGTGAAGCTTATCTTTGGGGTTCCTGATCTTTTTTCCAAGTTCTCCAGCTCCAGGGTTTTCTCTGATGTGTTTTCTTTATTAATTCTAATCCTGTTTTCATATCTTGCATCATTTCCTTCATCTTTTTGAATGTGGATTCCTGTCTTTCCATGATGGCTTCTATTTTTTGTTCATTTCCTCTTTATGTACTTCTATATGTGCCTCCGTTTTTCATGTTCATTTCCTCTTTATGTGCCTCAAATAATTGCATAATTATAGATTTAAGATCATTTTCCTGTGTTTCAGCAGCAATAGAATATCAGTTGATTTTTGGAGATTCTGGTTTAGCCATAATGCCCTGGCTTATGCTGGCCTCTAGCTATCTGATGGTCCGTAGCCTTTGCTGTTTGTTTCTGCATTTGTACTGCAGACTGAGTCTGCCTGTCTCTGGAATCTGGAGTATTCAGGAAGATGAGAGAGATCCACAGGTTTGAGAGTGGGTGTTGGTACTTTAGTTGCAGCTAAGGGAGGAAGGTCACAAGCTCATGTGCACAAGCACAGGAGTGTGTGTGGAAAGGTGGAGTGTAAGGAAGAAGCTTAAGCTCAGGTTGTGGTGCAGGAGTGGTTTGCAGGCACAGTGCATGTGCACAGGTGCCCTGAATGGCTCAGTGGCCCACAGGTCTGTCTAGGTATTGTGCTCCAAGTGCTCAAACCTACCTGAGCTGCACCATCTTGGTTCTAGGAATTGTTTGCAGGAATTGTTTAGCTGAACTTACTGGGAGACCCACAGAACAGGGGCTTCAATGTTGAGAAAGCTGTCCCAGGGATCCCTATGTTGTCCATAGTGAGGGTGTGGGTGGGAGGGATCTCATGTCTTGTGGCTCTCATAGAGGGATCCCGGATCTGTGGCTCTGTATACAATCTCTCATGGAAGTACTCACTTGCAGGCATGTGTGGAAAGCTCGGATTGCCGGAGAACTCACTTGTAGGCATATGTGGTAAGCTCAGAGGGCCCACAGTTTTCTACTCTCAGCTTTGGGTCTTCTGTTTGGCTTTTAGAGTAAGGAGGTCTTGTACCTGAGGTTATACAACTCCCCGCCGCTGCTGCTGCCACCACCTCTGCCTTTGGAGCCAGATAATGTGCAGCAGAAAGTGCAGGGGTTCGATAGTTTGCCATTCTCAGACCCCAGAGACATCCAGAGGGCGGGAGTGTGTGTGTGTGTGTGTGTGTGTGTGTGTGTGTGTGTGTGTGTGTG
>NW_026585687.1:1023851-1049901 GCF_907164565.1 Psammomys obesus
TGTGTGTGTGTGTGTGTGTGTGTGTGTGTGTGTGTGTGTGTGTGTGTATCCAGTCTGTCCCAGCTCACGGGTTGTTCGCTCTAGGCCAGGAAGCCTCAAAGTAGATGCTCTGGCTTCAGCTGCCCATCCACCCACCAGTTTTGGAGTTTTGGATCCTCTGCCTTTCAGAGAAGGTGTGCACTGTTATCCACCAGCTTGGAATCACTTATTTTTTATGTATGTATGTATGTATGTATGTATGTATGTAATTATTACACAGGAACTCATCAAGTAGCTCTGGGTTTCTTGGAACTCACTATGTAGACAAAGCTAGCCCTGAACTTGCAAAGATCCATCTGCCTCTGCCTCTTAAATGTTGGGATTAAAGGCACGTGATACTATGCCTGCTTAATATTAAAAATTTTAGTTGTACAGAGTTCAACTTTTTCAAAAATCCCCTTTACTGGATTATTTAAAATATGCTTAGTGTCCAAGAGGGTTCCCCAATAATGTGATCAGGGACCATCTCTGACATGAACTCATAGGCTCCCTCTTTGATCACCTCCACCTGAGGGAGGAGCAGCCTTACCAGTCCACAGAGGAAGACAAAGAAGCCAGTCCTGATGAGACCTGATAGACTAGGGTCAGATGGAAGGGAATGAGGACCTCCCCTATCATTGGACTAGGGGAGGGGCATAGGTGAAGAAGAGGGAGGGAGGGGGGATTGGGAAGGGGATGGTGGAGAGAACTACAGCTGGGATACAAAGTGAATAAACTGTAATTAATAAAAATAAAAATTAAAAATATGTTTGTTTCAATAGTTCACAGTTTTTCTATTGCCTTTATATTATTGTATTTTCATTTGATTCCTTTTTAGACAGAAAGAGCAGTACATTGCTTTAGTTCTTTTAAATTTGCTTGTACTTGTTTTATAGCACAGGCTATGGTTTATCTTGGGAAACATTCCAGGTGCGCTTACAAAAGCCTATACTTCCCTGGATGTGGTAGAGTCTCAGTCCACTGTCCCTGCTCTCTCTATTGTAGGATTTTTGTTGGCTTATGCATGCTGTCACATCATTGAGGATTGAAATATGCATCTACCATGTTGTATCAAGAAAACACTGTTTTCTGGACATTATTAATTGCCTGTAGCTTTCCACCTCCTCTTCCAAAGAGATCCTCGAGCCTTGGGAAAAGGGAGTTGATATGAATGTTCCACTTAGAGCTGAGCAGTAAGTCTTTTATTTTCTGCATATTGATCAGTTGGAAAACTCTGTATTAGCCGCCTTCCACTGCAAGGAGAAACTTCTCTGATGAGGGTTGAGAAATGCATTAATCTATGGGCATAGTAGTAAGTCATTAAGAGTTGTTTTAATGCTGTATCTATTTATCAGACTATGACCCATCTAGTCACAGATTCTTGGTCCCTTTAACAGCACTGCTTGTAGGTTCTTGGCCTTAGATACAATTACAAAGTTGTTATCCTCCTAGCATTACTGCCGCTATTACATAGTGGGCATACCTTGACACCACAATCATTTTTGTACCTTGCAGAGTTCACAGATGGGTGGGGTCAAGGCTTATTTTTCTCCAACATCATGCATAACACTTTCCAGCACCATGAACACTAACCAGTAGGAATGAAGCTTCCAGGTGAGTACCAGATTGATTTCTCTATATTCTGTGATTCAAGGACATCTTGTCTTCACAAATAGGGTCTTACCATCAAATCTTGGAGGGTAGCCAGCAGTATTGGCAATTTCCTGTAATTCTTTTCTCTTTGTTTGTTTTTGTGAGACAGTATTTTGAGACAATACTTGGTTATCCTGGAATTGATCAGTAGACCAGGCTGGCATCAAACTTAGAGATGCCTGCCTCTGCCTCCTGAGCACTGGGATTTAAAAGAATGCTCCACTATTCTTGGCTTGCCTGTAATTCTTATTCTAAAAAAAATTCATTAATCCCACTATGAGGGCTCCACACTCATGACTTCATCTAACTGTAATTGCTTCCCCAAAGCCTCACCTCCAAAGATCAACAATATGTAAATTTGGAACTTAAATTTCCACCACAAAAATTTGAAGGAAACACATTCAATCACATGTGAATATACATGTGAAGGTGCATGTACCACACACATACATGTGTGTGTATAAAATTTGTCATGTGTGTATCATGAAATATATCAGGGATAAAAGAATAGTATTTTTATTTTCCTTTTACATAACATATTTGAATAAAACTTAACCATAAATTTTTAAGAGCTGTTTTGTCTCTTCATTTTACTCCATTTTTTTTAAGTTAATGGTAGTATGACAGTGAATTTTATAATGTGACACTATTGAAAATCTGTCAGGGGCCAGGGTTCTGGCTCAGTGGGTTAAAGTGCTTGCAGTGCAAGCATGAGGATCTGAGTATTTAAATCCTCAGTTCTTGGTGAGGAATTGGGAGAATTGTTGGTGCTTGCTAGCCAACAGTCTAGTTCTGGATTTAGTTAGAGACCCTATCTTTTTTAAAAATTTATTTACCTTTATATTATGTGCACTAGTGTTTTGTTTTGAGTGTGAGAGCTTGAAGTTACAAACAGTTGTGAGCTGCCATGTGGGTGCTGGGATTTGAACCTGGGTCCTCTGGAAGAACAGTCAATGCCCCTAACCACTTAGACATTACTCTAGCCCCTAGAGACACTATCTTTAGGGAATATTGTGTAGAGAGATAAAATAAAGATTCCCAACACCCTCCTCTGGTTTTCTATCACACACACACACACACACACACACACACACATGCACATATATGTACACATACACTCAGTGTATAAAACTTTTTTATAGTTTTAATTAAAATATAATGCATTACTTTGCTTTTTCCCTTTCATTCTCCCTCCCTCATTGTTGGAAACAAGCAAATAAAATTTATTCTAATTATAACCGTTTTGTTTTCAGACTCCGTTTAATCACAGGGAGAAACTAAACTCAAGGTCCTAGGACCCAGGGAAACTGGGGATTTCCCAATAGCTGAACAACTTCTGTTGTAAAGAAACAGTTGTCTTAGTCCAGATATCTCAGGGACAACTTGTAAGGAAACATTTATCTGAGTCCAGGCACTTCAAGGACAACCTTTCCATCTTGCTGGCAGGGTCAAACCAATTTATGTTCCCAGGCCCAGGGATCTACTCCTATTCTGATTGATGGAAACTGGAAACTCCCTTGTTCATCCCCTTCTGTCAAAATACGATTGGACAGTGATACAGCCCACCCTGCTCTCCCTTGCTCTATGGTTTTCACTCTTTAAATAAATATGTAATTAAACTTCTCCTCCGGGACAAAGTTCAGATCCCAAGCTCACCCTCTCCCTGAGCTCAGAAAGTAAAGCTTGCATTTGAAACTTCCATATTTAAAGTGAGTTTCTTGGCTTCCACCTGAACCTAATAACAGCACCTCCTAAGACTTCTCCTTCTGATTACTATGTCCCCTCAATCCTCAAATGGATAGCTTCCTTTTCTTTGATTATTGTTGCATACATATAAATTCAAAAGTATAAATACAACCTGCTGCATTAGTTTTTGTTGTTTGTGTATACATGGTTTGAGGGCCTACCACTTCATATTGGATAATCAATTAAGGGGCTCATTGCTGGGAGAAGCTAACTCTCATGCCCTCAACAGTCATTAGATGCCTGTAGTTTTTTTGTCCAAGGGTGGAACCCCATGAGATTTTCTGCATTCCTTGTTAGCATGTCTATTGATATTGCTATTATTCTGGTCTTGCTCATGTAGCCATTTTTATGAGCAACTGTTTGCAGAAGACTTCCTGGTATTCTGGCCCTTATACTCTTCTCTACTGTCTTCTGTGATGTTTCTTGAACTATAGAATCAATAACTATGATGCAGATGTATCTATTGGTGCTGGGTTCTCCATAATCTGTTGATCGTTGCATTGTATCCAGTTGTGGTTCTCTTTGATGATATCCATTTGCTGTAAGGAGAAAGTTCTGTGAAGGGGTGGTAGCTACACTTAGCTGTGGGTATAAGGATAAGACTTAGAACATAGTAAGGAATTACGCTGCCCTAGCAAGGTGACAGTAATAGATTCTTCTTTAAAGTCTATGACCTCATTAGCTCCAGGAAGTTGGCTAGGTTTTCAGTGCCAGGCACGATTTTCCTAGAGTTGAGTGGTGCTTAAAGATACCCCCCACCAAGGTCTATTCCCTTACATGACTACCTCCTTATGCCTGAATAAAACTCCAAGGTCCAGCAAATCAAAATTCATATTTTGGCTACACTGGCTAACAGGTCCAATTAGGACTTACCAACTCATCTTAACACAGACCCCCCCCCCTTTCTCTTTAAAAACTGATTCCCACAAAAATACTACTGTCTTTGTCTGATCCAGAGATTACCCTCACCCCAAACCCCACTTGTCCCTCCAGGATAATAAATGTCCTTTGAACTGAGAACATGGAGTCTGGGTGTGTTCTGTACTGACTCGGAGAGGCCCCCTTACATTGGTGTCTTGTGACTTGTATCAGGACTCAGATTGTTCTACAGGATCTCCAACCCACTTACTGGAATATCATGTACCTGCTCCATTCATCCAACATTGGCTAATTGGTGAGTTTTCCCTTACTAGCACTCCTAAACATTCCCTCAGGAAATTGGGTTATGATAGTTGAGTGTCCAGCCTTTCCGACTGTATTGTGAGGGTGGGAAGAATGCACCCCACCATGACCCTCAGTGGCCTTGGTGGATGCTCTTGTAGGCACATTTTTATTCAGTATGGTTTGGTTGGAAGTTTTCCTTTCATGTTTGGTGACCACTACGCTGGAATCCGGTCTTTGTTCCTAAAATCAGAAAATCCTGTCAGTTTCAGATTTCTCCTGGGAATAATCTGTGTCCCTCTCTTGTTGATGAAGGTTGGGTGATGACCCCTCCCTCCCAGAGACCTCTCTGTTGGTCTTGTGAGACCCTAGGGGATGCCCTGTGCTCTCGACCTTGGCTCCCTGACAACACTAGCAAAGGGGTTCTGCTCTCTCCACCCTGACTGATCCACCTCTGGGATGTTGTCTAAAAACTTCAACTCATGCCAAGCATTACTGGTGCATCTTAGTACTCAAAAATGGACTTTATACACCATTTTATATCGGACAAAAACTTTATAATTGTTGTGGGTACATGCATTGAAGGAAGGAGATACCCCTCCTCCACCTGTTCCTGTCTGCTTTTCCACCTGCTTTTTATCTCTGCTCCATGCTTTTCCCTTACATTTGTCCCCTTACACTTGTCTCCACAAATCTAGTCCTAGATCTCTCTAGAGTGAGATCTCACCCCCTCTCCCTGTGCTCTCCCTCTTTTCCTGATCTTGGAACTCCCTTTCCCTAGCTATCAGGACCATGGACCTAAAAGCTACAAATGCATACCCAAGAAAAAAATTCCACTAAACTCCTATAACTTTCTCTTCTGTCCCTAGTCTATCTGTCCCAGCAAGTTTCAAATAAACTACAGACTGCTCCAGCAACTCACCAGACCCAGATGTTCCTTTAGAATCTATATCCTAGCCCCAGACTGTCCAGTCTCATAAACTGCTCCAATACTGCCTGCACTTTTCTAGCTCTACACGGTCCCAAAGAGCCTATATAGTGAATGACACAGCTTGCTCTTCCAGACCTTGACCAAAGTCTAGCTTCCTTGGGTTCCTAACAACAATACCCCTGCATAGCAGGAAGCAGCCAGAATAACTATGCCAACTTTACCCTACACCCAACAATCCCATAATAAAACAAAAAGGTGCAAACAAAGGTCTTTCTAAAAGGCCTGGGGGTGCCAAACATGGTCCTACAGGTTTAGCCTTCCTCCCTTCTTTCTCCCTTACTAAACTGTTAGATTACGTTCCTAAAACGAGCCCCCAAGGTTTATTCCCTTATTTGGCCACTTCCTTATGCCTGAAAAACAAACAAACAAACAACAACAACAACCCCCCCTCCAAACTCCAAGGTTCAGCTATCAAAATACCAAGGTCCAGAAAACCAAAACTCAATTTTGGCTACACTGGCTAACAGATTCGATCAGGACTTACCAGCTCATCCTAACGCAGGCTTCCCCTTTTATCTTCCTAGTCCTTCAAAAACAAACAAACAAACAAACAAACAAACAAACAAACAAACAAACATGTTGTCTGCCTTTGTCTGATCCAGAAGCAGCCCCATGTATCATGGGTGTCCCTCTAGGGTAATAAATATTTGTGCTGAGAACTTGTTGTCTGAGTGGGTTCTGTACCTACTCTGAGGGGACAGCCTTACACAAGTACCTAAGAAATGGTTCTGCATGAAGTTTGAAACTTCCCATTGGTGATATAAAGCGATTAATATAATAGAAGGTAGGCTGGACAGGTAAATAATTAAGGGAAGTGCTATGGAGTTTGACAGTCTTGATTCAAATTTTGACTCTAATTTAAAACCTATGTGACCCCGGACAATTTATTTAACCTTTGCATGTGTTAGTTACAGAATCTATAAAACAGGAGACCTAACAGACCTGATTTCATAAGATGTGAGGAATTAAATGATACATAAAAGGAACTTGGCATGAAGCTTGCCAAATAGGCAGCTGGTCATTTGTATATATACCTCAAGGGCCACTTTTGTGCACTCCTAGGAGAGCTCCCTCCGAGTATCACTTGCTGTACTTCTCCTGAGGGTACCAACACTTCCCAGAATATCTGTTTTTACCCCTACCCCCTCAGTCTCAGCTTACAACATACCAACAGGTCTATTTTATCTGTCTTGGGCCAAATTCACAAAAATAGCTATCACTTTCTAGCTCCTTAACTCCTGGCACCATCTGTTTCCTAGAAAAGAGTATCTGTTAACTTGTTTTCTGGATGAGGCAATGCAGTATCCCTCCAGGAAGCTCTCTTTGGATTCTGCTGTGGAATATGAAAACACCACCTGAACCTGGCACCTCTTATCTTCCGACATTTGAATTATATACAAGCACTGTGTTTTCACAAACCCCAGGGAATAGTATTTTTTAATGCATCCCCTTGGTGTGAGGTAAGGGAAAGTATCCCAAGTTATTCCTTTTGAGAAGCAGAGAAGAAGAACACACACAACACCAACATTTTTAACAGAGAATCACTCCCCCTATGTGCAAGCCTCTCCAAACTCAACTCCTGTGAGTAGGAATTGGGCTGTCACAGTCCCCTTAGTGTGTCTTTGTGGGTGCTTTTGTAGTTCATTTAAGAAAATATGTTGTAGTAGTAATACTCATTTATGTTCTCCATAATATTTATATTTTTCCCCTTCCTTGGCACAAAATTGCGTCTCACATCTGTCTCTACACTGAGGTCCAAAAAAGCCATATGCCTTGTGTTATCAAATTAAATCTATTCCGAAACTTGAACTCCAGTGTCCATGAAATAAAATGGTATGATTTGTCATCATTAAGTCAGGGACTCTAAATGAACAAGCTGATCAGAAGTCCTTTCTGATAATGACAGGTAATGCTGTCTGAATGAGAAAACATTTTGAGTTTCAAACAACTCAGATTTGGGGATACTTCCTGGTCCATGTGACAGGAATGTAGTGAACATCTCTCTCTTTTTTCTCTTGTTTTTAAGCCCTATTTGTGACATTCTTTTTTTTTTTCGAATTAATTTTTTTTTGTATTTTATTTTTTTCTTATCAGTTACATTTTATTAACTCTGTACCCCAGCCGTGTCCCGATCCCTCATTCCCTCCCAGTCCCTCCCTCCCTCCTCTCCACCGCGCACCTTGCCAAGTCCACTGACAGGGGGGACCTCCTCCCCATTCATCTGATCCTGTTTTATCAGGTATCTTCAGGACTGGCTGCAAAGCTCTCCTCTGTGGCCTCACAGGACTGCTCCTCCCTTGGGGGGTGGGGAGGCCAAAGAGCCAGTCATTGAGTTCCTGTTAGAAATAGTCCTTGTTCCCCTCACTATGGGAAACCAATTGGTTACTGAGCTACCACAGGCTACATCTGAGCAGAGGTTCTAGGTTACATTTATACATGGTCTTTGGTTGCATGTCAGTCTCAGAAAAGACCCTGTGCCCAGATATATTTGATTCTTGTGGAGCTCCTATTCTTTCCTCATCAGACTAACTCCGCTTCTTTCTTATGATTCCCTGTACTCTGCCAAAGGTTTGGTCATGAGTCTTTGCTTTGAAAACACTGCTAGTTAGAGTCTTTCCAATGCGCTCAGTAGACTGCTGTCATACGTTCAATGCTCATCCCATCTGTCATTCTGAACGAGGATTGATCATCTTACCCCATGTCCGCTCTCTTGATTATCTTTTATAGGTGTACAGATTTCATTATGTTTATTATATCTTATAGGTCTATATAAGTGAGTATATACCGTGTTTGTTTTTCTCCTTCTGGGATATTTCACTCAGGATGATCTTTTCTAGGTCACACCATTTGCCTGCAAATTCATGATTTCCTCCTTTTTGATTGCTGAGTAGTATTCCATTGTGTAAAAATACCACAATTTCTGTACCCATTCCTCCGTTGATGGACATCTGGGTTGTTTCCAGGTTCTGGCTATTACAAATAAAGCTGCTATAAACATGGTTGAGCAAATATCCCTTTTGTGTACTTGAGCAAACTTTGGGTATATACCTAGCAGTGGTATAGCTGGGTCTTGAGGAAGCACTATTCCTAATTGTCTTAGAAAGCGCCAGATAGATTTCCAGAGTGGTTGTACCAGTTTACATTCCCACCAGCAGTGGAGGAGGGTTCCCCTTTCTCCACAACCTCTCCAGCATGTGTTGTCCCTTGAGTTTTTCATCTTGGCCATTCTGATGGGTGTAAGGTGATATCTCAGGGTCATTTTGATTTGCATTTCCCTGATGGCTAATGAGGATGAGCATTTCTTTAAGTGTTTCTCTGCCATTCTATATTCCTCTGTCGAGAATTCTCTGTTTAGCTCTGTTCCCCATTTTTTAATTGGATTACTTGGTTTGCTGCTTTTCAGCTTCTTTAGTTCTTTGTATATACTCGATATTAGTCCTCTGTCAGATAAAGGGTTAGTGAAGATTCTTTCCCAATCTGTAGGCAGGCGTTTTGTTTTGATGACAGTGTCCTTTGCTTTACAGAAGCTTTTCAGTTTCATGAGGTCCCATTTATTGATTGTTGCTCTTAGAGCCTGTGCTGTTGGTGTTCTGTTCAGGAAGTTGTCTCCTGTGCCAATGAGTTCTAAGCTGTTCCCCACTTTTTCTTCTAACAGATTTAGAGTATCTGGTTTTATGTTGAGGTCTTTGATCCACTTGGACTTTAGTTTTGTGCAGGGTGATAAATATGGATCTATTTTCATTTTTCTGCATGTAGACATCCAGTTGGACCAGCACCATTTGTTGAAGATGCTGTCTTTTTTCCATTGAATGGTTTTGGCTTCTTTGTCAAAAATCGAGTATTCATAGGTGTGTGAGTTTATTTCTGGGTCTTCTATGCAGTTCCATTGATCCTCCTTTCTGTTTTTATGCCAATACCATGCAGATTTTATTACTATTGCTTTGTAGTACAACTTGAGATCGGGGAGAGAGATACCTCCAGATGATCTGTTGTTGTACAGGATTGTTTTGGAGATTCTGGGTTTTTTGTTTCTCCATATGAAGCTGAGAATCTTTTTTTCAAGACCTGTAAAGAATTGAGTTGGTATTTTGATAGGAATTGCATTGAATCTGTAGATTGCTTTTGGCAGGATGGCCATTTTCACAATGTTAATCCTACCAATCCATGAGCATGGGAGATATTTCCATCTTCTGAGATCTTCTTCAATTTCTTTCTTCAGAGACTTGAAGTTTTTCTCAAACAGGTCTTTCACTTGCTTGGTTAGTGTCACCCCAAGGTACTTTATGTGGTTAGTGGCTATAGTGAAGGGTGTTGTTTCCCTAATTTCTTTCTCGGCCCTTTTGTCTTTGGTATACAGGAGGGCTTCTGATTTTTTTGAGTTGATTTTGTATCCTGCCACTTTGGTGAAGGTGTTTATCAACTGGATGAGTTCTCTGGTTGAATTTTTGGGGTCGCTCATATATACTATCATATCATCTGTGAAAAGTGACACTTTGACCTCTTCCTTTCCGATTTGTATCCCCTTGATCTCCTTTAGTTGTCTTATTGCTGTGGCTAGGACTTCAAGTACTATGTTGAAGAGGTAGGGAGAGAGTGGGCAGCCTTGTCTTGTCCCTGATTTTAGTGGGATTGATTTAAGTTTCTCTCCATTGAGTTTGATGTTGGCTATAGGCTTGCTGTATATTGCTTTTACTATGTTTAGATATGTGCCTTGTATTCCTGATCTCTCCAAGACTTTAAACATGAATGGGTGTTGGACTTTGTCAAATGCTTTTTCAGCATCTAAGGAGATGATCATGTGGTTTTTCTCCTTCAGTTTGTTTATGTGGTGGATTACATTGATGGATTTCCGTATGTTGAACCACCCTTGCATGCCTGGGATGAAGCCTACTTGGTCGTGGTGGATGATATCTTTGATGTGTTCTTGGATTCGGTTTGCAAGTATTTTATTGAGTATTTTTGCGTAATAGTGGCTTGCAGGCCACTGCAATAGTCAGACAATCCGCACATGCACACTGGCCCGCTAAAAGCGCACGCGAATAGCGCCAGCATCACATTCTTTACTTAGGCAAAACTGAAAACAAAGTGCACATTCCCAAAGCAGTGAACTTCTCTCATCTTCCTGAAAAAACAGTCCAGAAAACAGAAAAAGAGGATCATAGCCCAAACTACAATCTCGAGGAACAACCAGTGAGGATTATAAATAAGCAGATGGCTAGAGGCAGACGTAAGAACACTCCCAACAAAAATCAGGACACAATGACCTCACCAGCAACCCCACAAAACAATGGACACTTCAATTCACTAGATATACAAGAAAACAACCTCAAAACTATGTTTCTCCAGCTACTAGAGGCCCATAGAGATGAAATGAACAAAGCCCTCAGAGAAATAACCAAAGAAATCGAGACTAACCAAGAGGAAACAAATCGTGCTCTCAGAGAAATGACCACGAAAATAGAGGCAAACAGAGAAGAAATGCACAAAGCTCTCAAAGAAATGTCCACACAAATAAAGGCAAATAAAGAAGAAATGAACAAAGCTCTCATAGAAATACAGGCAATTATACCCAAAGAAGTAGAGGCACAATTAGTGATACATAGAGAGGAAACAGACAAAAAAATAGAAGCTATCATTGAAAAGCAGGAGTCCACATTCAAACAGATGAAGGAAATGGTGCAAGACATGAAAACAGAATTAGAATCAATAAAGAAAACACAAATAGAGAAAAACCAGGAGCTGGAGAACATAGAGAAAAGATCAGGCACTACAAAGGTAAGCATCACCAACAGAATATTTGTGACATTCAAGATGAATATTTTCCATTTGATTGAATTAGTCTTACTATTTCTTCTTGTCATTGTTACACTGGGACTTGTGAAACTGTGCTATGTGGAAAAAAACTGATTAAAACATCAAGGAGACAGAAAGTCTGATTTTAAGTCTTGGTTCCAAAACTGGCTTTATATATCTGAGCTTCACTGTTTCCTCAAGTAGAGAAGACAGGTCCAGACTTTCCTGGCTTCCCTCATTGAGTTGGCTTAAGGATTACTAAGGATTATTGAGACCATACATAATAAAGTGTTATGACCACTCTAAGGCAGAACACCAGCAGAGTGTGCAAACTTGTGAGTCAGAGATCTGTACACAAGAATGACCTATACATCATCCTCAAAGGTAGATTGGAAAATACTGAGAAGAATATGATGATGAAACATTCAGTTGGAAACTTTCTGCATCCCTGAGCAGTTATTTGCACAGTAAGACATAATAATTTTCCATTAGATCAAATAATCTCTAGCTGCTTTCCCATAATAAAAAAGTCTTTTAGGCATATATGATATCTGCCAGTCTGTGTGAGAAATAACAGTCTAAGGCATGGCTTGTGACATAATTTGTTGTTGTTGTTTATTTGAGACAGGGTCTCATGTAATCCAAGTTGGTGCTTAGCTCACCATTCTCCTATCTTTACCTCTCTAAAGTGCTGGGATTACAGATATGTGCTACTATGCCTGGTTAATATTTTATCTTTAAACTTTATTTTATTTTTTGAGAAATTCAGACATGAGCACTATGTCTAAATCACTCCCACCCCATCCTTACCACCTCAAACTCCTCCCATGAACGTCCCCCACCTCCCCCCAAAAAATCAAAGACCAGTATTATAACTTCTGAGAGCTGGGCATGGTGTAATTTGAGTATTTGTTACCAAATGCATATGGACTGGACATTGTGAATGTAAATCTTACATAATGGTTTTCATAATTGTTATTATTATATATTAGTTTATTACTGAAAAAAGCAGCCTTTTATTAAACTGAAAAGGAAAATTGTAGAAAGAATCTCTTGTGTATTGTATGGATGCAGCACATGTCAATAAAAAAACCTGTGGCCTGTGGCTGAGGCAGGAAATAGGTGGAACATCTGTCAGGCAGAAAGGATTCTGGGATAGAGGCAGGCTTGTGAGATTCAGCCTGCAAAATGTGAAGAGGATGGACCCATGGTGCCTGAGCTCAGGTAACTAGCTACGTGGCAAAATATAAATTAGAATAAATGGATTTTTTAAAGTTATGAGATAGTTAGAGAAGAGCGTAACTATATGGCTTAGATATTTGTAAAATAATAATTGAGTCTCATAAATCATTATTCTGGGGGTTAATGGACTGGAGGAAAATTTCCTCTATAACACATTAACCTGCTTTTATTTCTCTAAAAGAAAATTGGGAAGGGGGTATATGTCTGTCATTACAGAAGAATCCACTGAAACATTATGTATTCCTCTTTGGCTTCTCTAGCCCCGGGCCATCGAAGATGATGGCAGGTGACAAGGATACAGTGGAATTCACCAGAAAAATAGGCAAACCTCTGGCTAAAGGGAAAAGGAGATATGTTCTATATCATCAGAAGGCTAGTCTGCCCTTCTGGTGCCAAGTAAGGGCACTGTAATAGACTCATTCATTCATTCATTCATTCATTCATTCATTCATTCATCTGGAGAAGGGACTTCACTTAATTTTTTCTTGGAATTTGAATTATTTTCCATTTGCATAGGACAACATAATATTTGTATTTCTGCTAAAGGCAAGTATCAGCTTATGTTCTACAAGATACTAGAAACTACTAATCATATGGTTTTCATTTCAAGCTATTTCTAGATTTTCCTAATCAATACAATAATGACATCAATAGTATTAGACATAGTTTGGATCTCTGTTCTTGGTGGCAGAGTATTACACACAATGCTTTCACTGTTCTCATTTATAATTTTCTTGCTTATGGGATACTCATGCATCAAATGACAATTAGAATTATCGACAACATCTCAAATTGGAACCAACCCAGATATCCTGCTATTCAAAAATGTTTTAAAAGGGGATAGATGTTGGAACAGGGCATAAGAATAGAGTCGTATGAGGGGAATTCTGAGTGCTTGTGAGAAAACTCTAAGAAACCAAGACAAGACTCTTGTGTCCTCAGTATCTTCAAAAACACACAATTGTTCTTAGAATGTGTTTTTGTGTACCTCCCAGGTATAGTGGATAGGAATGAGTTTACTTCAGATTATCCATTACAACTCTTTGTTGTTATTTGTTTATAAGCTTCTATGGAAAAACATGGTTTTGCTACGTGTGGCTTATCCCTGTGATTGTACATGACTCTTCTTAACTCTAGAGTATAAATTTTCTGAGGCTCTCAATAAATTTGGCTATTGCATAAGACTTTAATATACTTTATTTTTGGGTTTCATTTTCCCCGGTTTATACTACCAATTCAAATGGTAAACACTGAAGAATCAAGAAGACAATATCTTCAATTTGGTCTTGGCCTTGTCTTTCAATTGACATTGTGCTGTGAGTCATTTCAATGATGAACTCTATGACAAGAGATTTAAGAATATAAGGATTTGGTCATCCTTAAGCCTATACAAAACAAAGCATGCTCTTTAGGAAAAAAAAACAAAACAAATAAACAAACAAACAAACAAACAAAAATCCTTTTTCTTTTACCCTAATTGCTAATCCTCCATGTTCTTCATTTTCCTCCTCAAAGATGGGGTCTTCCTTATTAGCCATCCCTGCATTCTGCCAACCTGCCCAGCATCTATACAGTAAGCTTCAGTCTAACTTGGGCTACATAGCAACACATTGTCTCCAAAATAAATGAGTAAATAAATAAATAACCACCTGAGACCATAATACTGCTTATCAAGCTAGAGACTAACAAAAAAAAAATCTTCATTAGAGAGTTCTCAAAAAGCTAAAAATAGATCTCCTATATGACCCAGCTATACCCCTCTTTGACATTTGTGAAAGGACTTGAAATCTTGCTCCACAGATACTTGCTCAGTCATGATCATAGCTGCTCTGTTCACAATAGCTAGGACATGGAAACAACCTAAATATCCTTCAACTAATGAATAGATGATGAAAATATAGCAATATACACAATAGAGTACTATTCAGCTGTAAAGAAAAATAAAATCATAAAATTTCAGATAAATGGATGGAAGTGACCCAGACTTAGAAAGAGAAACATTGCATGTTTTCTCTTGTGGTTCTAGCTTTAAATGTGAATATATACCCTGGAGTTGCTACAGAAACCAGGAAAGTGAAAAGAGACCAAGTAGGGTATCAAGTAGCTCTGGAGTAGGGAATGTCAGGACATAGGTGCTATAAAGGGTAAATGGGAAAAGCAGGGAGGATTTACCTTGAATGGGGAGAAGGAGAACAATACAGTGAGGGTAAGGGAGAAAGGATAAAAACACTAAGGATGTTTGAAAAAAACAACAGGAAAACATTTTATGTCTACTTAAAATGAATATATACTCTGTGTGTGTGTGTGTGTGTGTGTGTGTGTGTGTGTGTGTGTATTGAGTTAGGTTGGCCTCTTGAGGTGATAATGCTCCTACCCCTGAGAAACCATAGAGTAGCTAACAAAAGCCCCATTGCCAGGCATGGGGATTTTCCTTTCAAATTATTGGTCTGGAGAGCCAAAGAGACTCCAAAAATGACACAGGCTATTGGCATTGTCCTTTGTTGCCTCCCACAATGTGACTGTAAGACCCTACGGCAGAAGATATCATACACTTTGTACACAGGATTTAAAGGGATTGAGCTGAAACTGGCTTGGAAACCTCTCCTTTGAGGACCAACTCTCATTGGATCTGAATATGCTATCTGTGCAAGTTGCCAAAGAAGACAAGCAATCAGTAGTGCTTCTTGGTTGTAAAGCCTACGAATTACAATGACCAACAAAGTGAGATATATTGAAGGGTGCAATAGCAGCCCTTATAACTTGAGAGTAACCAACAGCTGTCTAATTGGACTTAAGATACACTAGATACTAGGGAATACATGTCTGGTAGTGTAAAAAATATCAAACTGACAAAATATCCAACTGACAGTGGCTCGAGAGGTCATGAACTCTGGAGAAGAATTTACTACTGCCACATTCCTAGGCCAGTATAATATCTAACTGTATCCTAAATATTTGTCCTTATACCCACAGATAAATGCAGCTCTTTCCCCTCATCAAAGAAGCCTCTTTTTTGCAGCAGATGGAGACTATCTTGGAGACGTACAACAGGTAAAAATTCAGAGAACATCAAAATTTGATACGTCTACAACACAACCCTTAAAACTTAATCTCAGGAAACATTGTGGAAAAGAGGCTAGAAAGATTGAAAGGGGAATATAGATCTGGAAGGATTAACTTGGGTGGGAGGATGGGAGGTCAGGGAGACAAGTGTCCTAGTTAGATTTTTATTGCTGTGATAAAGAACATAACCCAAATCAATTTGAGGAGCAGAAGGTTTATTTTTCTTATGTACTCCAAGTCACAATTCACTGAGAGAAGCCAAGACAGGAACTCAAGGCAGGAAGTTGAAGGCAGGAACTTCTAGACCATGGAGTGCTTACTGGATTGATGTCCAAGGCTTACTCAGTCTGATCAAACCTGCCTGCCCAGTGGTGACACTACCCATAGTGAGCTGGGCCATCCCACATGAATCAGTAATCAAGATAATACCATATGAAGTTGCTTACAGGCCAATCTGACTGAAGCATTTTCTCAGTTGAGGTTCTCCTTTCCATATGCATGTCACCCAGGTCAAGTAACAAAAAAAAAATTAGTCAGCACAAAGAGGGAGTAAGGGGAGTGATAACTAATACTAAAGACATTAGAAAACTCTACATGGAAACCTAATACTGTTGTAGAAGCTTCCTCTAACACATACACACACACGCAACCACATACAAACACACACACACACACATACAAAAATTTTAAATGGAGTTAATCTATTTTAGGGTGACACTGCATCTCCCAGACACATAGATCAAAACAGCATCAACCTGGAAGTGTCATCTCTACTAAATAGCTTTTAAAGTGCTGGAAGGCTCTATTCATGCTATCAGTAGAGCAAAATAACAGTCTTGCCCAGCTGTAAATCTAGCCACCTACAATATAAAGTGGCCTGACAAGATACTCCCACTGGTGCAATAGCAGCACAAATATTATCATAATAAAGAATCACTTTATGATCAAATTTGAAGCCCACTGAACAATATGGAACTTATGTCTGGCACCATTAATGGGCCAAGAACCCACTTGCTCTACAGGAAAGCCTACTACTATTATTCTGCTAAATGGACATAGTATAAAGCCACTCACTAAATATTTATTTTTATAATCATAGATTAAGGCATCTCTCAACTCTCATCAGAAAAGCTTCTTTTCGCAGCAGATGTTGATTAATACACAGACCACTAGGCGGAGAATAAGAGAGTATAGAGTTTTTAGCCCTAAATCAGATGTTTATATCACACCTTCTCTTCCCAGGCCTCAGGGATCACTGGGGAGGAATTTTAAGAGCCCGGATGTCTACTGCAAAACTTTTCTGGACACAGCAGGACAGTTGTACATATGAACTCAAGTGGTTGTGACTACAGACATAAGAGCTGCACAATGTTAAGCTAAACACAATGACATCTTGAATGGGGAGAGGGTCACAAAGTCCCACCTCAAAGTGAGGAGAAAATGGCAATTGATGGTGTTTGTAAGACATTCAGTGCTTTTGTAAATGGGGCCCTGAGAGGCTATTCATGCTTTGGTAGACGATCCAACCATGCAAACACTAGTAGCACTAAGTCTTGGTGTTTTGTTTTGCATTTTTTAAAAGAAGATTTATTTATTTTTATTATGTATAGTATTCTGCCTGCATGTGTGCCTACACACCAGAGGAGGGTACCATATCTCATTATTGAGAGTTGTGAGCCACCACATGATTGCTGGGAACTGAACTCAGGACCTCTGGAAGAGCAGTAAGTATCCTTAAGTGCTAGACCATTTCTTTAGCTCCAGGCCAAGTTTCTTTGTGCTTTTAAAAAAGTATGCTTTTTTACTTTATGGTTCCTATTTTACTTTTAAATTATACATTCATAGGCAAAGTGTTTGTATGAATGTTTTATGAGGAGAGACAAAGTTCTATTTTGTCAACCATTTCATCTTCCGTACCTAGCATGGTTGCTGAAACATAGCAAGTACTCAACCACAAATTGTTGAGTTAATCAAACAGTGAACGAATATCTATTGTAGCACCAGTAAATTTCAGTTCAACTATAGTATCTCATATAATAAATCATAGGTTTAAATTGTAGGAGGGATCCTTTACTATAATAGCTAGTATTTCTTGGGCATGTTTTATATGCATTATCTCAATTATTACTTAAGTTCTATGATAGATGCTATATATATATATACACACACACACATATGTATATATTGCAGGTTGGGATGTTAAGGAGGCAAGTCTTGTTAGCAAGCTAAGTATGTATTAAAATCCAGTTTGTCTGATTTCACATTTCATGCTTTTTTTTTTTTTTTTTTGTTACATTTCATGCTTTGAATGCTAAGCCATATAGTCTAACCTCATTTCCAGATAGGGAAATTGGCGCATAGAGAGAAATGATTTTTCTCTGATTTAAATTTAATTTAGTAGCAAGGCCAGGAGTAGAGTCCAGGTTTCGTGGTCAATAAATTGTATCTTCATCTCACCCTATCGCTAACATTAATTTAGCTCCAATATTAATGTTTCATATAATAACTTTTCTAATTTCATCTTCAAAATGGCATCTGTCTCCAAATGAAGATACAAGTCTCTTTGAGGTCATTTACTAATTTTCTTAGTTGGAAGCCAAACAAAAAGAGAAATATTTGCAACATCTGAAGTGAGCTCTAAAAATCAAAATAAAAACTATAAAGATGGAGCCAGGCATGGTGGCTTTAATCCAAGCACTTGGGAGGCAGAAGTAGGTAGATATCTGTGAGTTCAAGGCCAGGATGGTCTACAAAGAAAGTTCCAGGACAGCCAGGCAGCCAGGGCTCTGTTGCACAAAGGAAACCCTGTCTCAAAAAACCGGAAAAAAAAATCAACAAAAACAACCACAAATTATAAAGTTGTATGCATATATCTAATAAACAACAGTAGTTGTTATGCAAGACTTGGCTATTTATTGGTATCAAGAGTATGAAAGTGTGTTCTTTAATCTTTATGACAACGCCTGAGAGGGATAGCATTGTTATGCTGGAACGCTAGGTTAGACTCCCCCACTCTTCTTGCTCTTTCTCTCTCTCTCTCCTCCGTGTGTGTGTGTGTGTGTGTGTGTGTGTGTGTGTGTGTGTGTGTGTGCACGTTTGATGCACTGGGCTCAAATCCAGGGTCTTGTGCTCAATCACTGAGCTAAACAGCTAACACTATACTTTAGTTTTTGGACAGAGGCTTTGTAATACAGGGATTAAAGTAATTAAGCCTAAATCCCACAGGTATTAAGTGATGGGTACAAGCAAGCTCTGACAGCTGATTCTCAAATAAGAGGAAAAGTGGAAGGTAAGATATTTGCTATTGGGGGTGACATTTTGTGACATTGATTCTGCAATTACCTTGGATGGAGAAGTTTTTCCTGTCCAGGTTCTGAAGGCTAGTAGTAATTTCGCTATATAAGTGTTTATTAAACAGCTACTGGCATTAACTAGTATGGTGCATACCTGTAATTTCAGGACTTTAGATACTGAGGCAGTAGTTCCAGTTTGTTTCCTCAGGCTATATGCTGAGACCTGTCACAAAACAAAACCTAGGACTCGAGATATGGTTCAGTGAGGGAACTGGTTCAGCTATAAACACTCACACTGAGCAACTCACAGATACCTGTAACTCCAGTTACAGGGAATCCAACACCTTCTTATTGTCTCCTCAGGTACCTGAGCGTATATGATGCACATACAGAAAAGCAGCCACATGCTCACTCATGTAAAAATAAAAATAAAGCAAATGTCAGTGAAGATGTGGGAAAAGAGGAACTCTCATTCCTTGTTGCTTTGACTGAAAACTTGTACAGCCACTCTGGAAATGAGTGTGGAGAATTTTCAAAAAGCTAAAAATAAATCCATGTCCCATCTATTCCACTCCTTTGCGTAAGCTCAAAGGACTCAACATCCTACCCCACAGACATTTGCTCAATCATGTTTATTGCTGCTTTATTCACAAAAGTTAGGAAATGGAAACAGCCCAAACATCATTCAGCCAATAAATGGATAATGAAAATGTGGTACACATACACAATGGAAATCTATTTAATTGTAAAGAAAGATTTGAAATCATGAAGTCATCAAGTAAATAGATGGAAATAGAACATATTGTACTCAGCGAAGTAGCCCAGCATCAGAGAGTCAAACATCACATGTTCTTTTTTTGTGGTCCTAGCTTCAACTCTTTAGATGTGAGTATAACACCTGGAGTAACCATAGGAAAGTAAAAAGTGACCAACAGGTGGGAAAGGAACATAAGAGAGGGGGATAGTAGGATAAAGTGATATGAAGAAGAAACAGGGAGGGGGAGCTTTAACTTGTGAGGGAGGAGGGAAGGGAATACAGGGAGGGCAGATGTTTGAAAAGATATAGGGAATCACATTACTTAATGCTTACTAAAAATTAGATATACATGTGTATGTATACATAGATATAGTTTAAATAAATATATCACTTAAGGGTGATAATGTTCCCTCCAAAGCCAGAGATTATTTTATAAAAATCCCAGTACTAGTCATAAGAGACTTCCTCTCAAATTGTTGGTCATAGAAATCCAAGACCCTGATAACAATATGGGCTCTTGCTGTTGCCTTTGTTTGCTTCCCAGAGGTTAAAGGTAAGCTCCGATGGCTGAAGATATTAACACTTTGAACACAGGGGTTGGAGGTCATTGGCTAGAAGTGATCTACCTAAGGAGTGGCTCTCATAGTATAGGAGGGTACTACAAAGGCTGCCAAAGGAGGGGAGCAATCAGCAGTTCAACTTAGCTGAAAAGCCCATGAGCCACAACAATTGTTGGACTGGTAAAATATCCTCAATAGTGTAATAGTGCTATTTTTATTTGGGGGTAAACAAACATCTATCTAATTGGACTAAAGGCCTTTTTAAGAGAAGGGAATTGTCTGGGATGGTAAACCTAGCCAACTACCCATGTCTATCTAGTCATAGGCCCTGCTACCATAAGTTTCCTAAACAAATACAATTTCTATTTTCTAAATATTTATTATATCTATTAGTAAGTATAGCTCTAATACCTTATCAAAAAAGCTTCTTTTTGCATCAGATGGAGACATTACAGAGGTCCACAACTTGGCAAAACAAAGAGAATAAATGACTGTAGGGTGCTCAACCACAATTTATATCTTTGCTATGTAATCATTACCATTGTGGCTCAGAGCAAATCAGGGAAAAGAGAGCAGAAAGGCTGTAAGAGGCAGAGGCCCAGGTTCATGTCGCCTAGATATGACAGGGAAAACGTACCCATGAACTCTCAGCAATAGGCAAGACTAACATAATGACAATACCAGCTGACCTGTCAATGTGGTAGAGAAACTTGACATGCTCCCAATCGTAGATGAAGAGCTACAGGTGGTCAATGGCTGCTGAGAGGTGAAGAATCAGTTGCCAAAGGGACAAACTCCTATAGAGGTTGTTCAGTCCCAGGTGGTCAGCCATGGCTATATGTAAATATGAGCAAATCTAAATGGAGTCAGTAGGATATATATATATATATATATATATATGCATATACATATCTGTATACATTTGGGATGATGAATGTGGGAAGAGTTGGATGGGAAAAAAGGACAGGATGTAAATGGAGTGCTCATGTATGTAGTTCTCAAAAGAAAAACTATAAAAATGGGGTTGGATGGCTCCACAGTTAAGAACACTGGCTGCTCTTCCAAAGAGCCTGGGTTCTGTTCGCAGCATTCACATGGTGGTTTACAATCATAACTTCAATTCCAGGGTTTTCAATGCCTTCTTCTGACTTCCACCTGTATCAGGCACCCCAACAGTGCAATATGCACATGCAGCAAAGCACCCATCTACATAAAACAAATCTAAACAAGCAAAGTAAAATATTTAAAGAGCTAGAAAAAGTAGAACAAGGGCTGGAACTGTGAGCCAGCAGTTAAGAGCATTTACTGCTTTTGCAGGGGTTTGGTTTCTAGTACCTACAAGCACCCATCTACATAAAACAAATCTAAACAAGCAAAGTAAAATATTTGAAGAGCTAGGAAAAGTAAAACAAGGGCTGGAGCTGTGAGCCAGCAGTTAAGAGCATTTATTGCTCTTGCAGGGGTTTGGTTTCTAGTACCTACATGGAGGTTCACAAGCGTTAAAAGGACAGCTGACTTCATTTTCTTTTTCACTCAGTGTTAGACTCTGATTTATTCCTGTATTGTTCTTAATGGTGTTTTTCTCCTCCCCATGTCCTCAGTTAAATAGGTCTACTTGTTTTCTTGACTTGTTCTTCCTTGATTTGTGATCCACATGCCATAAATTGCTTCCATTGTTTCATTGCATGTTATGGGAACCATCTGGTCACAAACTCATAACATGTACTTTTCCCCATGATCATAAAAGTAACTGCAAAATTCCACTTTTGTAATCACTTGGTGACTTATTATAAAATTTTCCTCCTGCTCTTACTCGTGGCTGCTCCCTTTTCCCACTCTCAAGCACAGTGTAAATTTGGCCTGGCCATATAAAAAAATGATTTTTTTTTTTACCTTGAAACATCTCACTGTTAGCTTCTGGTTTTTGAAATGATAACATAAGCATCCATACCTCTAGTTCCAGGAGACCCAAAACCCTCTCTGACCTCCATGGGTACCAGCACATGTGGACTTCACACCCATACATTTAAGCAGAGTACCCATACACATAAAATAACAAAACAGAACTGCCAAACAAATGAAATAACACCAATAAGCAAACTGAACATTGGGTGTTTCTCCATTTAAACTATTAAATTGTACCTGCCTATTTAATTTGTGGATTCCTCAACAACAATAAGCACTTTGCAACTTAAATTTCTTGTTTTCATAAATTTAACACATCTATCACAAACTCAGTTATTCATTCTATACAATCAGTAATAATATTTCTCATAGTGGTGATGTGTTTTATGTAGTCAATGTGGTTTACGCTGGAAATAAATATCTTGAATTAGAAACCTCAGCTCACAAAGGGACATACACAAAGGGCTTTATCAACTTTAGTGGGGTTCTTTGAAGATTATCATGTAATCTTGAGGAAGTGTACTCTGTCCCACTTTTTTATATGTAAGATAGGGAAGATGTCTTCTTTGCATGGTTTTGAGCATTTTTAATTCAAGTAGAGTAACTGTCACACAGTAGGCAATAAATGGTAGTTGTTGTCTTATATCATTGCAAAAGAATAGACTGACTAAGGAAACTTATTGTGAGGGAAATGTTTCATAGGATTCATGTTCCCACTCAGTACAGTAATTACCAATTTGTAAAACCTCTAAATTCTATCAAATCCTGAGTACATTAAACTTTGTGGACAACACTCACCAATATAATTAGATATCAAGGTGAACATAGCCTGAAAGGTTTAATAGCTATACCTTCAGTATTTTTAAATGTAAAACTATTAAAACAGTACCATAACTACCTGCTATGATTTAATCTGAATTTTGCAAAGGCTCACGCAGTAAAAGCTTGTTTGCTAGCTTTTGAGAAGTCATTGGGTCCTGAGATTTCATCAGTGTATTGATCCATTGGTGAATTCATCCCATGACATTATTGGGAGGTTGTAGAAACTAGATGATAGAGCTTATTTGGAAGAAGTAGGTTATCAGGAGTGTATATCCCAGAAGGATAAATTTTATCTTCAGGCAATGCTGTATGTTGTTTCTTGGCTGCCATGGGGTGAGTAACATGGTCCTGACATACCCTCTCCATTGAGATGTTCTGCAAGAAACAAAAGAAAACAAAACAAAACCCTCAACAATAGAAGCAAGTGACCATGGACTGAAGCTTCTGAAACCCTGGTTTCAGTCTCCCAAGACATATGAGAAAAAAAGACATTATAATGTATTTAAAATAGAGACTGCCTCATCATCTTTTGGTGCTAAAAACGATCTCTGTACTAATAGGGAATAGTTTAATTCTTCAGTAGTCTTACTTAGTAAGTTAAAATTTTTGCGATTATACAGTATCTCCAGGTATAAAATACAACTCCGAAACACACTGAATTAAGACAGTGATGAGATATCACAGGTAAAATACCATTAAAAACCTAATTAAGGTAGTGGCAATGGGGTTAGAAAGGTATAACTATTTAATGTAACCAGATGGATATGAGGTCAGAGGTGAAGAGTTGCTGACTTAGGTTACTAGGTGGATGGCAAGATCAATTAACTTCGATAAGGCATATTCAGATGGTAAAAGATTATAAAATAATCTTGAATAAGTCAGAGGATGTTGTAGAATGTTCAAGTAGATGGCCAGTCTATGACTAAAAATGTATATGCAGAAATTTGGGAGACATTTGTGGAAAATCAAAGGGTAGTTGAAGTGATAAAGGTTAATCTGTTCCAGTGAGAAGAGGGGCAACTCACTCATATACATTTTTTAGCCTCTTTGAGCAATGATATTAAAAAACCAAGGAAGTGGTTATTGGCCTGTATGTGCTACAATCACAGCTCTAGCTCTGATAAGCAGTTTAAATATCTGGGGACATAAAAGTAAAGATTAATTTCTTTTCCCTACACAGCAAATAGCAACATTTGACATGCTCAAAGGAATACGGTAGTGGGACAGAAGCTGGGAAGTCCTGATTAAAACAACTAGGGACCATGGCTGAACAGTAAGTAGGATAATATGGAAACTGTGGGGAATTATGGAAAATCTGACATTTTTGAGTACCAGGCAAATCAGCATTTATTACTTTCAACAAACAGCTTTTCCACTTGGAGAGGACTGTTTCACTGCAGACTCCATCTGGACTACAAATGAAGGATACCATTTGTTTTAACATCTTTGAAGAAGGGACAAATTAGAGAATAATTCCCAAATTTGAGGAGCACACAAAATTCTAGCCCATTGCTTCTCGAAAGTTTCCATGTATAAAAATCATTTAGTGATCTTGTTGAAATTCATATTGTGATTCAGCAGAATTGGAAGAGGGCCTGGCATTCAGCATTTCTAACAAGTTCTCAATGATGTTAATGCTGTTTGTCTTATTCAAAGTGTTAGTGTGTTTCAGTCCTATGGCAACTTGACATTTGTTCTCAAGCAGGATACCAACTTTTTGTAATTCTTTTCTTTTTCTCTATGCTGTTTGTTTTGAAAGATAGCTTTACATGTTGATCTAAATATAAATACACTTGGGCTTTTATTTTGCCTATTTTTCCATTTTACTTTTTCAGAAATTTATTTGTATTGTTTTATAACCTCTGGGATGGATTGCTAGAAAAACTGCTCTCTCACCAGAGATAGTTTGAGAACCACTGTTCTAGACATTGAAGAACTGTTTATTTAAGATATAAATTCAATTAGAAATGTTTTAAATTCTGTTACATATGATTCTAAAGCAGTATTTTAAACTTTTCTTTTATTTATTCCATAAACAATAACAAAACTCAGCTAGGTAACATTATGACAGTTTCACCATACATTCAGTCACAAATATTTAAAACTTTTTCAACAAGAACAACAAAACCAGAGGTGTTACAAGAATAATTTACAAGAAATTCTATAAAACAGCAAGAAGCTCACAAATGTTCATTTTCTTTTGCACAAGATCACTACACTCTTTCACAACATATTTTCTGTTACAAAATTCCCAACAAAAGTGTTTTTTCTTTGTATTATGGTTTCTAAAACCAGAAACTTTGAAGTAAATATCCTTTTATTAGCACCCACTGGTGCAGAAAAAGGAAAACTCTCACATACAGACACTTCACAGCACTTTTCTAAGAAAAATATACACTTACAAAATATGTTACAAATTGGCACACTTAAAAATATACAAGATTTTGTAGGCGTCTTAAGAGTGATCCTTAAGCTTTATACTTCAATTGACTCTACAGATTATTTATAAAGCTTAATTTTAAAAGAAAAAGGCAAATAATTTCCTAACTTTAAAGTTGCAGTGTCATGTGTCAAACAGAAATGGGTTACATTCATAAAAAGGGTCTCTAAATGTTTTTACTTTAAATTTTCTTAAATGTTTAAGGGGCTTGGGGAAGAAGAAAAATGGGGATAATCATTTTCTTTAGCACCATAAAGCATTTAATTTACTGAAGAGGTGCGTTCAGTTCTACGGAAACTAAAGACTAGTAAGTACATTCAAAACTCTGTAGGCAGCAAACTCCAGTCAGTGCTACAGCTAGCCAAATGGAGACTCTGAAGCTCTCTATCTCCCTGGGAATGAAAAACAAAAGGCCCCTTTTTAGTTTTCATTCAGTCCTTTTCTTTTGTGCTGTAAAACTAGGCATCTTTCAAAGAGGCAGAATGTTTTCAGTATCTCCTTCCTTCCTCTCCTTCTTTCCTTGCTTCCTTCCTCTCCTTCCTTTCTTCCTCCCTCCCTCTCCTTCCTTCCTTCCTTCCTTCCTTCCTTCCTTCCTTCCTTCCTTCC
>NW_026585687.1:1049911-1112753 GCF_907164565.1 Psammomys obesus
TCCTTCCTTCCTTCCTTCCTTCCTTCCTTCCTTCCTTCCTTCCTTCCTTCCTTCCTTCCTTCCTTCCTTCCTCTCCTCCCTTCCTCATCCTTTTTCTTTCTTTTGTATTTTTATTTTTTAAACTGGGTCTCATACTATATACCAGACTGGTCTGGAACTTGCGGCAATTCTCCTGCCTAGGATTACAGACATGAGCCACCATGCCTGGTAACCTTTCTTCATATTCAGTGGGCTGTCTTTGAGACTCAGAAAGCCCTGAGCTTGTTGGATTCACAGATATCTTTTTCATATCATATGGGTGTTTCTTTTGTGTCTTTAGTATTTATTTACCCAAACACTGATTTTTACAAGCCTCATTCATTCCTTAAAACTCTGTGCTAAGTCACTCTTCTATAGAGTTCTTCCCCAACATTTTATCATTTAGCTGTGATTATCAAGCTGAGAGTACACCTCAAGTATCACATAGCTTCAGTGGAATCTCTGCTTCGTGACTGTAGCTACTGTTTACTGTTGCGTGAAAAATGTGTCTTAAAGGGTAGCCTGCATAAGTCATCAAATAACCTCACACTGTTTGAGGACTCTCAAGCTGACTATAGTGTTTCCCAAATTAAACATCCCAACTAAATTTTTCCCTTTACTTGGGTCTTTGAAAATCTTTATAAAATCCCTGGCCTACATTATGTTGACAAGATCTCTATTTGTCATGAAAATGTTTGATTTTGGTACTAAGCCTTCTAAACATAACATTGGCTTAGTGAATTTTATGATTAGAAAACAAAACTTGCATTAGTTTTATTTTATAAAAGGAGACATTTCTGTAATGAATGGTAGCATTCAAACAATTTCTAAATGAAAATGAAAACTCTTTAAATTTGACAATATCTCAGTCATACAGGAGAAAACAATCATTTTTAGTTCTAGCAACAGCTAGGACTAGCTAGTGTTCCATTTACCTCGTCAGCATAGAAACTCAGCTCTAACTCCCACTTCTCAGAACCGTTCTGAGCACATCTGTAACTTGTGGATCTCCAAAACACTACTTCATCTTGGTAAGAGCAAGTTTAGCTAAGAGGTCCTTGGACATGTTTTTCTCCTTTACCCAGTAAACACTAATTCAAACCCACTAAAATAGAAATTCTCTAGAACTGCAAGACCTCACGTGAACTAACACAGGATGAGAGTTGATTACAGCATTTGAAGCATCCTTTATGCTTCTCTCTTACACACACACACCCTCCTTTTTGTTACCCACCCCACAATGATTCTTCCCAGCAAAGAAAAGAGTCAGAGAAGGTGAAAAATTTGTCACAAAAGCCCACCTAGCACCAAAGACTTCAGAGAGATGGCTAAAGAAGTGATAAACAAAGTAGTGCAGAAAGTTTGAAAAGATTTAGGAAAAGATAAGGCCTTAACACATAATTGCACAGAGCAGCAAGAAGTCAGTAGGGAAAGCTGTGATGGAGCAGCATATGTGAAGCAGCTGATATCTGAGACACTGAAGAGGCATAGAGGATGGTCACAAGTTCAAGCTAGATATTCTAGTCCCAACACAACCCTCAAAGACTTGAAGACCCTTGGCTGGGGACGTTGTATCTTCACCCTGTTCCATGTATTACAGCACCTAACTACAATAAGAGATTGGACCTGTTACTACACATTTTCAAGAAAAAGCAGTTTCCATTCTTTCCTAGGTATGTGTGTGTTTGTGTGTGTGTGTTTGTGTGTGTGTGTGTGTATTTTGCGTGACTAAGACTGGGAAGGTAGTACTCTAAACTTCCAGAAGAAAGCCTCTAGCTGAAGTTCTTAGACTGTCAATTTGGGAGATTGAACATAATACAATATAAGAAGAAAAATTCTAAGACTGATAAAAAGATAAGAAATAAGAACAAGGGAGGATATAATTTCCAGGAAAGTAAAGATTAAATGAGACTCTATGAGGAGGCATTAGCAGGAAGCAGTTTCTCAGAAAGGAGAGGTTAGAAGGGAGTAGTCAGGAATTTCAGACCAAAGAAAATCCAGGTTTTTGACTTGAAGAACTCAGTGATAGGGCAAAACACTATTTTCATACATTGGTCCTCACTCCACTAAGGCAGCTGGTTATATAAGAGATCTCCAGTAAGTTTGGCCTACTATGCTGTGACAGAAGGAAAAACAATTCTGAGAGCAGAGGCAGGACCAACAGAATGCTAAGTACTCAACAATCTACAGCATAGTGTACTGAAGACAATAAGCATCTCTGTCTCGGCCTATTGTTCATTCCTCAAACTCACTTTCTTGTTATGGTTCAGTACAAAACGACTGGTTACAAGTCACTAGTTTATATGTTAAAAACATACAATGCATGGCAGGCCGATACAAAGGTACTTTAAAATGTCAGTTCTCTTTGAAGAAAGATATGAACCATGCCCTAAAATTGGCCCTTAGTGGGCTCCATAGGAGCAACTGAAAGAGTATCCACTCCAAAGGACTGATGATAAAGTTTTGACAAGGAAATTGTTTCCAACACTTTCAAGCTATCCTACCCCTTTCTCCAAAGCTGAACATCATGATAAAATCTGGGACAACTGCTCCCATATTTACTTTTATAAAAATGCATTATACTCATAGAACATTGTTTTATTTCTTCTTTAATTTCCACTTTTTGGTTACAAAGTACTCCATTCATGTAAACCAGCAAGATAACTTTGAGGTCTGGAGTCTTGGGGATCACAATACAGGCTGAGTTGGTGATTCTAAGCAAGAATTAAGCTGCAAAACAGGACAAACAAAATCCCAAACCAAACAAAGAACAGTTCCTAGGAAGTAGCCATAGTATTTAATACAAATAGCTAGCTATCAGAATACCAAGGAACAGAAGAAAGTGTTCTAGTTTGATTATTTTCTCTTTTGGATGGCCACTGTAGGGCAAGAGACTTGTTTTGTCTGGTGCCTTTCCAACAAGTATTTTTTCAGGGCTCACTGCACACAGTGTCAAAGTCTAGGAATGTGCCCGAGCTATTTTCACAGACTTCTCCTCATACACTCATCCCCACAGACAAAAGAGAATGATGCTAAGAACACACACAATCTAGATCATGGGCTTGTTCATTTTACTACCTAGCTGTGAGTAGTAGAGTAAGCTGGTGAAAGGAATCATGGACTGGGAAATGTGTAGATTATATACATGATAAGTTCCCTTCCACTTCTGTCTGACTACTTGAAAACATTGCTTCTCTGTTTGTGAATATATTTAGGTGTCAATGACTAGGTAGGTTGCTCATATTTTATTCAAAAATGTCTTTTGAAACATTTTCCCTGTTTTGTTAAGTCCCCCGTTCTCCCACCCACTTATCCTCCTCCCTCCCACCCCAGCCTCTATATTCACAAGTTAATAGGTTAGTAACAATATTAGTAAGAATAGTAACAACAACAACAACCAACAACATTAATAATATTAATCCCCTATATCGGTATAGCACTTTATGATCTACAAAGCGCTTTCACATCCATTATCTCATCTGTGCCACAATGCATCAGTCATCAGGCACACAGGCCCTTAACTGTGCAAGGAAAAGAGATCAAATGTTAGAAGTCAAGTGGTGAACAAAGGGGAAGAAAAGGCTAGTTGTGAGGAATGTTGGAACTGTGAAAGTTTTTTTTTTTTTTTAAGTAGTGGAAGGGAGGGTCAAACCAAAAATGTGATTTTAAAAAAATTATTAAAATTTGAGATTTATATTTAGTGTGTGATATCAAAGAGTAGTCATCCTCAGACTATATATAGATGGCCTAGATTAGTTGTTTCCACATACTGTTCAGCTTACCTGGTATTATATGTATTTAATCATAGGAAGAAAAATTTCATCAATCTGAGATGCCATTTTTTACATTGAGATTGGCATTGCAAGATCAACATTTAAAAAACACTAAAGCCATGTTGTGATTCATTTTTGACAAAAATGGAATAAAACATTTAGGAAACTACTTAAATAAAAGCAATCTATGTATTTCATTTATTATTAGTGTCAATTTTATAGTATTTTATAATTTATCCCAGGCTATTATAAAATATATAAAACTGAGATATAAAGTATCAGCAATATAACTTTGTACTTTAAATTATTTTCCGCTATTTTGCTTTGGAAAACAAACTTTCAAAGCAGGTGTTTTGTTTCCTTGCACAAGATTCTGTAAATGTGTACACTCTGTCCCTAATGAACTTAGCTGTTGTGACCTTCAAACTTTTCCAACATTTTAATCCTTAGATGATGGAAGGAACAGATCTTTATTGTGCCTTGTTTAGATGTTCATGTTTCCACACAGGATAGTAGAGTTTAAAACATTAAAATAATATACGTATGGATGTGTTGATGTATGTATACACACTGCATATATGTGTGTGCATATATCTGTTTAGTAATCATTAATGAGCTTTAAACTGTGGGGTGAATCTGTGAGATGAGGGAAGAAAATTTGGCACAATTCAAACATTGTCCTTTGTTTTGGTAAACTGTATAACACAACATATTTTCCCACTGTGATCTACAGGTGCTATCCACAAAAGTGGGGGTGGTTAATAGCAAGAATCACTGGAATGTTTCTAGTAAATTAACAGGGACAAGTCCCCCAAATACTCACAACTGAATGTTGATATAGAAGTAAAACTATATACAGTACAGTTACTTATTTGTAGTTTGGCACAATGTTTTCCATTTTTTCTTTGTGGGTAAACAGTGCATAAACTACTCGTGCAACTGTATGACTTTTAAAGTCTTTTACACAGAACATCAGATTAAAGTTTGATTTCAAAGACTTATTTCCACAATTTAAAATTATTTTCTTTAAGCACTTACAGGTCAACATACAAACCACAAAGCTTATTTTGAAAGAAATAAAACACAAACATCAAATGTCTTTCTGGCAAATGTGAGTCTCTTCTTCAAACACAGGTCAAACCCAAAATGCTGTTTCTGCTTTTAGGAGATTGTGGTTGGAATCCCTGCAGAAAAATCAAAGAATTTATACCATCTTAGGAAGTTTCAGTGTATGTCCCACGAAGGGATCATACCATGTAAATATAGTAACACCATACTAGATGTTGTATGATGCAGAAAGATAAAGCACTCCTAATTGTCATGTGTTGACAACTAATGTTCTTTTGTTTAAATGATCTTGGCTTTTTGTCTACATGACTTTTCGGTTATGTTGTTCAGAATCTGTCTTTATTGCAAAGCCCTTCCATTTCAAAAATCATTCAAGAGCATATTTTAGTTCTATTTTCTTAATAAGCAAAAATTAATGCTGAATAGAAGAAAAACGTAGCCTCTGTTTGAACTTATCCCTAGCCAAGCCACAACAAAAATTGCCTGATATTTTGGGTGGCTTAAGGTACAGGGATCTCCATGCATTTTTTCTTTTCTTTTTAATTTGAAAAAAGAAGAGAATGGGAAAGAGTCTCTCATGCAAACGTTTGCTTTCAAGAGGGAAAAAGGAGGAACTCCGGGCTCAGCAGGTAGTAAGAAAGCCAAGGGCTCATCTCATCTCAGCCATTTTGGTGCAGTATTACCTCAGTTTTTCAAAAGAAGCTGTCCCAACCTCATCCTTGTGGACCTGTTCTCTTTCCATGCGCTTTCCCTTATACTTCTCATCTCTCAGGGCCTTGGAGCTGGATTTGTGACGATATAATTTTTTGTGTGTTGGTCCATTATTGCCTAAAGTGCTCATGTTACTGTACTTTTTATCAAAGAAGGCAGATCGAGAGTCCTCACTGTAACCAGGCATGTCCGCACGACCAGGATCACCAATAGTTGTTTTCCCATTGCTTTTGCTCACACCTTTGATTGACCTGTGATTCTTAGTAGCTCCTGAAGACCCATTATTAACCTTTTTCTTAGATTCTTGTGGTGTCCCAGACAATATTTTGAGGGTTTTTAATTTTAGGCTATTGGAATCAGGGGAATAGAATGTGTTGGACTTCCCCTGATGCTCCATGGGTTCCCAAAGGGGCTCTATGGAGGCCATCATGAATCTCTGCACATCTGCCATACCAGAGGCAATGTTGGATAAAATATAGGAAGGCTCTTGAAATTCCCGTTGGTCATCATCCAGAAGGTTGTTGGTATTGGTGACTACACTCATGTCATTCCAGCCTGGCTTGCTTTCTTTTCCCAAAGTCCAGTCTCCAGAAAGTCCCTTCTGACCTGGCATCTTCATAGGGACAATAGGACCACTATGTTGAATGCATTCAGTCTGTGTCTTTCCACTGGAGGATGTGCTATTTGGTTGACCCCCACTATGGCCAATCCCAATTTGCATTTTATCTCCATTGACAGCAGCCACATATTTCCCTTTCTTTGTTGATTTAGGAACCTGGCGGGAGATTTTGCTAGGTGGCTTTTCAACCCCTTTGTTGCTGCTGGCTTTTGGGGATTTTTTCCTGATGTTTTTCTGAGAAGAACTTTGGCTCACAGCCCCACTCTTACCAGGTGAAGTTTTCTTTCTTGCTTTTGACACTTTGTTGTTGGTGCTAATTTGCCCAGCTGACCCATCAAATGTTGACAGGCAAGTGTTTTTTTGGAGCAGGCCAACAGAGTCCTCATCATTGAACATATGGAACTGAAACTGATGGTTATTTAATGTAAAGCCATCATCTGCTTGGACTTGTTGTGAAAGGGTATTACAGTCCCATTTCATTTTCTCCATGCTGCCCAATGATCCTGGGGCACTCTCTTGGAATCCCTTCATTGTTCCTAGTGTTTTGATACTCTCACATCTGGTACTCTGAGGAGAAAGACTGGGGGTGTCAGGTGGAGACATTTCTGAGAGGGAAGAGTGGCGGAACTTGTCAGGAGTGAAGTTGGAGATATCGAGGAGGTCAGTGGACTCCTTTAGAGGTGCTATCTCGTCAACACTTTGCTGGATCACCAGTTTGGGGCTGCAGTGGGCCAGGAAGTCATCAGTGATATCATCATCTCCATCCTTTTCACAGGATTTCAAGCTTAAGGAACAATAATTGCTTGAACTAACAGAAAGGGGAGTCATCAAATCAAAGCTAAACAGCCGGCTATCATCATCTGTGCTAACTGGGGCCTGCTGGAAAGGAAAGCAGATCTCTCCATTGTTAAAGTGACACAACTGATATGAGTCATCAGATGAGAGATGGGTGTCCTGCACAGAGGCATACAGAACCTTGCTGCAACCACTGCCACCACTATTGAGGCAGACAGGACTATATGTTATAGCTGTAAGATTATTCTCCATGGAGACAACTTGGGAGGCTTCAAATTCACTAGTTTGGTTTGTGGCTATCTCCCTTGAGACTTCAGTAATGAAGTCCTGGGGGCCAGATGTATCCTTGTTGGGCCACATACTTCCAAAGTTGCTCGCTTCCATTTTGAAGTTATGAGATGATTGTTGCAGCTCAGAGTCAGAAGATGAGGACAGCACACAGTCCTGAGCAGACTGGAGAGGTTCAAATGATTTTTCCGTTTGAGTGAGGTTGCCTTCATTTTGCTCTGGAGGATGGTTGGTGAAATATGAGATGTTAGTATTATTTGACAAGTCAGAAGCATCTAACAGTGTTTGCAGATACCCTCCAGGGATAACAGGTATATTAGTGGCAACATTAGCAGATGAGAGAGGCATTTCAGAAGAGCAGGTGGTCGGTAAGAAAGTGGAATTCTTAACAACCTTTGTCTCATGAAATTCAGACAGATGGGAACTGTTTGAAGTTCCAGGAGTGAGTTCATTTTTTAAGTTAGCCTTGGAAGATGAGTCTTCTAAGACTGGGCTCATTTGGACAACTGGTTTGTTTTCTTGACCAGTTTTGATTTTTTTGGATTTTAACCTTGCTTCACTTTTAAATTTAATTTTGTTGAGCACTTTCCTTTCTGGCCCCTTGAACTCTGGATCTTGGGCTTTCACTTTTGCTGAGTCTGGGACTATGACGCCATGTAAATGTGATCCATTGGCACAGCTTGGGGCAGCAAGAGGTGCTGATTTTGCTGTACCTTTTAAGCTGCCTTCTTCTTTGCGATTACTAGCTTGTCTCTGATTGCTGCTGAATGAAACTGACTTATTACTTGCTGAAGTTTCCATAGATTGGATCCTTTGAATCCTGTGTCTATTGCCAAGCTTAGATTTTCGTTTACGAGCAGGTGGCAGGAATGACACCTCAAAGCTACCTGGTTCAAAGCTTTGCTTTTGGCATAAGGGTGTTTTGATGGAGTCTGTGTTGCTGTTCCTCTGCTTTTTCTTCTTTTGCCAGAAGCCCTTCAAAGGTGATAACTTGGCATACTTATTGAGCTGATTCTCACTCAAATTTACTGTTGTCTCACTGGCGTCTACCTTACTTAGCTTTACCAACATGTTCTTCTCACCTTTAAAGCGATTGATAATGATATATTTGATAATAACAGGGGGCTCCTTACGGGTTACTTTTCTTCTCTTTTTGGGACACCATTCATCATCATCTTCTTCTTTGGAACCACCAGGAGGCCATTCCTTTCTCTCATTTACTTTTTCCCCCTCTAGTGAGTCAACATCATATAGATAATCTTCACTGTATCTGACTTTTCTTTTGGCTCGCAGCCCATAGTTCTGCTGGGAGGATGAGCTTCCAGAATTAGTGTCCCGAGCCATGTAGCGGCTACAGTCTTTGATATCCCCCATGGCATCATATGAGACCTCAATGAAGGAACTGTCATCACTGAAATTCCCTGATGTCTCCAGGGAATTAGTAAGATGGTCGGGCTTTAGGTTCTTAAATTGCTCTACCTCAAGCCCATTACACGGCTTATTATTTAATGCAGGCTTTTCCTCATCGTCTTTTTCATCTTTGTTCTCTATACTTTTGTCTTCATGTACTTCCTCTTTGCCTTTTTTCTTGTCCAAGGTTTTATCTTCTTCTCCCCAGATGATACTCACATCAGGGACCTTGAATTGAGAAAGGTCACTGCTCTGCTTGAGGACTCCAGAGCTCTTGGATTCCCGCTTGGGACACGTAGTAAAGACACTGGGGAAAAAATTGAATTGGGCATCTTCCTGCATCAGGAAGGTAGTCTTGTCTCGAACATTGTCCTGAAAGGACTCATAACGAATTTTGAGGGAGCAGACATCACTGCCCAGTGTTGACTCATCATCATCGAACATATAGTTATCCACATCTTCTTCAGAGAAAAGGTTAACAGATAGTTCATTCTTGGAACAGAGGTCAAGTAGTTCAATCTTACTCTCACTAATAAAAGTCTCAAAGTAACCCCAATCCTGATTGGAATTTGCCAGCAAAGCTTCTTCAGTATTGCACTTATCTAACAGTAATGCTTCATAATAACTTTTCTGAGTTGGATCTTCCAAGTCAATGTCAGGTTTATCAGTTTCTTGCCTATCTCCTGCCCTTGATTTATGCAGGGGAAAGCTTAACAGCTGGTCTGAAAGCAGCTGCTCTCCATATTTCATGTTTTCCCCAGCATTAATGCATTGAATACCTATATCAGAGACTGCACATGTTTCATAATCTCTGTTTAGATCACTGACTTTCAGACTGATGCCTGGTTCAGGATCTACTGCTTCTTTCGATTCCATGAAGCAACCTAAGCAAGTCCGGCTTGGCTGCATGAGGCAGTCTCCATTCAGAGCTGACATGCCTGCAGGCTCCATTATAGCAAATGGAGCTTTCTCACACTCACTGGGCAGTGACCATGTGTTCAGGCCTTTTGCAATTCCAGATGTGAGGGATATAGCATTCACAGAAGCACTATTGGTGGAAGGATCAGGTGCTTCAATGAGGCCCAGAGGAGATGGAGGGCTCTGCATACACGGCTTCTTAGCAGGCAGAGGTAGGAGACCCCTGGGAAACATTGGGGACTCTTTTTGTACCACGGGTATTGGCTGGATTGGTATAGTAGCTTCTAGAGCTGCAAATGACTTCATTGCCACATCCTGGTCCTCTGAGTCTATAGAAAAAGGGGGAAAAAGCAGGAGCAAAGTTAATGGTCTTAGATAAGACTCATAAGTCTCTTTTTCTTTATTAGTTTCTAATGCTTGGATATCATATAATAAGCTAAACCCCTATTTCTCTAGCTTTAAGAATTACCACCTAAACACTAGGAAAACAACTTTAATTTAGTAATGAACATTTATACAAGTGAAAATAATCATTTTATGGCCCATATTCTTCAGGAAAAGACAGAGCCTCCTCAGAAATGAGGAAACAACTATACTGATGGGTCAATTAGAAAGTCAAAGCTTTCAGAGAGGAAAATGTGCAGGGGTCCATTCATGGTTTGATTTATGAGACTCATGCCCATACTGTGAAACTCATGTTAGAGAAGTTCCTAGTGAATCCACAAAAATTTCACATCAGAATATAGTTATAATTTACTAGTAATTTTCAGGAATTTCATTTAACCAGTGAATCTGACAGAGCAAAGGGATTTATCTGAGAGCACTCAGAGATTCTTCTAGTTAAGTTAAAGTCCTGGTAGAATAAAGTTTAGATTTACATCAGCTCCAGATATATTTTGGATTCAACCTGTCTCAAATTTCTGTATACTGAAAATCTACACTAATATGAAAAGATTATCAGGAAAGACAATATGCATCATAATTAAACTCGCTTACCATTTTCTTTGACCCCATTAATCAGATTGTTTTCTCCATTGGCTGAGGCAGCAATAACTTTATCTTGTTGGTTATCCATGAATGTAGCCTCTTACTGTTTCATTCCAATTTCAAATGTTGTCCAATCTGCGTATTTCAAAGACACAATGTCAGTCATTCAGTATGTCTTATTTTTTATTCACATGTTATTTCAGCTATAGGTTTTTTTTTAATTAATTACACTTTATTCATTTTGTATCCCCCCATAAGCCCCTCCCTCCTCCCCTCCCTATTCCACCCTCCCTCCCCTTTCTGCATGCATGCCACTCCCCAAGTCCACTGATAGGGGAGGTTCTCCTCTTCTTTCTGATCTTAGTCCATCAGTTCTCATCAAAAGTGGCTGCACTGTCCTCTACTGTGGCCTGGTAAGGCTGCTCCCCCCTCAGGGGGAAGTGATCAACGAGCAGGCCAATCAGATTATGTCAGAGGCAGTCCCTCTTCCCATTACTATGTAACCCACTTGGACACTGAACTGCCATGGGCTACACCTGTGCAGGGGTTCCAGGTCATCTCCACGAATAGTCCTTGGTTGGAGTATGATTTTCTGGGAAGTTCCCTGTGTTCAAATTATCTTGTTCTGTTTCAGCTATAGGTTTTTAAAACACTGACTGGGATCTGTTTATTTATACTGGATTCATTACTTCTGCCGTTTTTTTGTTTAATATTGACACCTACTCTATAAGGTACTTATCCTTATCAACAACCATATTATTCAAAACCACAACTGTAGGAAGCAGGAAAATGTACAGAATTGCCTAATTATAGTTGTTCAATTAGGAAAGATGCAAAGTACAGTCTAGGATAACTTTAAATAGTATGTATATATGTGGAAATCAATTTTGTTTACTTTGTTTTTGCTTTAGATGTTGTTTAAAGACAAACCAATTAGTGTATATACACTCATATACATCATACTTAATTTTTTTATTATTAAAATATAATTGCATAATTTCTCTACATCCTCTTTCCTTCCTCCAAATCCTACTATGTCTCCACCCCTGCTTCACTCCCTCTCTAATTACTGGCCTCATCTTTAATATGTGTGTATCTATATATCTATATCTCTCTATATATACATATTTGTAACTATATATCACACTTATTTTTTCTGTGCCTTAAACTTTGATTACATATAAATTAATTTGTTAATTTATATGACTTCAATAGAATTTTGACAATTTGTATATCCCTCTAAATATACATCAAGATTTTTAAAATGTTACTTTAAGTAAGACCTAGATTTTATGAAAAGGTTCCAGTCTCATGTGATGCTTTTCAGACACAGTATAAGCATCTGTAGCTCTTCATTTTTGTTCACGTCCTTAGGTATTAGGTATATTGAAAATGTAGAAGAATGTGTCCATTTGAGATAACTGTGACTACCACGTGCCGCTACCACATCCATACATTCCTATTCATTTAAGCTAACCTTTCTTCCTAAACAATCTTCCCAATCAAATTTTTATCCCTTTATTTAAAAGCATACACTAAGGCCATGTGCCATCACACACTTTTAATCTCAGCACCTGGGAGGCAGAGGTAAGTTCGAGGTCAGTGTGGTCTACAGAGTGAGACTCTGACTTAAAACAAAAGAAAAAAAAAACAGGCCCTGCTCAGTCCTTTGGGGATGTTCTTTCCATGAGACACCAGTTGTGCCCACTACTTCCAACCTCACAGGCCTGCCTGGCTGACTCTGGGACTTAACTTTTCTGGTGCCCATTAGGTAGACCCACACATTCCCATCTTATAGACCTGCCCTGTTCCTCCAGGACTTCCTTTACTCCTGTAGCCAATTAGGCCTTTTCTTTCATTTTTTCCTCACTCCATAGGATACATGGCTCCTCTGGGAACTCCCTTTCCTGTATCACCAGTGGGCTCTGCTCCTTCCCATACTATAGCCTCAACCAACTCACTTGGAACATTCTTTCCCTATCCTTCCAGGTAGCCCCTGCCCCTTCCTATCCTTTAGAGCATCTCTTCCTCTGAGACACTGGGTAGATCTAACTCTGTTTAACCTGCTCTTCTGGGATTTCACTTATACATGCTTCCAAGCCATCTAGCTCCCCCTGTTATTACTGTTACTACTACTTCCCAACCTAGAAATTGCTCCTCCAGTGATTCATGGTAAGTACTACCCTCTACAACACATAGATCGCCTGACTATATACTTATCTTCCTTGATGCTCCTGCCTCCAACCACAGGTTGGCCAGAGCAACAGATGGAGAGAGCACATCAGAAGGCCGCAGAGGAGATGATCAACAAAGATTATACTGACCCTTGGAAAGTGTCTGTTCACTGAGACCTTTTTTCATGATAAGAGTTTTTTACATGACAAATTCTTATTCCCGTGGGACCATAAGCCAAATAAACCCTTCCTTCTATAAGTTGCCTCGGTCATTGTGTTTTATTACAGCAACAGAAAAGTAGTAAGTATACACCCATCAAAAAAAAATTACCAAACTTATAGTAATGAACCCGAATGAAAATGATCTGGAAGATCTTCCTGACAAAGAATTCAAAAGAATGATTATAACTATGTTTAAACAACTCGAATAGGATTCATATATATTCCAAGGGAACCAAATAAGGAGCTAAAAATTTGGAAGTCAATCCAATATATGAAAATACAATCTAATAAAGAGAAAGAATTGCTAAATAAAATCTAAAATGAAATGATGCTGGAAATGAAAAATTTGTAAAGTAAAAACAACAACAAAAAACCAAAGAATTACTGAAAGAATGGATCATGTGGACAATAGTGTGTTGGGACTGGATGACAAAGAAGAGTAATTGTATCACTCAGTAAGGATCAAGAAAACTTTAAGAACTTGAGCAAAACACAGGAGAGCTTTGAAATACTGTGAAAATTGAAACATGGGCATAAAAGATAGAACAGCACAATGAATACATGGAGAATTTTTTAATAAAAAGAAAATTCCCTAAATCTAGAGAAACAAGGGTCCACCCAGGTACAAGGAACCTATATAATACCAAATAGACACAGCTAGAAAAGAAACTCTTCAAGACAGTGTTAATGCTAAAACGTGAAAAACACAGTCTAAAGAAAAGGTACTGAAAGCTTCAAGAAAAACTGGTTAGGTCACTTATAAAGGCAGGCCCACTTAAATAATACTTTATTATTTATTCTACAGAAACTTTAAAGCCAGATAGTCCTGCAAATATGTGTTCTAAGTTCTGAATGACTATAATTGTCAACCCTGACTATCATGTCAGGCAAAACTATCAATTAAAATTAAAGGAGGAATAAAACCTCTCCATGATAAAAATAGATTAGAGGAATTTATGACCACTATGCCAGTTCTAGAGTCTACTAGAAGATATATGGCAGCCTAAAGTGAAAGACAAACACATTCAAGTAGTGACAAGGAATAGAAGCAATTTCAGGAAGTTAATCACAGCAAATAACAAGAACTACTACTGTGTGGAAGAGCCTTGAACTCACTGGCACAGGAGACAACTTTCTGAACAGAACACCAATAGCACAGGCTCTAAGATCAACAATCAATAAATGGGACCTCATGAAACTGAAAAGCTTCTGTAAAGCAAAGGACACTGTCATTGGAACAAAACGACTGCCTACAGATTGGGAAAGGACCTTCACCAACCCTATATCTGACAGAGGGAAAATATCCATTGTATATGAAGAAATCAAGAAGTTAAATAGCAACAAATCAAGTAATCCAATTAAAAAATGGGGTACTGTGCTAAACAGATAATTCTCAATAACTGTCAATATTAAAAAAAGTTTCAATTTCTCCAATAAAACAACACAGAGATTACATTTTTTTATTATAAAACAGGATCTACCTATGCATCTTCTTGCTGCCTTGAAGAAATATACTTCAGCATCAAGGTCAGATATTACTTTATGGTAAAAAAAATAGAAAAAGGTATTCTAAGAAAATGGAATTAACAAACAAGCAGATACCACTATTAAGCATATATCCAAAATATGCTCAAGTATACAACAAGGATCTCAACCATATTCATAGCAGCTTTATTCATAATAGCCAGAATCTGGAAACAACCCTCAGTTGACCTGATGTCCCTCAGTTGAGGAATGGATACAGAAAGTGTGATATATTTACATGATAGAATACTACTCACCAATTAAAAACAAGGAAATCATGAAATTTGCAAGCAAGTGGGTAGAACTAGAAAAGATCATCTTGAATGAGGTACCTTAGAAGCAGGAAGACACACATGGTATACACTCATTTATAAGTACATATTAGACATATAATGTAGGATAATCATACTAAAATCTGTGCACCTAAAGAAGCTAAGCAAGAAGAAGGACACTGGGGTAGATAATCAATCCGCATTCAGAAAAGCAACAGGATAGGCATCAGAAGAGGGTGAAAATAAGGAACACGACAAAAGCCTACCACAGAGGGCCTCTGAAGGACTCTATCCAGCAGGGTATTAAAGCAGACACTGAGACTCATAGCCAAATTTGGGCAGAGTTCAAGGAATCTTATGAAAGAAGGGGGAGATAGAAAGACCTGAAGAGGATTGGAGCTCCACAAGGAGAGCAACAGAACCAAAAAAATCTGGGCACAGGGGTCTTTTCTGGGACTGATACTCCAACCAAGGACCATTCATGGAGATGACCTAGAACCCCTGCTCAAATGTAGCCCATGGCAGCTCAATCTCCCAGCGGGTTACCCTAGTAAGGGGAACAGGGACTGTCTCTGACATGAACTCAGTGGCTGGTTCTTTGATCACCTCCTCCTGAGGAGGGGGCAACCTTACCAGGCCACAGAGGAAGACAATTCAGCCATTCCTGATGAGACCTGATAGGCTAGGGTCAGATGGAAGGGGAGGAGGACCTCCCTATCAGTGGACTGGGAAAGGAGCAAGGTATGAGTAGAGGGAGGGAGGGTAGGATTGGGAGGGAATGAGGGAGGGAGCTATAGCTGGGATACAAAGTGAACAAATTGTAATAAATAAAATTTAAAAAACAAGCAGACATAAATATTACAAAGCAGAGTTCTAACCAAAATGAATCTGAAAAGATAGGAAAGGATACTACATAAAAAATAATCCATCAGGAGGATATTACAATTCTAAACATATGCACTGAACACAGATGCACCCAATTTCATAAAAGACACATTAGTAGATATAAAATCACAGATGAGTCCCAACTCAGTGATGATGCCTTCAGTACTCTACTGTCACCACAGACAGGTTATCTAAATAAAGAAAAGAATCATCAGACTTAAATGATATAATGAAACAAATCACCTAACAGACATGTATAGAACATCCTACTAGAACACCAAAGAATACATATTCTCAGCAGCTCATAGAACTTTATCCAAACTTCATCACATATAAGGGTACAAATCAAATCTGAACAAATACAGGGATATTAGAATAACATCCTGTATTCTATCTGATCAAAATGGAACAAAGTTAGATACCAACAGTAATAGAGATTAGAGAAAGTACATACATTCATGGAGATTAAAAAATACACTATTCAATGATGTATAAGTCTCTAGAGAAATCAATAAGGGAACACAAAATAAATAGAAATTAATGAAAATGAAAACACAGAATACCAAAACTTATGGTGCACAGTGAAGACAATCTCAAGATTTAAGTGTTCAGTGTAAAGTGCTTATAAAAAAAGAGTTGGTTGGGTAGAGTGCATAGAATCTTATGAAAGAAGTGGGAAATAGTAAGATCTGGACAGGACAGGAGCTCCACAAGGAGAGCAATGGAACAAAAAAAAAATTGAACACGGGGGTCTTTCCAGAGACTCACACTCCAACTAAGGACCATGCATGGAGATAACCTAGAACCCCTGCCTACGGCAGTTTGGTGTCCAAGTGGGTTCCATAGTAATGGGAACAGGGACTGCCTCTGACATAAACTGATTGGCCTGCTCTTTGATCACCTCTCCCTGAGGGGGGAGCAGCCTTACCAGGGCACAGGAGATGACAATGCACCCAATCTTGATGAGAACTGAGAGAATACGATCAGAGGGAAGGAAAGGAGGACCTCCCCTATCAGTGAACTTGGGGAGGGGCATGCGTTAAGAAGGGGACGGAAATGTGGGATGAGGACGGGAGGAGGGAGGGTTTTATGGGTGGGATAAAAAGTGAATAAAGTGTAATTAATAAAACTTAAAAAGGGGGGGGGCAAGATGGCAGCGCCAGAAGAACACTGCTTCTGAGGAGCAGGACAACATTTTCTGTACAGCGACCAAGAGACTGAACTCTGGGGCCTTAAAACAACAGTGCTCGTGTTTCCCAAGTGAGAGAAAATCCCCACGACATGGGAATCAGTCGGGTCCACTCTCAGGTCACCCAGCCAGAACCGGGATGAGATCCCGGGTCAAGCAGGCACTAGGTTGCCGGACCAGAGCCACACGCCTGCGTGACCTTATCACCTTCCCAGATTGAACGGTGGGCACAAAAAACACCAGAGACTGGGAGTCCCAGTCTCGAGAAAACCCCACAGGGAAGGAAGGTAACAGGACTTGCCACGGGTCACCCAGTCTTTTCCTGGAAAAGGTTTCGCAGACTGGCGGGTACGAGCCGCCATCACTGAACTGGGCTCAAGCCATGAGCACATAGAGTTGTTCCTGCGCCCAGCTCTCCTTCACAGACAAAGCTGTGTGCCCCAGGGCAACAGAGACTGGGGGTCCCTGTCAGGAGTAAACCCCACAGGGAAGGAAGGAAACGGGGACCCAATATACTGGATACTAGGTCATCCAGTATATGCCTGGAAAAGGTCCCACAGACCAGCGTGGGCAGGCACGGGTGCCACCAGCCCAGAGACCTTCTCTGTACCAACTATTCCTCACAAATAGAGCTGTGCGCCCCAGGGCACCAGAGACTTGGAGTCACTGTCAGGAGAAATCATCACAGGGAACAAAACAAAGGGGACAGACTTAGGCTACCCAGTATATCCCTGGAAAAGGTCCAGCAGACTGGCCCAACCCTGGGACCTGCTGTGCACCAGATAGCCTGCTGTTACAAGGAGAGCAGTACCCACCCACCACAGATTACTGCTTGGGTACTGGGGCACAGAGCCCCAACCTCAGACCTACAAAAGCTCGGGATCCCCGAGATCAACCCCCAGATACTGTTCCAAGGGGCAACCAGTTATCCCTAACAAAACTGACCAAACCCTGGGACACCCAGGTTACAGCAGCAGCTCACTAAATTTACAGAAAGAAACCCAGAAGCAGGGTAGCTATTTACAGGACTTCTCTGGGTGAGAGGAGAGCCCTCTAGACTAACAAGAATCGCAGTTACCACTCAGGTCTCTATGCCTGAGGTGAGCTGTGGCAACTCCTGAAAAACGCCAGCCATAGAGTGACCATACCCAAAAAGCTGAGGAGGATTCCTTCAGAAAAGCCTTCTTCCTGCCAAGGGGATTCTCTCCACCACAGGATTCCAGGAACCACCAGAAACTAACTCCAAACACCTAAGATAGCCCAATGGGTAGAGGCCAGCGTAAAAGCTCAACCAACAAAAGATAGAGCAATATGGCATCTCCAGAACCCAGTTATCCAGGGGCAAGTATCCCTGGACACCCCAGCATAATTGAAATTCAAGAAGATGACATAACATCTATGCTTATGAAGAGGATAACAAAGGAAACAAATAAAATGTGTAAATACCTAGAGGAAGAAAAACTCAAACAGATTATGGTCATCCGTAAAAAAAATAGAGGAAGATAAAAACAAACAGATTATGGCCATCCCTAAGAAATACAGGAAGTTGTAGCCAAACAGCTTGTGGCCTTTAGAGAGGAAATACTTAATCACTGAAAGAATTAGAAAAAAATAAACAATTCAAAGAATCAATGAAACCAAGAGCTGGTTCTTTGAGAAAATCAAGATAGACAAACCCTTAGCCAAGCTAACTAAAAGGCAGAGAGACACCATCCAAAACAACAAAATCAGAAATAAAAAGGGGAACATAACAACAGACACTGAGGAAATCCAAACAATCATTAGGACTTACTTCAAAAGTCCATACGCCACAAAATTTGAAAATCTAAATGAAATGGACAATTTTCTTGATCGATTCCAATTACCAAAGCTGAATCAAGACCAGGTAAATCAATTAAATCGTCCTATATCCCCCAAGGAAATAGAAGCGGTCATCGAAAGTCTCCCATCCAAAAAAAGCCCAGGACCAGATGGATTCAGCGCAGAATTCTACCAGACCTTCAAAGAAGAGCTAACTCCAGATCTCTTCAAACTATTCCATAAAATAGAAACAGAAGAAACATTACCAAACTCATTCTATGAAGTCACAGTCACCTTGGTACCTAAACCTCACAAAGACTCAACAAAGAAAGAGAATTTCAAGCCAATCTCCATTATGAACATTGATGCAAAACTATTCAACAAAATACTTGCAAACTGAATACAAGAACACATCAAAGGTATCATCCACTATGACCAAGTAGGCTTCATCCCAGGTATGCAGGGGTGGTTCAGTAAAACAGAAATCCATCAATGTGATCCACCATATTAACAAACTGAAAGAAAAAAAAACACATGATAATCTCCCTAGATGCTGAAAAAGCATTTGACAAAATCCAACATCCATTCATGTTTAAAGTATTGGAGAGATCAGGGATACAAGGCACATATCTAAACATAGTAAAGGTGATATACAGCAAGCCTCTAGCCAACATCAAATTGAATGGAGAGAAACTTAAATCAATCCCACTGAAATCAAGGACAAGGTAAGGCTGCCCACTCTCTCCCTATCTCTTCAACATAGTTCTGGAAGTCCTTTCTAGAGCAATAAGAGAGTTGAAGGAGATCAAAGGGATACAGATTGGAAAGGAAGAAGTCAAATTAGCACTATTTGCAGATGATATAAGAGTATACGTGAGTGACCCCAAAAATTCTACCAGGGAACTCCTACAGCTGATAAACACCTTCAGCAAAGTGGCCAGATACCAAATTAACTTTAAAAAATCAGTAGCCGTCTTGTATACAAAAGACAAAAGAGCTGAGAAAGAAATTAGGGAAACAACAACCTTCACAATAGCCACAAATGACATAAAGTACTTTGGTGTAACCCTAACCAAGCAACTCAAAGACTTGTATGAAAAAAATTTCAAGTCTCTGAAGAAAGACTTAGAAGAAGATATTAGAAGATGGAAAGATCTCCCATGCTCATGGCGTGGCAGGATTAACATAGTAAAAATGGCCATCTTACCAAAAGCAATCTACAGATTCAATGCAATTCCCATCAAATTACCAACACAATTCTTTACAGACCTGGAAAGAAAAATTCTCAACTTCATATGGAATAACAAGAAACCCAGAATTGCTAAAACGATCCTCTACAATAAAAGATTTTCTGAAGGTTTCTCCATCCCTGATCTTAAGCTGTACTATAGAGCAACAGTTGTAAAAACTGCTTGATAATGGCATAAAAACAGACTGGTGGATCAATGGAACTGAACAGAAGACCCAGAAATAAACCCACACACTTGTGGACACATGATCTTTGACAAAGATGCCAAAACCATACAATGGAAAAAAGATAGCATCTTCAACAAATGGTGCTGGTCCAACTTGATGTCTACATGTGGAAAAATGCCAATAGATCCATACTTATCACCCTGCACAAAACTAAAGTCCAAGTGGATCAAACACCTCAACATAAAACCAGACACATTAAATCGGTTAGAAGAAAAAGTGGTGAATACCCTAGAACTCATTGGTACAGGAGAAAACTTCCTGGACAGAACACCAACACCACATGCTCTAAGAGCAACAATCAATAAATTGGATCTCATGAAACTGAAAAGCTTCTGTAAAGCAAAGGACACTGTCATAAAACAAAACGACTACCTACAAATTGGGAAAAAATCTTCACCAACCCTTTATCTGACAGAGGACTCATATCCAGTATATATAAAGAACTAAAGAAGCTGAAAAGCAGCAAACCAAGTAATCCAATTAAAAATGGGGAACAGAGCTAAACAGAATTTTATATAGAGAAATATCGAATGCCAGAGAAACACTTAAAGAAATGCTCAGAGTCATTAGTCATCAGGGAAATGCAAATCAAAACGACCCTGAGATTTCACCTTACACTCATCAGAATGGCCAAGATCAAAAACTCAAGTGACAACACATGCTGGAGAGATTGTGGAGAAAAGGGAACCCTCCTCCACTGCTGGTGGGAATGTAAACTTGTACAACCACTCTGGAAATCAATCTGGCACTTTCTCAGACAACTAGGAATAGCATTTCCTCAAGATCCAACCATACCACTCCTAGGCATATATCCAAAAGAGGTTCAAGTACACAAAAAGGACATTTGCTCAACCATGTTTGTAGCAGCTTTATCTGTAATAGCCAGAAGATGGAATTAGCCCAGATGCCCCTCAACTGAAGAATGGATGCAGAAATTGTGGTACATCTACACAATGGAATATTACTCAGCAATGAAAAATAAGGAAATCATGAAATTTGCAGGTAAATGGTGGGACCTGGAAAGGATCATCCTGAGTGAGCTGTCCCAGAAGCAGAAAGAAACACACGGTGTATACTCACTCATATAGACATGTACTATAAGATAAACCTACTAAAATCTGTACATCTGAAGAAACTAATAAAGAGAGAGGACCCTGACTAAAATGCTCAATCCCAATTCCAAAAGGTAAAGAGGAAGGACATCAGAAGGAGAAGAAAACAGGAATCAATCTAGGAACCTGTTACAGAAGGCCTCTGAAAGGCTCTGCCTTGCAGACTATCAAAGCAGATGCTGAGACTTATGGCCAACTGTTGAGCGCTGTGCATGGAGTCTTTTGTATGAAGTGGGAAATAGTAAGATCTGGAGAGCACAGGAACTCCATAAGGAGAGCAACAGAACCAAAAAATTTGAACACAGGGATCTTCCCAGAAACTCATACTTCAACCAAGTACCATGCATGGAGATAACCTAGAACCCCTGCACGGATGTAGCCCATAGCAGTTTAGTGTCCAAGTGGGTTCAATGGTAATGGGATCAGGGACTGTCTCTGACATAATCTGATTGGCCTGCTCTTTGATCACCTCCCCCTGAGGGGGGAGCAAAGTTAGCAGGCAACAGATGATGACAATGCAGCCACTCCTGATGAGATCTGATAGACTAAGATCAGAAGGAAGGATTTGGGGAGGGGCATGTGTGAAGAAGGGGAAGGGATGGTGGAATCAGGAGGGGAAGAGGGAAGGGCTTATGGGGCGATACAAAGTGAATAAAGTGTAATTAATTAAAAAAGTTAAAAAAATAATAAAAAAAGAAATGTCCATGAATACAAAAAAAAAAAAAAAGTTGGATGCTGCTTCTGAATCATCACTGAAATCTGATGATTTCAAAGAAGGGTTATCCTGTCATAGGTAAAGCACAAGATTGCCTATAATACTTGCAACTAAGGGCAAATTAGCATGCAAGCTTTGTCAAAATTTTTCCAACAACAGGGAATCAAAGGCAAATTAAAGTTATTGATTGATATTTTATATGCAAACAACTTGAATCTTTTAAAATATAAATATATATTTTTTTTCAAAAAAATTGAGATATCTTAAATTAATCATCTAATGTGCCTTAAGCCTTGGAAAGAGATGAAAAAAAAAACAAAGCAAAAGACGGTAGGTAAGAAGAGATAATCAAAATAAAGCCTAAAATTAATTAAAGGAGAAATAACAGTAACAACAACAAAAAATATTCAAAGAATCAAGTAAAGACCCTGTCCTTTGGAAAGATAAACAGTATTAATAAACCCTTAGCCAAATTTGCCAGAATGAAAGTAATGCAAACATTATTCCAGTTAGTTAAATATTAATTAATTAAAATGAAATGCAATTATATGAAGAGAGAAAATACAATAGATAACAAAGAAATTCAGAAAATAATAACATTAAAAATTAATCACATACAGAATAGATGCACACACACACAAGCATGAACACTCTCCTCTTCCTAGGTATAATGCTAATTAAGGAAATAATCAACAGTTGGGATCTCATGAAACTAACAACTTTTGTAAAAAAAATAATAAAAGATCAAATTAGTGAAGAGGAAGGCATCAGGGCCTTAGAGTTTCTACTCTGTAATGGACCTATCAACAGAGGAAGGGGGAAATTTTTGGTGTCCTATCCTTAGACAAAGAATGATAAGTATGATGGTGAGGGAGGGGGGCTACAACTGGGATACAAAGTAAATAATAATAATAATAATAATAATAATAAATGACAAGTAACTAATGACTACTTGGAGGAGAATTAGCCTTTCCTACAGATGAACCCCCTTATTGGCTGTCCAATACAGAACGGTCAGCCCTGAAACCAGATATATATAAAACAACCAAATGGACTAGCTGGCTGTATTTATATAGACTTAGCAAGTTGTATTTATATATTTATGCATTCACACATGCAGGGTACTGATTATTACTAAGAACTAATGTTTTATAAAGGAGCAATACACTTAAGTATCAATAATTATTCAATCATGTCAGGCACGATAAAAATATTTATTGTTCCTGGACATAGTAGAAACATTCTATCTTTATTCTGGGTAAGAACATCAATTTCCTTTAACAGAAAAATCTTACCCAGTACCCAGAATTTATAGCTCAGAAGTAAAGGAAGTGTTATAAGGCTTATAAGAGAGGAGAGCTATACTTTGGCAGCAAACTAAGAAAATTCAGAGTAGAGTGTGTGGGCTTGAAGACCTGTGATAGTGAGAGAACAATAAAGAGTATGGCTGTTATTAAAAGTATTTCAGTTTGATTTATAACTACTTTACAAAGTTCGTTTTAGTAAATTCCCATTTTCTTTTAAAAAGGAAAACTGAGTAGCATAGGAATTAATTTAATCAATTAATAAGTGTTTATTTTCTAGAATTAAAAAGGTAAATTCTAAGCAATCTTTTAGACATTTCTTATGAGTTTTCAAATCTTATTTTAAAATAGATAACTACATGCATTCATTTTCTTAATTTTTATTTATTTATATCTTGGTAGTTTACAAAAATGATTCTGGAGAGAGACAATAATTTCTCATATCCTAACCCTGAGCTTGTGTTAGCTTTTTCCTATTGATAAGGTATTTAAGACAACAAATTTGGTGAGGTTTGAAAAAATCTATTTTATGTTAAAACTGATTAGTACTTTTGGAGGAACAGTACAATGAAATGGCATTGGAATAACATTAGTTGGAGACAGATATTTTGAATCAAGGCAATTCTCAATGAAACTGGAAAAGCATGTACCTTCCCTTTGATTAGGCCTAAGGAAGGCTCACAGATTTTTGTCCACTTGACTGTTATGCTATTCTTCAGAGGCCTTGAAAACTTGTGTCTGATTGTGTAGATGGCTCATACCAGTATTTGTTGCTGTGTGTGTGTGTGTGTGTGTGTGTGTGTGTGTGTGTGTGTGTGTATCCATTGCTTTTCCCAACTGGGGAAAAAAGTGAAATATAAGGTAATGACATAGTTGTGACAAAGTCATTGGTATTTAAGTAGTACCAACTGCTGGAACACCGGTTTAAATAAAGTCACAAACTGACTCAATACTACCCATGCTTATATGTTTTATCAAGCACTGCTGTAGAAAAGACAGATGAATGAGACTAGAAGCTTGTTCTTGAGGTACTCTATACCTAGTAAGAGAAGTTAAAAATGGACAAATTCTAATACAGGCATTAGTACACTAGAAGAGAGACAAAACGTTTTGATGGGAACTTATGATGCAATTATTCTACCACTGGAGAAGACAGAAATCAGGAAGGGCTTCACTTTTAGCAACAATATTTGAGATACACATTGAAAAATGATCTTTCAGGAGGTGTTGATAGGGAAGTGAAGTGGAGGAAAAGGCAGTCTAGGCCAAAAAGCATTCTTGAAATACCCTGGGTCTCTCATTCCAGTCTATCATTTAAGGAAGTGCTATAGAGGGGTCTTTTCTGAGACTCATACTCCAACCAAGGACCATTCATGGAGATAACCTAGAACCCCTGCACAGATGTAGCCCATGGCAGTTCAGTGTCCAAGTGGGTTCCATAGTAATGGGAGCAGGGACTGTCTCTGACATGAATTGATTGGCCTGCTATTTGATCACCTACACCTCAGGGGAGAGCAGCTTTACCAGGCCACAGAGGAAGACAATACAGCCACTCTTGATGAGACCTGATAGACTAGGATTACAAGGAAGCAGAGGAAGACCTCCCCTATCAGTGGACTTGGGGAGGGGCCTGTGTGGAGAAGGGAGAGGGAGGGTGGGACTGGGAGGGGAGGTGGGAAGGGTTCATGGGGGGATACAAAGTGAATAAAGTGTAATTAATAAAAATTAAGAAAATTAACAATGTAGGTATTATGACTGGCCTTAAAATGTTCTATTTGCTTTGTATATAGTGATTTTCTAAATCCACATGCAACTTCTTAAGTCTCATCTCTTTTTCATTCTGTAGCTTTTTACATTTTTGTTAATGATTCAGTATGGTAAAACAAAAACATCAGAATTGGACAAAACAAACAAAAAGAAGAAAAAGAACCCAAGAGAAGGCACAAAAATCAGAGACCTACTCATTTGCACAATCAGGAATCTCATAAAAGTACTAATAGCCACAGTATACATGCTGAGTACTTGGTATATATCTATATAGGCCCTGTACATGCTACCTTAGTCTCCGTGAGCTTTGATCCTGTTTTGATTTATAGAGGGCCTTGTTCTCCTGATGCCCTCCATCCTCTCTGGCTCTTAGACTATTTCCACCTCCACTTCCACAAGGTTTTCTGAGCCATGAGGGGAAGGATTTGATGAAAACATCCTACTCAGGGCAGGGTGTTCAAAGATCTCTCACTCTCTGTATAATGTCTGGCTGTGGGTGTCTATATTTTTTTCCCATCTGCTGCAGAAAGATGATGGATGAGCATGACACTGATCTATGAGTATGGTAGAATGTTATTTTATCTCTATGTTACTTTAGTAGAACAGTAATATTTGGTTTTACCCTAGGTTCCTGGACTATCTAGTCTTAGCTTCTTGGTCATCCAAGCAGTGTGGGGTATGGGTTCCATCTCGTGGAGCAAACCTAGCATATCTTGCATATCTTGCAGGCAGGACAGCACTGTAGATCAAACAGTCTGTGGCTATACTGGTGTTTATATTTTTCTTTTGGTAGTGTGCAGAGAACCTTCTTGTAACAAACACCCTAAAATGTAGGGCTAGATGTTCTGTGGAGGCAGCATGTCATTTTTTTCCAAGTTCAATGAGTTGTTTAGGTGTTATCTTCAGCAATGGGACCCTGGCATCAGGTTTTTCTCTTAATATGTGGCTTTTTGCTTCTGAATATTTTATACTTGAAATTCTCTTTGCCAGGAACGCCTTTCCCTTTCTCTATTCTTCCTGTCCTTTTCTTTCACCTCTATATCTTTTTCCACTCATTTGTACTTTGACACATTCCTTAACTATTACAACTCATGACAAAATTTGTCTCTGCTCTTTAGGCTCTCAAAAATCTTCGATCTCTTCCATGTTTATTTATCACTTCTTTATGTATGATATCACCCAAAAGGCTATATGGTACTGTTTATCTCTAAAGCGCCTGGTTTAGAGTGTTGTCTGTAGTCTGTAAAGTTTGCTTTAAAATAATGTTGAATGATATGAAAATAAGAGTGAAAATCTGGGTAGCAGTACTTTTGTTTTTTAATAATATCTAGGTTGTTTGATTTTACAAATAAAGACCCATGAACCAGAAGCTGGGGTGAAAGCCTGCTAGCTCAGAAAGGCAGAGAAAGCACCCAGTTAACCTTCTTCCCCAAAAGGAAGCTGTCCCCTTTTACTCTGTCTCAAAAAAAAAAAAACACCCTCAAACTGAATGTCCCTCCCTTCTACTTCCTGTGCATCTCTCTATCCATCTTCCTGATTTCCTCTTACTTTCTGTTTTTTTTTTCCTATGTTCACTCCCTGTCAACTGTTTTCTTGCTCTGCCTCTTGACCTATGGTTGACTTTATTTAACCCTGTTTATAGTATTCAAATAGAAAGCTTTTTGATTAAAGTTGTGTGCCATGCTGAGCCACATCACAACTAGCAACAGGTTTTTCCCAGTAAACAACATAATCTCAAGTTTCACAGTCTGATCAAATATCCTGCAACATTTCCCCCCTTTTGTCCGAATAAAGAGGAAAGATTTTAAACTCTAATATAGCAAAACCATTTAGTATATACATATTTAGATATGTATAACTGATAACATACTGAAACTGAATTATGGAGTGATTTTTAAGGATATTACAAAGTTTTAATTGGTGAAGAACATTAAGACCAGTGATAATGGCATAGAAAAATGTAGGGAGATAAGGCTAGGCATGGGGACCTATGCTGTAATCCCAACACTTGAGAAGCTAATGCAGGAAGATTATCATGAGTTTGTGAGTAGTCAGGGCTATAGAGTGAGACTTTGTTTAAAAAGAGAGCGCGCGCGCGTGCGAGAGAGAGGGAGAGAGAGAGAGAGAGAGAGAGAGAGAGAGAGAGAGAGAGAGAGACAAAGAGGTAGTTTTAGGAGATCAAGTGTACAATGCCAAAAACAAAACAAAACCTTGGAATCAGGAATCAGGAAATAGAAATGGAAAAGAAATATTAGCCTTCAGCAGAGCTATAGATATGTGGTTTAGAGACTTGGTGAGGCAAAATAGTCAGCACATAGAAGAAAGAGGTTGAGAAGTTAATACAGAGTTATGAAAAGAACATTGAAAGCAGGTGGATTTCAAGGCAGAGTAGCCTCAAAAAAATCTATATGCAAGGTTTTTATGTAAATAAATCAGGTCAGTATTAAGACTGTTAGGTCCTACATGGCTAATGAAGAGAACCTGGGTTGTAGCTGTCACAGTGGAAAATGAGCAAACAACCAGAAAACTGCTACTAATGATAGGTAATCTACAGGTTTGGTCAGAGACTGAAATGAAACACAAAGACAGTACTGTTGTAGTGATTAGGTCCACAGAAGGTTTTTCATTCTAGTCTAGATAGCTCTGTCTATAACTATTCTTCCCAGTCAAAAGCGGAAGAAATAATTAGCTTAGCAAAGCAGATAGCATTTTTGTCCACAGTTCTGCCTGGTTAATTCTGTCTTCTGATACACTGCAAGATTTCAAAGATCTAGGTTAGAAATGCTTTGAAATTTTAAAAACATGTGTGTGTGTGTGTGTGTGTGTGTGTGTGTGTGTGTGTCCCTGTCCTCCCATCTGTCTGTGTGTTCCATCTCCCTGATAGTGTGCCAATCGTTCATGGGCCCCCAGTTTATAATGCAGTTGCTGTATTGCTGCACCATGTAATTGGTCTACTGCTTGAAGGCCTCCATGGATGAGTCCCTCCACCAGGGTTAGAAGAAGGCACAGATCCCCGGAGCTAGATTCACAGGTGGCTATGAGACACCCAACATGAGTCGTATAAACTGAAATCTGGTGCTCTGCAAAAGCAACAAGTTCTCTTAACCATCAAACTATGTCTCTAGCCCCTACATAATATTTTTAGGTACAATAAACATACTTAAGTGATCAACCATACAACCTTAAAATATTAAGAATGAGGACATAAAAATGATCACAAAGAAATTCTAAGGCAGTAGTTCTCAACCTGTGGGTTGTGATCTTGTTAGGGATTCAATAACACTTTCACAGGGGTCACCTAAGACCACCAGAAAACACAGATATTATATTATCATTCATAACAGTAGTAAAACTAGTTATGAAGTTGCAACAAAAATCATTTTATAGTTGGGGTTTACCAGGATATGAGGAACTGTATTAAAAGTTTGCAGTATTATGAAGGCTAAGAGCTACCAAATCTATATTTTTCCTTAAGAATTTTGTTTTTATTTCTTCTTTTAGTTTTAAGATTCTTTTTTTTCATTTTCAGCTTTTAAAAATTATATATATATATATTTATAAATTATAGTTTATTCACTTTGTATCCCCGCTGTAGCCCCTCCCTCACCCCCTCTCATGCCCCTTGCCAAGTCCACTGATAGGGGAGGTCCTCTTCCCCTTCCATCTGACCCTAGCCTATCAGGTCTCATCAGGACTGGCTGCATTGCCTTCCTCTGTAGTCTGGTAAAGCTGCTCCCCCACGAGGGGGAGTAGTTTTGAGGTTCTAATATAATTACACCATTTCTCCCTTCCCTTTCCTCCTTCCAAGAACTCCCATATTTCCCACCTTGTTCTTTTTCAAAATTATGACCTCTTTTTTCATTGTTATGTGTATATGCACATACATGTTAATTCCTAAATATAACCTGCTTCAAGGCTGAACATGAAAGCAGGAAAGGGTGTGGAGGTTGGTGCTGAGACTTTCATGGGAGCTGTCAGGTAGTCAGACAGCACCAGATCTGTTCAAATCCCAAGAAGACCTGGTTGAGGGTGAGACCCAGAGAAAGCAGTGTCTTCACAGCTCTATTCTTCTTTACCCAGTTCTGGTAAGCTTCATAGGCTGCCTTGAGGATCCCATTGTGGCCAACGTTCTCCCTGATAGTGTGCCGATCATTCATGGGCCCCCAGTTTATAATGCAGTTGCTGTATTGCTGCACCATGTAATTGATCTACTGCTTGAAGGCCTCCATGGATGAGTTTCTCCACCAGGGTTAGAAGTTCCCATCCTCATCATATTCCTGGTCTTGATCGTCAAAACATTGAGTAAGCTTGTGTCCCAGGATGATACAAATGCTACCAAAGTTTACAGCATTGGGTGAAGAGTGAGTACAGAATGGTGCCTACAGAATTCTAAATAGAAACACAATCTCGTTTTTGGTGGGGTGGGGTCATACTCCACTGATCTCTATTGGGGGTTTTACTGAGCTGGTAGGCTGTGACTATTCACAAAAAGCTGAAAAGTCCTGGAGTTCTCGAAGTATAGATAGGAAAATATGGTGCAATCATTGAAGTCTTTGTCCTTAGGGTCCATGATGAAGTTGTGGTAGTCTATCATGTAGATGGCATCTATCTGCCTTTTTCTTGGCTGATTTCTGGATATCTTCATCCATATACCTCAGGATCTCTCCAAATGCTTTCTTGATCTCCAAGAGTTACTCACTGGCTATGCTTTTGCTGTCTTCAGTGAAGGTCACTTTCACAAACATGGGGTCCAGGATAAAGCCCAAGTTGTTTTCTGTATCACACACACACACACAAAACTTCCATCGAGGGAAACAGGTCCTATGACCTTCATGAACTTATTATCATCCTGAGAGTACTGGTTTTTGTACCAGGTTCCATATCAGGTAGTTGTTCAGCATTCACCTGTTGGTGTTGCTGATGAGGGTAGAGACTTGTCCCAGGTATTCTTCCTTGTCGATCATGATCAGCTCAGACTCATTGATCTCCATTGAGTTAAAAAAAGTAGTGTTGAGAAAGGGTAACCAGTTGGTAGGAGGTGCCAACATCTGCAGCTCAGCTGCTGTGACTTTGTGGTAGACAAACTCCTCATCCTGGCACATCTTCTGGGGGATAGTGACATGGGCTAGTACTTGTTTCAAGATCCATAATATGCTGCATTTAGGGTTGGATGGAGTCCTCATTCCCACTGCTCAGCAGCTTCCTCTGATGAACCATGTGATATAGTGTCAGCACCTTCTTGTTTTCCATTTGTTCAGGTCTGTAAGAGGACAAGCCAGGCTGGACTGGTTTACATAGATCACATTGCTTTTGGATTTCTTAGAATCCACACTGACATAGAAAAGAGTAAGGTTTGATAGTGGCTTGTGATCACCTGCAGTGTGTCTTTGAAACTGTCCTCAGCCAAGGGTCTTGTGGTATTCCAGCTCCAAAGTTTTCTATGAGTTCTATCAGAGCTTGGCCGAGCACCTCAATCCTTATTTCATTCTTACACACATGGCAGGAAATGCGGGCCTTCCTCTGCCTCACTCATGCTGGCAGTGGAACTTTTGAGCAGGTGCTCTGTGATGGCTTGATTGTGTTCTCAGAGGTTGCGGAAAGTCCCGCCATTGTGAGTGGCCATTAGGTATGGTGTTGCCTTTGGTCCATGCCTCACAGATGTAGCTGAAGAATTCCTGGCAGGGGTTCACCGTGGGGTTCATGGAGTTTAAGATGGAACTGGCCAATTAGATGCAGGCATGTTCAAACATACTGGGGTCAATTTTGTCCAGTACTAGATGTCTAGGGCTGCCAGGCAGACTACCAGCTCTCCTGCCAGAAGCAACAGCAGACTCATTAGCTGTTTCTAAATGGGAGTTGACACCATTTAGCATCTCTGGCTTCTCCAGGAGCTGCAGAAGTTCACCTGCAAGGCATGTCACCGTCAGAAAGTGAGTCCAGCAGGCCCTCCTTGTCCAGCGTCTTCTGTTTGTAGGTCATCATCATCGTTCATGGGCTCTGTAGCAAGGCTCTGGCTGTGTATCCCTTTGGGCTTGGGCTCTGGCTGCAATGTGCTGCTGCAGCCTGTGCTCTCAAATCAGTGCAGCTGCTGCCACTGTGTTCCTACTGTGTTCTTTTTACTACATTTGTCTGTGAAATACTCTGCTGTAGTATGGGTAGTTGGATCAGCTAAATGGGTAGGAGCCATTTTGGGTGATTTTATGAATGCATCAACAAGAAAAGAAACTTTTTTGTAATTCAAGAATTGACAAGCTTCCTCGAGCTCAGGGCATTTTTAAAATTTTTTTAATTTTAATTTCAATTATACTTTATTCACTTTGTATTTCCCCGTAGCCCCCTCCCTCCTCCCCTCCCTATCCCACTGTCCCTCTCCCTTCTCCACCCATGCCTCTCCTCCAGTCCACTGATAGGAGAGGTCTTCCTCTCCTTCCTTCTGATCCTAGTCTATCAGGTCTCATTAGGAGTGGCTGCATTGTCTTCCTCTGTGACCTGGTAAGGCTGCTCCCTCCTCAAGTGGAGGTGATCAAAGAGCAGGCCAATCAGTTCATGTCAGAGACAGTCCCTATTCCATTCCCATTACTATGGAACCCACTTGGACACTGAACTGTCATGGGCTACATCTGTACAGGGGTTCTAGGTTATCTCCATGCATGGTCCTTGGTTGGAGTATCAGTCTCAGAAAAGACCCCTATGTCCAGATTTTTTGTTCTGTTGCTCTCCTCATGGAGCTCCTGTCCTCTCCAGGACTTACTATTTCCCACTTCTTTCATAAGATTCCCTGCACTCTGCCCAAAGGTTGGCCATAAGTCTCAGCATCTGCTTTGATACCCTGCAGGGTAGAGCCTTTCAGAGGCCCTCTGTGGCAGGCTCCTGTCCTGTTCCTTGTTTTTCCTTCCTCTGATGTCCATCCTCTTTGCTTCTATGAATGGGGATTGAGCACTGGAAAAGATCATCCTGAGTGAGGTATCCCAGAAGCAGAAAGACACATAGGGTGTATACTCACTCACAAGTGGATATTAGACATAATACAGGATAAACATACTAAAATCTGTACACTTAAACTAATCAAGAAAGAGGACTTAAGCTCAGGGCCTTTTGTCTTTATTGTTTAATTTTCTTTTCTTTTTTTTTTTTTTTTTAAAACTTTTACTCTTCTGTCTCTTTTGGAGTAAACAGCCTAAGTTTATGGGGATGTTGAATTACAACTGAATCATGTTCATGCTGTGGGTCTAAGCAATCTCATAGATCAAATTCAACAGTGAAAACCTATCAATGGGAAACTTGCTTGGCCTTTGCAGGTGATATTCTGTCTTTAAACAGTTACCTGTACCCTCCTATGTCTTTACATTTACAGAACCCACTTCAGGGAGCCAAGAGAATTAAAAAAAAAACTTCCAAAAGCTCTTTGGCAATATATTGCAAAGACAGAAAGCAGAAGTGAAGGAAGCACCTGAAGGAAGAGAGAGTACTCTTTAGAATCTTGTTGACCCATCGTTTACTCCGAGCCCTTTCCTGTCTTTCCCATTTTTAACTTTGTATTTTGCTTATGTATTTTTATGAAGTCTCCTACTTTGACTTTTACCCCTTTTATATATTTATCATGGTTGTACTCACTCCTGATGATTTCTCCTGTAGTATTGTCTCACAGTTGGGTACCACTTGACCTGAAACCTCATGAACAAGGATCTCAATCAGTGAGGTGTGAAGTGGGAGGACCAGGGCTTGAGGAATAAAAGAGACAACAGAAATTGCTGGGCCCAGAAAGTCTCGCATAAGTGATGTCTTATGCCAAGCAGGTATATTAAGAAGTATAGCATCTTATATACTATTTGTAGGGGCAAAATAGTCAAGGTGAGCAGAGACCTAAATCAAATAAATGTTGGTGAAGAAAATACAAGACACCTCAAGACACAGTTGTATTAGAACTGATAACCACTGTTCAGAAGGAAGAACCAGGTCCCTAGAAACCAAAACCTTCACTCCTTATAGACTGGACCTTGCCAAGTTTGATCCTGGAGAAAGACACAGAACTAATGTTCCCTTTGTCCTTTCATCAGGGCTTCTGAGAAGGTCTTGGGTCAGTCTGGCTCCCAAAAGTATTGGATAACCAACTGTTGTGCTCTTGATTGGAGAAGACTATTTCTCCTACTTTTATCATTCCTGAGTTGGCTGTAATTCTTTATGTAGATTTGAGACCTCATGGGTTTCCCCCACCCAGTTTGGCACATTTATTGTTTTCCTTGTTCAGCTCATATTTAGCTAGTCATGGTGAGATTTTTATGCATGTAGCCTCTGACTTTCCTAGGAGACACAATCTCAAAGCAAACTTCCTGATCTTCTGGCTATGAGCCTTAGATGTGGGAGTGTTTTTAGATATATCCATTGGGCACAGGACTCCACAACTCTGGGTTTTAACTGGTTGTGGTTTTCTGTGATTGTCTCCACCTGTTACAAAGAGAAGTTTTCTTGATGAGAGGTGAAGATTACACTTATTTGTGAATATAAGCACAAATATTTATAGATTGTTGTTAGGGATTATGCTGCTTTAGTAAAATGGTGGCTGTAGATGATCTTCCGAGGTACTTCTTCAACATCCATGATTTCATTATCACTGAGCACTTGGCTAGGTTTCCAGTACCAGGCATGGTATCCCTCTTGTTGAGTAGGTCTTAAATCTAGTTAGAGAGCTGTTGGTTACCACCTATGTATGTGTGCCACTATTGTACCTATAGTAAAATATCATGTATCATGCCATGCTGGTTGCTGTGGTTCACAGGCTAGATAGAACTCTTGGTTGCTTCCCTCCTTTGGAGGCTTGTAGGGTGGCTTCTGATACCATGAAAGCTAGTCCTTACAGAGTGGACATTCAAGTGTGTTCCAGATCAGGAGGCCCTTGGCTCGGTTTCTGAAGTAAATGGTATCTTCAGCGATAGGGACTAACCTTCCACATATGCAGGATAACCAAGGGCAACAGCCATAGGTTATATGTTTTGTGAGTTTCTTGGACAGTATGGTCCAACAACTCAAAAGAGGGCTTCTTATGACTGGTACTGGGGGTTTTGTTAGGTGGTCTTTGACTCTTGGAGGGAGCCTGTCAGACCAGATAAGAAAAGTCCATTTAAATGATATACTACATGTTTATATTCTTATACAGAATTATATGTGTTATAGGTTTTTAGATACATAGTTAATAGCATGATTTATGAATTTTTCAGACTTCTTTGGTGTTAATTTAATACTTCCCCCTCCTTCTTTTGTGTTTACCTCCATTTTTCCCTCCTGGATTCTATATATCTCAAAAATAAAGCAGTAACGTGTTATCTCATGATAAGTATTTCAAAAATTAAAAGCAACACCTGTAAAACATATAAAAGAAGTGATACACTATGATGAATAGAATACAGTTTCTAATGATCTAAGTAACATTAGACAAGCTCCTTCCCATCTCTGGCCATAAGTTTTGTGAACTATAAAACAGAGAAGATCAGTTAAATTATATCTAAGAGCTTATCTAGTTCTAAACATTTCATAATTCACTTTTAAAAATTGGTACATGTCCAGAGATTGGCTGTGAGTCTCAGCAACTGCTTCAATCCCCTGTTGGGTGAATCATTATGGAGGAAGAAAGGGGTGGGAATAGAGGGACATGGAGTGAACAGGAGCCCCACAAGGAGACCAACAAAACTAAAAGATCTGAGCCCAGAGGGTCCTGCATAGACTGATGTACCAATGGAGGACCATGAATGGAGAGGACCTAGACCTCCTGCTCAGATGTGGCCAATTGGCAACTCAGTCTCCATGTGGATCTCTGAGAGAGGGGAGCTGGGGCTGCCTCTATCATGAACTCAGTTGACTGCTGTTTGATCACTTGCTCCTTGTGTTGCAACCTTGCCAGGCCACCAAGGAAGAGGATCCAGGCTGTCCTGATGAGACCTAACAAGCTATGGGTACATGGCAATAATGGAGAACTCCCCCTTTTAGTGGACTAGGGGAAAGGGATGTGGGAAGAGGGAGGGAGGATGGGACTGGGGAAAGTTGAGGGAAGGGTTTTAATTGGGATATATAATGAATAAATTGTGAAGAAAAAAAATGGAAACATGTCTATCTTATATGGTTAATATCCATTTATAAGTGAGTATATATGATGTGAGTCTTTCTACTTCTGGGTTACCTCAGTCAGGATGATTTTTTTCTAGTTCCCTCCATTTGCCTGCAAATTTCATAATTTCCATGTTTTTAATTGCTGAGTAGTATTCCATTGTGTAAATGTATCACAATTTCTGTATCCATTCTTCAGTTGAGGGATGTCTAGGTTGTTTCTAGATTCTGACTATTATGAATAAAGCTGCTATGAACATAGTTGAGCAAATGTCCTTGTTGTATGGTTGAATATCTTTTGTATATATGCCCAAGAATGGTATACTGGACAGTCCTAAGGAAGCTAAACAACAAGAAGGACCCTAAGGAAGAGGCTTAATCCCCATTCTGAAGGGCAAACAGGATAGATACTGGAAGTAGGAGAAGACTGGAAAGAGGACAGGAGCCTCCCATAGGGGGCCTCTGAAAGACTACCCAGCAGGGTATTGAAATAGATGCTGAGACTCATAGCCAAACTTTGGGCAGGGAATCTGGTGGGAGATAGAAAAACCTGGAAGGAAGAGGAGCTCACAAGAAGACCAACAGAGCCAAAAATTCTGGGCTCAGGGGGTCCTGTAGAGACTGATGAATCAACCAAGGACCATGTATGGAGAGGACCTAGACTCCCTGTTCAGATGTAGCCCATGGGCAGATCAGTCTCCATGTGGGTTCCCTAGTAAGGAGAGCAGGGGCTGTCTTTGATATGGACTCCATAGTCAGCTCTTTGGTCACCTCTACCTGATGAGGTGGCCTAAGTAGGCCACAGAGAAATAGAATCCAGGCCATCCTGATGAAAACTGATAGGCTAGGGTCAGGTAGTGGGGGAGGAGGACCTCCCCTATCAGTGGACTAGGGGAGGGACATAGGGGGTAAGAGGGAGGGAAGGTGGGGCTGGGAGGAGACAAGGGAGGGGGGTACAGCCAGGATACAAAGTGAATAAATGGTAATAAATAATAATGATAAAGAAAAAAATTTTAAAAATCACTGGAAAAAATAAAATTGAAGTATAAATTAAAGAAATAATAAATGCTTATATTAAAAAAACGAGTACATGTAAAGCATTTTTTAATTTAAATTTGGGGTGATATTGAGATGATATATTATATGCCTCATGGAATTGTTTATTCTTTCCCCTTGCATGTTCTTCTGTACGTCTCTTTAACTTTTATAATTCATATATTTATCCTGCTATTCCTGGTAAATGGACTTAGAATGTTCTACCCACCTTCATTTTGGGCAACTATTAGTCAAGTTGTGGTGGAGGGCTCTTTGGAGAGGATACTGATAAAAAATGATGATGGTTACATTTTGTCGTAGCTCAGCATGTGAGTCTTCCAATCTAACACTTCCTTTCTCTAGTCCTAGGTGCACCATCTTTGTGACATTATTCTAAAGAGATTTGCAAGTGGACCAAATTTGTAAGACCAGAAATTAATATGAAAGCAGATAAAAAAATGCCCTGCCTATGTTAAAGGGCTATACAAATGCTAGAAAACAAAATATTCACTAAGCTCTAAATATGAAATAGGGAGAAGGAACTGAAGAACTTATGGTAATTGATACAGGAAGTAGTCTTCATTTCTAAACATTTATAATGTATGTAGCTCCACTTTACTGGCAAATCCTAGAGTTTCTTTGCCTTTGCAAAGAAGTTTTATTCAGAACTTCCAGTTTTTTCTCTCAGGTCCAAAAACTGAATGATAGAGGAGTCTAATTATGGTTTGTCAGATCATTCTTTCTAAACAGAGTCCCTTTCTTCTTGACTCTAGACCCATACAGGTAGTATAATGGTACATTGAAACAAACCAACCTATTTACCCCTATTGGTATGTACAAGTTGATGTGTATAACTGAACATGGTACTTTATGAGGATGAGTTTATAAACAATATAACTTTGTTGCCAGGAAGCACTGAGTTATTTTTTTTCATCAATTTTAAAATTTAGTTATTTTTTTTATTAATTACAATTTATTCACTTTGTAGCCCAACTGTAGCTCCTCCCTCTTCCCCTCCTAATCCTACCCTCCCTCTCTCATCTCCTCCCATGCCCTTTCCTCAATCCACTGGTAGTGGAGGTCCTCCTCCCCTTCCATTTGACCCTAGCCTATCAGGTCTAATCAGGACTGGCTGAATTGTCTTCTTTTGTGGTCTACTGAGTTACATTTAATGCCCAAGTTCAATAGCTTTAGGGTGAATTATTATTATTATTATTATTATTATTATTATTATTATTATTATTTTACTTTCTCCATAGTCTTTCTAATTTCTTTTAAAAATTATTGACATTTCTACTTCCTATTAATTACATTTTAAAAATTTTATTAAATTATTTTCAGAAATACAGTTGCTGAATTATATTTCTGGGCTACAAGGATCTTGGAAGATAATTTAATCCCAATTTCCCCACTTTGCAGATAGTAACTACGTTCCAAAAGAAGAAACTATTTGCCATTGCCATAAAGTATGTTGGTATTATTTACACATTACTGTATGTGTGTTAGCTTCTAGTCAAGAAGTTTAAACATCTGCATCAAGTTTTGCTAGGTGAAATTAATTACAAATGAAAAATAACCATTAATCACACTTCTAATTTCTTGTTTTTCTTTATTGGAGGAAATGTTGCTTCAAATCCAAAAGCTGTCTTTTTTTTTCTCTTTCAAGATGGAGTAGAAACAGGTGGGAGAAAAAAGAAAGCTCACATTCACCTTGGAAAAGGGATCTGCTAATCCAGCCTTCAGATTTTAGAGTTATGTGTTATACCATTAAAGTAGACTAGTCCCTATTACACACACACACACACACACACACACACACACACACACACACACACCACTTGTGGATACTGAAAAAAAAAGCCAAGTTGTGTTTTATTTCCCAGTGTGAAAGCAGGTTGCTATACAAAGAACCAGAAATTGGACGAGACTGGAGCTAGGGATTCATTTAATCTAAATGTGCAAAAATGAATTCAACTACTTAGTAAGACTAAGTTAAAACATCATTGGAAAAGTTTTCGAGTGAGAAGGACTACAGACAACATTACAAGTAAGAAATGTTAAGGGTTTTCAGTGATTGTCAGAACACAGTCCAAGAATGAAGTAGTGTGGGATTTCTGAGTGCTTATGAGACAACTCCAAGAAACTAAGACAAAAGAGTCTTGTGAACTCAAGTTTCTTTAAACACATGGAATTGCTCTTGGATTATGTTTTTGTTCCCCTCCTAGGTGTAGTATTTAGGAGTAAATTTACTTTATATTATTCATTATAACTGGTTACTGTTATTTGTTTATATATCCTTATGGAAAAAATGTGTTTTCGCTGTATGAGGCTTGCAGGCAACGATTGGCTTGACCTTGTAATTGTACACTTTACTCACATGACTGCTCTAAACCCTCCGAGTAAAAATTATCTGATGTTCTAAAAAGTTGGCTATTGCATGAGATATTGGTCCATCTCATTTATAGCCTCCATGCTCCCTGGTCCTACTGCCTCTAGAGTGGTAAACAAATGGTACCACAAAATCAGGGACCTGATGTGAGCTCCGAGATAAGAGAGTGGTAACTCTCACAGAAGGGCAAGGAAATAAGCAAGCTGATGCATTAACCAGGCCTGTTTTCACTTCTCAAGAAGAAAATTAGGAAGAGATTTGCATCTGTCATTTCAAAAAGATCCACTGAAACATCATGGATTCATCTCTGGCTCTTACAGACCCACGTCATTAAAGAGGATGGTGGAGGATGAGAGACAATAGAAGTCACCAGAAATAGAGCAAACCTCCAGCTAAAGGGCAAAAGGAGATGTCATCCCACCTGGGCTCTATACAGAAAGAGGGAAGTGATTTTATGAAATATACGGAGCCCTAGGTCACCTCAGAATCTTTCTGGTGATGCTAGAGCTGCTTTGACCTACGCATCTGTGGTAAGTGCTTCTGAACAAGTCTTATGTTTCTCATCCTCCTTTGCTTCAACTTGTAGACTGGATGGATCTGGCTCCTGTTATCTTTACTAATGACTGTGTTTATGACTAGACCTTGGAACTTTAATAGACTCATTCATTTATCTGGAGAAAGTGCTGCATTCATTTTTTCCTTGGGATTTGAATCACTTCCCATTTTTATAGGACATTACAAAATCTGTGTTCCTATTAAAGGGCAAATAGGATCTTATGCTATACAAGAGACACAAACTACTATCGCATGGGTTTTTTAAAGCTATCTTCTAGATTTTTCCACTCAATATAATAATGTAACCAATAGTATCAGACACAGTTTAGATCCCTGATCTTGGCCGGAGAGTAGTATACACAGTGCTTTCACTGTTCTGATAATATTCATTATGTTCATAATTTGCTTGTCATTTATGTACATTATTTATCAAATGACATGTAGATTTATCTACAGCTTCTTAAATAAAAAACACTCTGGATATCTTTCTATTAAAAAATAAAAGGGGGCAGATGTTAGAACACAGGAACTCAATGGCTGGCTCTTTGACCTCCCCACCCCCCAAGGGAGGAGCAGTCCTGTTATGCCACAAAGGAGGACTTTGCAGCCAGTCCTGAAGATACCTGATAAAACAGGATCAGATGAATGGAGAGGAGGTCCCCCCCATCAGTGGACTTGGAAAGGGGCAGGGTGGAGATGAGGGAGGGAGGGTGGGAGTGGGAGGAAATAAGGGAGCGGGATACAGCTGGGATACAGAGTTAATAAAATGTAACTGATAAGAAAAAAAAATAAAAATAAAAAAATAAATAGAGGAAAAAAATAATGAAGTAGCATTAGATTTCTGAGTGCTTTGAGAAAACTCAAAGAAACCAAGTCTTGTGACCTCAGTTTCTTCAAAAATATGGAGTTGTTCAGTCAGGTGCAGTGGCACACATCTGTAATCCCAGCACTCTGTGAAGCAGAGGCAGACAGATCTCTGTGAGTTAAAGGCCAGCTTGGTCTACAAAGTGAGTCCAGGACAGCCAAGGCTTATACAGAGAAGCCCTGTCTCAAAAAACAACAAAAAACACAGATTTGTTCTGAAATGGTGTTTTCCTGCTTGTCTCATGTAGAGAATAGGAGTGAGTTTACTTCAGACTATTCTTTATAATTGTTTATTATTATCTGTTTATATACCTCTGTGGAAAAACATGTTTTTGTTGCTTGCACAGTTTGCCTACCACATGCAGCTTGCCTGTCAGGTGTGGCTTATCTGTCCTGTGGGGCTTACCTGCCATATGCAGCTTGTCCATCATGTATAGTTTGCTATTGTGACTGGGCATTTTATTCCTGTGACTCTTCTTAACTCTCATAGTATAAATTGTCCTATGCTCTGTATAAAGCTGGCTATTGCATTAGCCTTTGTCTGCCTCATTTATCAGCTCCATTCTCCCAAGTCTTACCATCTCTAGAGTAGTAAACAAGTGATAATTTTTCTTCATCTTGTTGTAGTTCTGAGGCTGGAGGGGGGAATTGAACCTAGGTTCTTGTGTGTGGTAGGCAAGTGTTCTATTACTAAGATACACATTCATCATACATCAGCTAAGTTTTAGGTTAGCAAACAAGAATTTTATATAAATGACTCAAAGTAAGGTGAAGAAAATTTATAACTCAATGCAAAACTACCATAAGCAAAAGTATTACTATTAGTCTAGTCCAGGAAGAAATCTTGATGCTACTGTAGAATCAAGAAATGCTTAGCTAACTGTTGCAGCTGACTAGGGAGCTTCAGTTTTGCGATTCACAAATTCCTTTGTCTTCCTCTGTTAATTTCAGAGAGGTTTCAAGACTTTCCTGTTATGTATCCTTAAAAATAGAGGTATAATCTAAGCAGTTAAGAACAGTATAGGTAAATGTTGATGATAATCTATGGACATATGTATTTATTGAGCACATGATCTCCTTAGCTCTATCAGTTATATAGAAATCTGGAAGTCTGGAACTGTCACATGAGTATGGAAATATACCAAATATATCCTACATTTATTAAGTTTCTTATTTATATGTTAGGTGATACTATGAGCAAAGCAGAAGCGAGAAATAAGAAATAAGCAGAAGCAACTAGCAGCTTAAAAGATGTAGGTGTTTATTTTTCAAAGCAACTCTTTTGTTTTATATGAATCTTAGGTTGGCTCAAATATCCTTTTTTTCTATTTTTATTTCAGCTTCAAATTATTTTGTTAGTTTTATCAAAATTCACGGTAGGTTCTCAAGATAATAGTTTAACTTAGATTTCATTTATGAAGGTAAAAGTACCTCTTTGGTCCATATGCTTAGGTTACTCCCACCACAGAAGACTCCATCATTGATCATTTTACAAAGAAAAGTATAATTTCCCACTTGAATTTCCATCAAATCTCCCTAAACCCACACATCTTGGTTTCTATGCTATGATAAAACAAAGAGACCAAAAGCAACTTAGAGAGGTCTGAATCTTTTTACAGCCAGAGCTCCTGTATCCATGAAACATCAGAGCACCTAAGCACTTTCCAGAAGTAAGTAGATTCCATGAGGATTTCTTTATTTTAATTACAGTTTATTCCCTTTATATCCCACCTGTAGCTCCTTCCCTCCTCCCATCCAAACCCACCCCTTCCTCCCAGTCCACTGATGGGGAGGTCTTCCTCCCCTTCCCTCTGATCCTAGTCTATCAAGTCTCATTAGGAGTGGCTGCATTGTCTTCCTCTGTGGCCTGGTAAGGCTGCACCCCCCTCAGGTGGAGGTGATCAAAGAGCAGGCCAATCATTTCATGTCAGAGACAGTCCCTGTTCCCTTTACTAGGGAGCCCACTTGGACACTGAACTGACATGGTCTACATCTGTACAGGTTATCTCCATGAATGGTCCTTGGTTGGAGTATCAGTCTCAGAAAAGACCCCTGGGCCCAGATTTTTTGGTTTTGCTGCTCTCCTTGTGGAGCTCCTGTCCTCTCCAGGTCTTGCTATCTTCCCCTTCTTTCATAAGATTCCCTGCACTCCGCCCAAAGTTTGGCTATAAGTCTCAGCATCTGCTTTGATACCCTGTAGGGTAGAGTCTTTCAGAGGCCCTCTGTGGTAGGCTCCTGTCCTGTCCTGTTCCCTGTTTTTTCCCTCTTCTGGTGTCTATCCTCTTTGCCTATCTGAATGAGGACTGAGCATCTTACCCAGAATCTTCCTTCTTTGATTAGTTTCTTTAGGTGTACAAATTTTAGTACATTTATCCTATATTATATGTCTAATATACAATTATGAGTAAGTATATACCCTGTGTGTCTTTCTTCTTCTGTGATACCTCACTCAGGATGATCTTTTCCAGTTCCCACCACTTGCCTGCAAATTTCATGATTTCCTTGTTTTTAATTGCTGAGTTGTATTCCATTGTGTAAATGTGCCCCAATTCTGTATCCATTTCTCAACTGAGGGGCACCTCTTTCTTTGCAATAGCCAGATTCTGGCTATTACAAATAAAGCAGGTACAAACATGGTTGAGCAAATGTCCTTGTTGTATACTTGAGCATCTTTTTGATATATGCCTAGGACTGGGATTTCTTTGTTTATGAGCTATTTACATGTGACTAAATATTTTGAGTTTGAATGTTTGCAAAATACTTTAAAAGCACCATGTAACTGGTATTCAAGGCAAGAATGGAAAATTTCAGTAACCTCACACAATCTTTGTGGTATATATATTCACAAGGTTATGTCCCTATCATATCCTTCGAGGACATTTCTATTACAGTCTTTTAATTTTCTACATGGAGCTATGAATGAGCTACTCAGGAATAAGGAAAAGGATAAGAAAGATGAGGTATATCAGAAAAAAGAGAGGTTAGATAAAAAGTAGTTATGCAATCATTCTAGTTAGAGTTCTTTTAATTGTATGGCTATACCCATCACTTTTTATCTCCCTGTTTTGATCCACTGAATTTCATTACTATCACCCATACGAAGGCAAACAGACAGACAGATAAGTTCTCAGAACAACATAGTCAGAAGTAACTTCCTGAGGTATTTTTGGCAGCATCCAGGTCACGTTAATCTTAGCTGATAACTAGAACCAAATGGATGGCATGCTGGGGCCCCATGCTCTTTAAAGTCTGGGTAGCAACAATTAAGTGCATGCTTCCATTTCAAAGTCTTAATGTGTTGGAAAGCCACAGTTGTTTAGGTAGGACTCTTTCCAGTTTTATCTTCCAGTGAGGGACCAGGCTCGAGAAAGGTCATTTACTAATGAAAAAAAAAAAAAGTTCTTCAGGAAAACAAGGGCAATCACATTCTTTCCTGGTTTTCTGACTTTCTTTTACAATCCTTTCATCTGTCAATAGAGCCAAGCGTCATAATGGACCTATGTTTTTTAAATATAATATCCATCTAATTTTTCTGTGCAAATATTTGATCATTTTTATAACATCTAAATTCAAACTTCCAATATAGTGACTAGTAGTCAGCTGTAAATATTTAAATATGATTAATTAAATTAAATTAGAATGAAACCAGCTCATCAGTCATTCTAGTCACACTTTAGATGTTCAGTAATAACATGTGGCTAGTGTAGCCAATACAGAACATTTCATTATCATAGAAATGTGAACCAGTCAGCACTGTTGATTTTACTTGCTAATCACCTAGTCATTTTCTCTATTTGTACATGCCTGCTTGTTTATTATCTTATTGCTGTCAGATGAAAAGGGTTAATAATATCAATGATACAAGAAAAATTTTCCTTTTGTATACTTGTATTTTTGTTTATTCCTATACTCTTTCACAGGTAACCCTTCAAATGTGGTAAATGTGTATGTCCATATACTTATTTAAAGAAGTACTGTTATATTTTTATACTTAAGGTTTACTTGTAAATGGCATCATGCTATATATCTCACTATTTTAATTTTTTTTCTTTGTGAGATAAGGTCTTAGTAGTGCTGGGAAGCCTGGAACTCACTATGTAGCAACTCAAAGTTGCTGCAGTGGTCCTCCTGCAAGTACTAGATTACAGGGGAGCACCACCATAATAAGCGTCATTATTTTAATTGTTATTATTATATATCACACTCATAAGATTTGTTCACACTTCTATGTATGTATTTCATTTTTGAATTTTTATCTGCTACATAATATTCTATGGTATATACCTACCACATTTTGTATACTTACTTTCATTTTCATAGACAGAAAGGATACACGGCCTATCATTGTATGGAAATTCCTAACTTCACATACACACAAAAAGCCTTTAAGAGCCTCATAAGTGGAAGTATCTGTATATATATCTTCAATTAAAATTGAAGATATTATAACACTTGTCCTGCCCTTTATTATTTTAATCTACTGACATTATTTATTGACTGGTGTTGTCACTGTTAATTTTGTTTGTCTCAAATGAGGATTCTTTCCTAATCTTAATTTCAAATAATGGGTTTCCATTGGTCTTTGACTCTGATTCCCTGAACTCAGATTATGAGCTTATGAAGTCTCTCGTACCTTTAGTTTGTTTTAGACTTTTCTATGTCTTCTTTTCTTGCCCTTGATGCCATTCAACATTCATTCTGACAGGTATCTTCCTGGTTAAGGTTTTTATGGATCATGGAGGGTTAGGGACATAATGGAGACAGGATTACTACACTGACAGCCAGAGCTGTCCAAGGCCTAATGGGAAGTTTCATGTTGTCTGTTAACTTGACACACCAGGGAAATAACCTTTTAATCCACTGCAGCATGTTTCATTTATTGTAGCATTATCCAGTCCAAAATGTTATGAAAAACATCTCCAGAGAGATTTAAGATTTCAAAAACATCCTGAGTTGAACTGAATTCAACCACTCTGGAAGCCTAAAACAGTGAAAGGTGACCTTTTAAGTACTTCATATACCAGGCACTGTTAGGCCAGATAATGTCATGCCAAATTAGAATGTTTGTCTCTTGAGAGAGGAAGGTTGGGTAGGAAGAAGGTGTTGATGGTATGTGTTTTAATTAAAATAATTTGTCAGTGTGAATGATATAACATTAAAAATATTAACATTCTCCAAAAATACATTAGAAACTAGGATAGGAGTAGTGACACATGTCTTTAATTCTATCACTCAGGAGGAAGAAGCAGATGGGTCACTGTGATTTCAATGCCAGCTTGATCTAGAAATAAGGGTTACATGATAAGATTCTGTCACAAACAAAAACAAAACAACAATCTACAGAAATACAAATAAATAATTGAACAAGGGATACAGGCTGCCATTAAGGTTGCAGAAAGGAAATGAATGTATGTTCTAATCAACTCTGATGCGCAACACAGGCAAGCTAGAAATTATTAAGAAGGGAAAATCCAGAACAAAAACACTCAAAACTGTAGTTTAGATTGGAAAAGAAAATTCAAGAAACTTGTTTTCTATCTTTAAATATATCTATCACAAAAGATTGACTTGGTTAAACCACAACAGGAAATAACTTGAGGGAGGAAGATTAGCTCAGAATACTCACTAAGAGAAAAGTCCAAAGATGAAATGAATGCTAATGGAGAGGCATAAGAACAAAGTGAGCCCTCTGTCACTAGAATGATTCAAGAAACTGTGCAACAACAGTTGTCTTTGACAACAGTAAAGAACAGGTTTAAGTAATGTATGGAGGAAGTAGACTGGATGGCTTTATGTGACATCAAGTGAATCAGTTGCACAAATCTAAGTTTGGTCAAGTTATAAGAAGACATGCAAGAAAACACAGCAAGGCCAATAAAATTAGGCCCAACTCATGTTACTCAGCCATACTTGAGAAAGGGACTAACAAGATATTCACATATTATGCAATATTTATGTTAAATTTTTATAAAAGACAGGGAGATTCTTCCAAAGACAAGAAGCTCTACGAAACAGGAGTGTAGTAGGTTATAAAACTCCTAATTTCCCAACCCATAGTTTTTTTCTCAGCCAAAGTAATGGAGGTTTTTCAATTAAAATGCATGTAAACTGGCCAAGCTAGATGAGTGTTCTTTGCTTTTGGCACCTTGGCCCTATATTTTCCTCACCTTAATAAAAGCCTGTTTTTTCATGAATGTATGGCCACTTTTCTCCATTCTCCGTGCAGAGTTTGAAAGCCAAATGAAATGATGCTCCACTCAAGTTGGCTGGATATTATTGCCTACAGCACTCTACAGTTTCCCTTCTAACCAAGGCTAGATTACAATCAAGGTTTGTGGAGAGGAAACAACATACAGTCAACCTGCCACAACACTAATTAAGTGCAAATATACCATGAAAATTAAAATGAAAGTCAAATGCCAACTCTATGTAAAGAAACTAAAAGCTTCCTCAGTTATCATGAAAAAATAAAGGCAGAAAGAAAAACAGAAGAACTTGCTTTTAGTCTTAGCAATATGTCTTTAACCCTGTAAGATTCTACCTTGCACATCTGCATAATCTATACTTTTAGCACACTGTTTATGTTTCAACACATTTATAATCAGGATGTCTTAACAGTGAGTCCACAAATTTTATTTGGTGGCACATGACTGCTTTAGGTTTTCAAGACAACAAATGTATTTTGCCCTACCTATCCAGAGAATTATGTTCACAAGCTTCAGATCTTCTATTGACAGACTAGATGCATTCCATGACTCAGGAAATAGCTCCAACATTAAGGATACATAATTAGAGTTGGCTGGTTTTAAATCCTTGATTTCACAAACCTATTGTGTCTGGGCTGTAGAACCAAAGATTCCAAACCATCCTCAGGGGGGCTATGGTCTAACAACAGCTACTTGTTTCTATTACACATCCCTTTAGTGCTGAGCACAGAGCACAGTAAAGATTAGTTGCTTTTTCTTTCCAACTAACTATTTCATAAGGCTGGTGCTACAAGACATAACAATGGTGATACATGGTATAACAATAGTGATAGTAATAGATGACACTTAAGTAGTGTTATTTTTTTTTAACACAAGGAGAAATAAGAGTATGGAGAAAAAGGAATGAGTCTCAAATGAAGTCAACAAGCCGGCTTCTGAGTCTCAGCTGTGCCACTTAGTAGCTATGTGATGCTGAGAAAAAAAAATTCACATAACTCTCCAAGCTCCAGTTTCTTCATTTGTCAAATATCTCTGTCCACCTCTTTCATACACACGATTACTGTGAGAGGTTAATGGGTTATATATGCACAGATTTCTCTTTTACTTCTGTACATATTTGGGTATGAAGTGTTTGTGTGTGTGTCATGTGCACATGCGTGAGAATGTGGGGGGTCATGCACATGACACAGCTGTTTGGAGGTCAGTGAACAACCTTGGACAAGGGCCCTCGGTTCTCGGCTTTCCATCTCACTGTGGGAGCTCTGCGATTACAGACCTGCCTACTGCTGAAGAGTAGTTGAGGCAAGTGAAGCTGTGGGTTGTGGAGGGACATGGTTTGGGATAAGCTGAAAATCTTTACCTTTTCAGTAGTGGAACTTCTTCAAGACTGTACCCTTAATAGTTTCATACAGCTGTAGTATAATACCACCTTCTAGTTCTGATCCCCAGAGCTACCCTGAAGACCACATTTGATCTCTCCTCTCCCAGATCTTGATGACCCTATGACCTCAAATTTTAGATCCCAGGGTAGAAAACAGAATCCCATGGTTTTAGGTGGAAGAGAGAGGTTAGAGGAACCAATAGTTTCTGTCCCAGAGAGCTGATGACAAAAGCATCCACTTGTCTTGCCCCTGCTTGAGGAAAGAAAAATGCCTCCAATTCCACATATACTCGCTTTATCCTCTTACACTCAATCATAGCTTATTTCTTGGCTATTAACTCATCCTGCTATGCAACAGGAAGAATTAAAGTTTTGATGAGATGTCTCTACAGTTTTCTGTTGTTCATGGGCATCAAGGAAACAGGATTTTCCAGGAAAAGGCATTAGTCATTAAAGTTCTTACACTAAAGCCCTCTTCAGGTATCCACATGTTGCAATATCTTTCAAATATTTACACAATTTCATATTTAGGCCATTAAAAAAGGCAGCTTTTTCTTTGGAGGATGGCTGGAATATGTGTATGGGGAAGAGAAAAATCAAGCTACAATCACACTTTTTATCCAGAAAAAAAGTAAATCAGATGGTGATGAAATCCAAGGAGAAAACACAGATTAAAGTCTGCACTTTCTAAATCTGTTACTTAACTAAACACAGCTGCTAAAGATGGAGTGTTTCCTTGCATGTATATCTATAATAATGTTGCCATTTGTATTCAGAGAGAATGCTGGCAACCCTCTGCATCTTTAAGATATGTTCTCAGAAGGCCTTTCTATAGGAGTGGGGATCTATTCTACACTGAGCCACCCACAAAATCACCTGGTTATACTTTACATTCAAAGTATGGTAAATGAAGATAAACATGTATTGAGTGATACTTTACTAAGCACTTTAAATATATTTATTAGTTTAATGCAAATAGCACCTTTGTGAAAAAGGTGTTATTTTTTCCTTTAATAAATAAAGGAAAAGCTCAGAATAAGTTAATTCATTGAATTCCACCTAACTAGCAGGAAAGAAATCAAGATTTAAATCCAGCACTAAGTTACTCCTGTTAAAGCTTATGGTCCTATAACAGGCTAAGATGCCTGGGTTGAGAGCAGGATCTCTTTGATGGGGCCATAAAAATAAACTCTCATTTAGTGGGTCATTTATTCCACTGTCCTTTATGATACATAAGTACATTGCCACTTCAATCTGAAACATTCTCAGTATGGAAATAAAACAATAACAACACACACATTCTATATAAAAGTAGAAAGGATACTTTGAGAGGTAAGGAAGATGTCTAAAGAAGGGTAGGAGAACAACATAGGCCACAGGAATATATGAAAATGGAAAGGGGGATTGTTTGAGTGGAGAAAGGGTTAGCATAAAGAACAGAGCAAGGAGGCTGGAGAGGTGGCTCAGAGGTTGAGACTGGCTGCTCTTCCAGAGGTCCTGAGTTCAATTCCCAGCAAACACATGGTGGCTCACAACCATCTACAAGATCTGGTGCTCTCTTCTGACCTGCAAGTGTACATGCAGACAGAACATTGTATACATAATAAAGAACAGAGAAAGGAAGTGCTAGGAAAAGATTAAAAAAATAAAATGGATATGTCACAATGAACCTCATTCTTTGTGTGATGACCAAAAGATTAATAAAAAAAATATGTGGACTAATTGATTATAAGACTTAGACAACAAACCTGATTTCATTAACATGCTGCTCTAGTAAAACAATCCCATTGAACTTTTCATATATAAAATATCTACTTACAGGAAACTAATAAAAAATAAAGGAAGCCAAAGACAGTTCTCAGCTTGTAAAACATCTGAAATCAAGAGTTAGCTTCATAATCAAAATATTTTTGTCAGATAAAACTTAATCAAAAGAAATATAATAAGAAGGGTCTAAGAAGAAATTATAGTGTGTTTTGTTTGTTTTTGAAGGAGGGTCTCAGTCTGTTTTTCCAATGTTGCTTCCAGTTAAATTTAATAAATTAATAAATGAATATTGACTACATATGGTTTTACAATTTAACAAAATGGTCATATACATTCTTGCACTTGAATATTACCATACGGTGAGTCAGTAAAACAACTGTCATCTTGGTTTGAACATGTGAAAAAGTAAAGGCCAGGGAAACAATAATATAAAGTTGTTTAAATGGGGTTGCTTGGACCCTGAAGGCTTTGAATCTTATCTTTTATGCAATACAGTTTTTAGTAGAAAAGAAAAATGATCAAAGTGGCATGTTAGGTTAGTCAACTTAAAATAAATCACAAGAGTTCATAGTAGAAGACAAGAAAAATGCTGCACAAGGAGCCACGGCCCAAATTTAAATTTTATGGTTTTGTGGCATATAGACTTTTGAAGTAAGTCCTAATGATTATTTGGATTTCCTCAGTGTCTGTAGTTATGCCCCCTTTTCATTTCTGATTTTGTTGATTTGGGTGGTGTCTCTGCCTTTTAGTTAGCTTGGCTAAGGGTTTGTCGATCTTGTTGATTTTCTCAAAGAACCAGCTCTTGGTTTCATTGATTCTTTGAATTGTTTTATTAGTTTCTAATTGATTGATTTCAGCCCTGAGTTTATTTCCAGCCGTCTACTCCTTTTTGGTGTGTCTGCTTCTTTTTCTAGGGTTTTTAAGTGAGCCATTAAGTTGCTTGAATGAGCTGTCTCGAATTTCTTCTTGAAGGCACTTAGTGTTATGAACTTTCCTCTTAGCACTGCTTTCATTGTGTCCCACAAGTTTGGGTATGTTGTGTCTTCATTTTCATTGAGTTCTAGGAAGACTTTAATTTCTTTCTTTATTTCTTCCCTGACCCAGCTGTCATTTAGTAACAAGTTGTTCAGTTTCCATGTGTGTGTAGGCTTTTTGCTATTTCTGTTGTTGTTGAGGTCCAGCTTTATTCCATGGTGATCAGACAAGATACAAGGGATTATTTCAATCTTCTTGTATCTGTTGAGGCTTGCTTTGTGACCAACTATATGGTCTATTTTGGAGAAGGTTCCATGAGGTGCTGAGAAGATGGTAAATTCTTTTGTGTTTGGGTGTAAGCTTCTGTAAATGTCTGTTAGGTCCATTTGATTCATGACCTCTGTCAGAGACATTGTTTCTTTGTTTAACTTCTGTTTTGTTGACCTGTCCTTTGTTGAGAGTGGGGTGTTGAAGTTTTCCACTATTAATGTGTGGGGATCTATATGTGGTTTAAATTTTATCAATGTTTCTTTAACAAATGTGGGTGCTCTTGTATTTGGGGCATAGATGTTCAGGATTGTGATGTCTTCCTGGTGGAATTTTCCCTTGATGAGTATGAAGTGTCCTTCCCCATCTCTTTTTATTAATTTTGGTTGAAAGTCTATTTTGTCAGATATTAGAATGGCTACTCCTGCTTGCTTCTTGGGTCCATTGGCTTGGAAAGTCGTCTTCCAACCCTTTACCCTCAGGTAATGTCTATCTTTGTGATTTAGGTGTGTTTCTTGTATGCAACAGATTGCTGGGTTTTGTTTATGTATCCATTCTGTTAATCTGTGTCTTTTTACTGGAGAGTTGAGTCCATTGATGTTGAGAGAGATTAATGACCAGTGGCTGTTAGATTCTTTGATTTTGATGTTGGCTGTGGTCATAAGGTTGTGTGCTTGGTTGCTTTTTGTTTTATTGTAGTAGGGTTAATTATTTCCTGTGTTTTCTTGACAGAAGCTAATTTTCTTGGGTTGTATTTTCCCTTCCAGTGTCTTCTGTAATGCTGGATTTGTGTGTAGGTATTGTTGAAATTTGTTTTTGTCATTGAATATCTTGTTTTCTCCATCTATGAGGACTGAGAGTTTTGCAGGGTATAGTAGCCTGGGCTGACATCTGTTCTCTTAGGGTCTGCAGTATATCCGTCCAGGCCCTTCTGGCTTTCATAGGCTCTGTTGAAAAGTCAGGTGTGATTCTAATGGGTTTGTCATTATATGTTACTTGGCTTTTTTCCCTTGCAGCTTTTAGTATTTTTTCTTTGTTCTGTATACTTACTGTTTTGATTATTATGTGGCGGGAGGATTTTTTTTTCTGGTCAAATTTGTTGCGTGTTCTGTAAGCCTCATGTATTTTTATTGGCCTCTCCTTTAACTTGGGGAATTTTCTTCAGTGATTTTGTTGAAAATATTTTCTGGGCCTTGGAGAAGGGAGTCTTCTTTTTCCTCTATACCTTTATTCTTAGGTTTTGTCTTTTCATATTGTCTTGGATTTCTTGGACGGTCTGTGTCAAGAAGTTTTTGGATTTAACTTTTTCTTTGACAGATACATCGATTTCTTCCATTGTATCTTCCACACCTGAGATTCTTTCTTCCATCTCTTGTAGTCTATTGGTTATGCTAACCTCTGTAGTTCCTGTTTTCTTCCCTAAGTTCGTTCTCTCTGCAATTTCCTCCATTTGTGTTCTCTTTAATTTTTCCAATTCTATCTTCAGATCTTGAGCCATTTTGTTGATTTCTTTCACCTGTCTGACTGTATTTTCCTGTTTTTCCATTACTTCTTTCAGCTGTTTGTTTGAACCAACCTCTGTTTCTTTTATTTCACTCAGTACTTCAAGCATTTTCTTTCTAAAGGCCACAAACTGTTTGGCTGCAACTTCCTCTATTTCTTTATGGATGGCAATATTCTGTTTGAAGAGCTAACTCCAATTCTCTTCAAACTATTCCACAAAATAGAAACAGAAGGAACATTACCAAACTCATTCTATGAAGCCACAGTCACCTTGGTACCTAAACCTCACAAAGACTCAACTAAGAAAGAGAATTTCAGGCTAATCTCCCTTATGAACATTGATGCAAAAATACTTAACAAAATACTTGCAAACCGAGTACAAGAACACATCAAAGATATTATCCACTATGACCAAGTAGGATTCATCGCAGGGTTGCAGGGGTGGTTCAATATACGGAAATCCATCAATGTGACCCACCATATTAACAAACTGAAAGAAAAAAACCACATGATAATCTCCCTAGATGCTGAAAAAGCATTTGACAAAATCCAACATCCATTCATGTTTAAAGTATTGGAGAGATCAGGGATACAAGGCACATATCTAAACATAGTAAAGGTGATATACAGCAAGCCTCTAGCCAACATCAAACTGAATGGAAACTTAAAGCAATCCCACTGAAATCAGGGACAAGACAAGGCTGCCCACTCTCTCCATATCTCTTCAACATAGTTCTGGAAGTCCTTGCTAGAGCAATAAGACAGTTGAAGGAGATCAAGGGGATACAGATGGGAAAGGAAGAAGCCAAATTATCACTATTTGCAGATGATATGATAGTATACATGAGTGACCCCAAAAACTCTACCAGGGAACTCCTCCAGCTGATAAACACCTTCAGCAAAGTGGCCGGATACAAAATTAACTCAAAAAAATCAGTAGCACTCCTGTATACAAAAGACAAAAGGGCTGAGAAAGAAATTAGGGAAACAACACCATTCACAATAGCCACAAATGACATAAAGTACTTTGGTGTGACCCTAACCAAGCAAGTCAAAGACTTGTATGAAAAAAATTTCAAGTCTTTGAAGAAAGAATTAGAAGAAGATATTAGAAGATGGAAAGATCTCCCATGCTCATGGCTTGGCAGGATTAACATAGTAAAAATGGCCATCTTACCAAAAACAATGTACAGATTCAATGTAATTCCCATCAAATTACCAACACAATTTTTTACAGACCTGGAAAAAAGTTCTCAACTTCATATAGAATAACAAGAAACCCAGAATTGCTAAAAGAGTCCTCTACGATAAAAGATCTGGAGGTATCTCCATCCCTGATCTCAAGCTGTACTATAGAGCAACAGTAATAAAAACTGCATGGTGCTGGCATAGAAACAGAATGGTGGATCAATGGAACTGAATAGAAGATCCAGAAATAAACCGACACACTTATGGACACCTGATTTTTGACAAAGATGCCAAAACCGTTCACTGGAAAAAAGACAGCATCTTCAACAAATGGTGCTGGTCCAACTGGATGTGTACATGTAGAAAAATGCCAATAGATCCATACTTATCACCCTGCAGAAAACTAAAGTCCAAGTGGTTCAAAGACCTCAATATAAAACCAGACACACTAAACCGTTTAGAAGAAAAAGTGGGTAAGAGCCTTGAACTCATTGGCACAGGAGACAACTTCCTGAACAGAACATCACAGCACAGGCTCTAAGAGCAACAATCAATAAATGGGATCTGATCAAACTGAAAAGCTTCTGTAAAGCAAAGTACACCGTTATCAAAACAAAACGACTGCCTACAGATTGGGAAAGAATCTTCACCAACCCTTTATCTGACAGAGGGCTAATATCCAGTATATATAAAGAACTAAAGAAGCTGAAAAGCAATAATCCAAGTAATCCAATTTAAAAAATGGGGACTAGAGCTAAACAGAGAATTCTCTATAGAGGAATATAGAATAGCAGAGAAATACCTAAAGAAATGCTCATTGTCATTAGCCATTGGGGAAATGCAAATCAAAATGACCCTGAGATTTCACCTTACACCCATCAGAATGGCCAAGATGAAAAACTCAAGGGACAACACATGCTGGAGAGGTTGTGGAGAAAGAGGAACCCTCCTCCACTGCTGGTGGGAATGTAAACTTGTACAACAACACTGGAAATCAATCTGGCACTTTCTCAAACAAGCTTCCTCAAGATCCAGCCGTACCACTTCTAGGCACATATCCAAAAGAGGCTCAAGTACACAATAAGGACATTTGCTCAACCATGTTTGTAGCAGCTTTATTTGTAATAGCCAGAATCTGGAAACAACCTACATGTTCTTTAGTTGAGGAATGGATACAGAAATTGTGGTACTTTTACACAATGGAATATTACTTAGCAGTTCAAAGCAAGGAAATCGTGAAATTTGCAGGCAAATGGTAGCAACTGGAAAAGATCACCGGGCTTGAGGTATCCCAGAAGAAGAAAGACACACAGGGGTATATACTCACTCATAATTGGATATTAGATATATAATTCAGGATAAACATACTAAATAAAATCTGTACACCTAAAGAAACTAATAAAGGAGTACTCTGGCTATGTTGCTCAATCTCCATTTAAAAAGGCAAAGAAGATGGACATCAGAAGAGGGAAAAAACAGGGAACAGAACCATAGAGGGCTTTTGAAAGGCTCTACTCTGCAGGGTATCAGGCAGATGCAGAGAAGTATAGCGAAACTTTGGGCAGAGTGCAGGGAATCTTATGAAAGAAGGTGAAGATAGTAAGACCTGGAGAGTGCAGGGGCTCCACAAGGAAAGCAACAGAACCAAAAAAATCTGGGCACAATGGTCTTTTTTGAGACTCATACTCCAACCAAGGACCATTCATGGAGCTAACCTAGAACCCCTGCACAGATGTAGCCCATAGCAGTGCAGTGTCCAAGTGGGTTCTATATTAATGGGAGCAGGGACTGCCTCTAACATGAACTGATTGGCCTGCTCTTTGACCACCTCCCCCTGAGGGAGGAGCAGCCTTACCAGGCCACAGAGGAAGACAATGCAGCCACTTCTGATGAGACCTGATAGACTAAGATCAGAAGGAAGGAGAGGAGGACCTTCTCTATTAGTGGACTTGGGGAGGGGCATGGGTGAAGGGAAAAGAGGGTAAGATTGCGAGAGGAGGGAGCTACACGGGGGATACAAAGCGAATAAACTGTAATTAATAAAAATAAAAAAATGTATGACACAACTGTACTTGAGAAAATTGTGTTTTGACTCAAAACTGTAAGGATAAATAAGTGAACATATACATTATTCTTTTCAATCAATTTGCTTCTCATGGGGAAAATAGGTCAGTTCTGAAACTGGTTTACATGTATAAAAGAATAAGTAAATGGATAGTGGGTAACAGAATCCAGTTTTCTCACTGTTAGAGAGGAAATTTACAGGAGAACAGAACAGAGGAGTAGAATAGTACTGGATTAGTTCAAGACACTGTTACCAACAGTGTATATTTAGTTTAATATACATAAAATGGATTCATTTAAAATTGTAGATGCATATGTATATATAAATTAGTTCATGAATGTATATTATTTGTCCATTGAGAAAGTATATAAACAATGATTGTTTGGTAAGAATGGGTACTCTCAGATCAAGATTCAAAAATCAATCAAGTTTTCTTAGAGAAATTGCTGATTCTAGGTCTATGGAAGGGAAAATACAACATCTAGAGTCTAGAGTATTTCTAAGTACCAGAAAATTAGGAATCTAAGAAGATAAAATTCAAGTGATACAGAGGCCAATATGAAAGAATCACTAATGGTCAAAGTAGGAACAACTTGAGAAGCAAAACAAATAAGGTAGTATTAGCCTACAACCCAGTGTCTAAAACACAAGTTCATATAAATGATCAAATAAACAACCGACAAAATATGGTATTTATTCTTTAAATAAGAGCCCCCAAATTGTACATGTATTTTTATAAACTGCATTATATGAAGATGGGTGTAGTGGTGCATGCGTTTAATCCTATCTGCGGCAGGCAGATCTCTGTGTTTGAGGCCATACTGCTCTACATGGTGAGTTCCAGAACAGCCGAAGCTGTCCCTTTCAAGGAGGTTGAACTAAGGTGTAGGTGGATGTCTGAAGCATAGAGAACAGAAAAAAAGAACTGCAGCAACTTTCTACTGTATGAATATGACAAACCATGTTATCAAAGTTAACTATTGATAAGCGTTATTAATATTTGTGTACTCTTTTGGATAATGTGATGGTAATGACACCTTTTCTCTGTGGTATTTAGACAACTGATGAAATCTGAGATTTCATTTTAAAACTATACCACAGCAATATAAGAGAAGAGAGAACCTGGTCATATGTTTATGAAAATTTTTGTACTACATTTCAATTTTTTTGTAAATAAAAGAATTACCCAATTATTAAAAATTAAACCATAATGGCATATATGAAATACTGATACAGATTTCATAGTTTAAACAAGATCTGTTAGATTCCTCTTTAGCATAAGAGGGAAGAATAGCCTCTCTTGAAGCCAGAAATTCATTATGTGACTGTGACCTTGAACAAGTTTCTTTATTCAATTCTAGGCTTGAATTTTCAATATGTACTATAAGGGATTGAGCAAACTGTCTCAAAGGCCCATTCAGCTCTATCCAGCCTGGGATTCTTTTTGGCTGTGTCGGAAGCCAGAACAGAGACACAAATCTTCCCTAGGGAGTTGTTTAACAAAGCCATCTGCTTTATTAATACAAGATCAAAGTAGAATGTTCAATTTGCCTTCTAGCCACTAGGAATCCTATAGAGATGGTTTCAGTTAAAAAGCAGAATGAAACTATATATGGTGTAAATCTGGGGAGTGTTTTGTGTTCACTAGGAAATGAGGGCAAAGTGAAATCCAGTATATAGGTGGGACTTAAGAAAGGAAAATTGGCCTATTCTAAATTTGTATCTTGATGTTTTAAGATGTATATTTCTTCATGCCAAAGAATGGCTGTCCCACCATGCTGCTTGAGAAAGGGCAGATTGCTAGGAAAAGAAAATTTTCTCAAATTTCCATTCCTTTTACTTGTCAGATACAAGGAGGTAATATTTAAGAACAAGTAATGTTCTAGAGGAGAGATGGATTCAGTCAAAAAAATCACATTAATTATTAATACTCCTTATCCTTGAAGGTCTTTGGGAAGGGCTGGAGAGATAGCTCAGAAGGAGTGCTTGCTGCAAGTACATGAGGACCCGAGTTTGGGACCTCAGCACACAAGCAAATAGGCAGAAACTCTAGTGGGATAGAGAAAGGAAGATCAGTGGGGTTTTCTGTCTGTCATCCCGGATCTATGGTTCAGTAGAGACCTTATACAAAGAAAACAAAGCAGAGAATGATAGGACAAGACACTTGATGTTTTCCTTTGGCGCGCGCGCGTGCGCGCACACACACACACACACACACACACATGCACACACACACAAGTAATTTATTGAAAAATGAAGACCTTTTTCTGTTTAGGTCAAACTCAGTTTACTTCAAGGAAACAACTCTTGACCTTTTAGAACCAGAATGGGCTAGCCTCAGATGCTGGCATTACTTTAATGGCTTAACAAGATAGAGATGGCTGAGAAAGATGTGCACCCTCACTTTCGAAGATGGTAACTGTGCGTGATAAATATGTATACTCACACACAGTACACCAACCTCAAAACTAAAGGGCTAGATCACCATCTTGAACAACATTTAAAGAACCAGAAGTTTTCTAGTCTACTATAGCTGCCTATTACTAAGGTAAGAGTAGAGCATCTTAGAGAAATAAAGCTAAAATTCAGCAAAGATGTCCAAATCTATCACTCTGCAAAGGAATTAAAGAGGCTCTTATACAGAATGGCAGGGTGGAATGTGATTGTAATTCCAGCACTCAGAACAGATGAAGTGAGTTTCAAGTAAAGCAAAGGAACTGGATGGGATAGGATGGGACAGGACAAGCCAGAAGAGGGACATAAGGGGACATAAACCATTCAACTTAGTAATGCTTAGACCCAATAGCTACAGTTATATTTCAGATTTCCATAAGTCAGAACATTTACAGTTCACTAAGTGTGAGAGACAACCTCAGAAGCTATACATTTCACCTAGAGTTCATGAATTTGAAACCACAGTGTCTTTCTGCAAAGGTTGCTTATTAAGGCATCTTTTTATTTATGTAATTCTAATAAAGAACCTGAAGAACATTTAGGCCAAGTTATTATAATTTCTTTCACAATTATTTTTTTTTTTTACTTTCTTTCAATACAGCACAGAAGCTTCTTCTTCCAGCACAGAAGCTCCAGTTATATAATATGCTGGTTAATTCTGGTCATCTTGACACATGGTAGAGTTACTTGGAAAGAGGGAACCTCAACTGAGAAAACGCCTCCATCAGACTAGCCTGTAGTCAAGTCTGTGGGGCATTTTCTTTTCTGTTCTTTCTTTCTTTTTCTTTTCTTTTTTCTTTTTTCTTTTTTTTTTTTTTGATTAATGATTGATATAGACGGGAGCAGGACATTGTGGGTGGTGCAATCCCTGGGCAAGTGGGACTGGATTGTATAAGAATAGGCTGAACAAGCCATGAGGAACAAGCCAGTAAGTTGCATCCATCCATGCCTCTCCTTCATTTCCTGCCCCTAAGTTTTTGTTTTAAGTTCTTCCCTGACTTTCTTGGATGATTGTCTACAAGCTATAAGCCAAATAAATCCTTTCCTCTCCAAGTAGCTTTGGTCATGTCGTTTTAACACAACAGAAAGCAAACTAAGACATCTGGCAGTAAAGTGTATTGTTTTAATTTGTATACAATTTACACAAAATAAATGTGGTTGTTTATTTTATTAATAAATCTGTAATTATATTAACTTAAAATATTTAGTTTCAATGCCAGTTTACAATAGTCACAGGCCAACTGGAATACTATACAAAAAAAATATCAGAGAGAAAGATACATGGTGGCTTCATGGGTCTAACATGTCCACTTAGCAAAACAAGAACAGCAGCTTGCCTTCTATGGCCTATGACCTCCACAATCACAGGCTTGTTACCAGTTTTACAGTAACAGGCATGAATTCCGTCCTATGAAGTATGCTTCAAATCCAATCAGAAAGTGTCTGCATATGTTCACAGCAGTCATGCCACTATTTGAACAGTGGGCACATCTTGTCTTGCAGGTCTGTGGTGTAGCGTTCAGGCCTAACATTCTAGGCTCTTCCAGCAACCTACATAGCCCTTCTGGCATTATGAAAGTTATCTAGCACAGAGGAAGCTTCTAGCTTAGTTCTAGCTTGATTTGCAAGAGAACTAATTCCAACCATAAAGGTAGAGCTCATACAGCTGAATCATTTCCTAAGGTATAAATCTTTTAAAACAATTGCACGCTGACTAAATATTTTTATTATCACTAATTTAAGTGATTTTGACATAAAATAAAGACTTCGTTATGACGTTTCCATATATATGTACCATCAACATTTTTAATTACCCAAATCATATTTCTTTCCGCCACCACGCAGCATTTAACTTATTATAGCTGGGGAAATGCAGAGCCTCTGGCTATTGGAACAGAAGGTGAAAAGAGAGCCTGAGTGACTTGGAAGTATGGTAGAGGTACTATCAGAAAAGGAGAAAGATGTAGTGAGCAAAACTTGCACAGAGATAGATGCAGAACAGAAAGTCTGAACTTAGCTGCTGGGAGCTGCATAGGATTCTGATACTCAGGAAGTGCTCTATATTTCACAGTGGAAAAGCCTGATGTTGTAATCAGGAGCCATCTTTAAAAGGCCATGTGTAAGATGCTTACTTATGTCCCTACAATTTCCTTCCCCATGGAACTCTCAGAGAATTTTTCTATTCTATCCTTTCCAGCATGTACCTCATGATCTAGTGTAGCCCCAGCAGAATGTTGCTAAGGAAAGCTCACTGAAAAATATATGGAGCACATTCAGGTGGGAGAGGTGGAATGGAGTAGAGCTCCCTTTCCCTTTCAGATAGACAGTTCAGTAGACAGATGAAAACACTCAGTGACTGAGAAAGCACATATGGCTGCATGAAGACTGGGACTCAGAAAGCTATAATTGTAAGCAGGAAACATGGGATTTGCTGTAGGACTCTATCTTGTATAGTTTGTTGCCCCATCTTCTATGCGCACTTCCCTGGGAAGCCAACAATCCAAACATGCTGTTGATCACCGAGTCAGGCAGGCCATAGCTGGGGATGGGAAAAATATGTTTAACTAATATATTTGGAGTAAACTCTGCCTGAAGGAACTTTGGTTCATGCTACCTTATACTTTCACTCAGGGAAACAAAGGTATTACAACATCTGCAGTTGCAAAACATTCACAAGGTCAGATTGGCTGACAACACAGAAAAGGAAAGGTGACTATGAATATCCACTGTTCTTCATTCACATAACCATTCAGAGGACATAACATTTTAATTTCTAAAACTTTTTTTTAAAAAAAAAACAAAGATTTTACTAGGTAGCTCAAATTGGCTTAGAAATCACTCTGTAGACCACGCTGGCACTCAAACTGGTGATCCTCTTAATTCCACTTTTACAATTCTGGTTTTACAATGGTATGTTACTATGTCCTTTTTCTTCTAGTATTACAGTATGGTTTATAATACCAGCAGGCACACATGTCTATGTATACATATATTCATTTGTATTTGCAATCATTTTATTTTATTATTTGTGCTGTTACTATTTCTCTCCCTTCGTCCTATAATAATCAAAATTTATTCTCTCAGTTTATGTCTATCACTTACCACTTTTCTCCTTTGTCTATTTTAACTTTTAGAATATTTTTAGTCTTTTAGAAAATAAGTACAAAAATACATATACAGATGAAGATTTAAAAGACAGTCTTAAATTATCAGTTTGTTATTGAAAAAATGAGGAAGGAAATTTCAAAATTCACAGAATCAAATTAAAATGAAACTATAATTTATCAGAACATTTGGTATACAGTAAAGGCAGTTCCAATCAGGAAGTTTGTAAGTATGAGTGCCTACTCTAAAAGTCACAGAGAATTCATAAGAAATTTAATGACACACCCAACGTTAGAAAAATAATAACAAAAAAAAACTAAACCAAACTTGGTAGAAAGCAAGAAGTAATGATCATTACAGAAATGCACAGTAAATAAACAAGAAAGTCAATGAAGTAAAGAGTTTCATTAACTAAATAACTAACTAATTAATTAATCACCCTACTCTCAACAAAGGACAGGTTAACAAAACAGAAATTAAACAAAAAACAATGACTCCAACAGAGGTCATGAATCAAATGGATCTAACAGACATCTACAGAACCTTTTACCCAAACACAAAAGAATTTACCTTCTTCTCAGCACCTCATGGAACCTTGCCAAAATAGACCATATAGTTGATCACAAAGAAAGCCTTAACAGATACAAAATTGAAATAACCCTTGTATCCTGTCTGACCACCATAGACTAAAGCTGGACCTCAACAACAACAGAAATAGAAAAAGCCTACACACATGGAAACCGAACAACTCGTTTCAGTGACAGCTGGGTCAGGGAAGAAATAAAGAAATTGAAATCTTCCTAGAATTCAACAAAAACGAAGGCACAACATACCCAAATTTATGGGACACAATGAAAGCAGTGCTAAGACGGAAGTTCATAGCACTAAGTGCCTTCATAAAGAAATTTGAAACATCTGATACAAACAACTTAATGACACACCTGAAATACTGACTACTACTCAGCAATTAAAAACAAGGAAATCATCAAATTTGCAGGCAAATGGTGGGGACTGGAAAAGATCATCCTGAGTGAGGTATTCCAGAAGCAGAAAGACACACAGGCTATATACTCACTTATAAGTGGATACTAGACATATAATATAGGATAAACATACTAAAATCTGTATACCCAAGGAAGCTAATCAGGAAGGAGGACTCTGGCTAAGATGCTCAATCCCCATTCAGAAAGGCAAAGAGGATGGACATCGGAGGAGGGAGAAAACAGGGAACAGGACAGGAGCCTACCACTGAGGGCCTCTGAAAGGCTCTATCCTGCAGGGTATCAAAGCAGATGTTAAGACTCATAGCCAACTCTGGGCAGAGTACAGGGAATCTTATGAAAGAAGTTGGAGATAGTAAGACCTGGAGAGGACAGGAGCTCCACAAGGACAGCGAAAGATCCCAAAAGTCCAGGCACAGGGATCTTTTCTGAAACTGATACTCCAGCCAAGGACCACTCATGGAGATGGCCTAGAACCCCTGCATAGAGGTAGCCTATGGCAGTTCAGTATCCAAGTGGCCTCTATAGTAATGGGAACAAGGACTGTCTCTGACATGAACTGATTGGCCTGCTGTTTGATCACCTCCTCCTGAGGGGGGAGCATCCTTACCAGGCCACAGAAGAAGACAATGCAGCCACTCCTGGTGAGACCTGATAGACTAGGATCAGTGGGAAGGGGAGGAGGACCTCCCTTTTCAGTGGACTGGTTGAGGGACACAGGTAGGGAAGAGGGAAGGTGGGAATGGGAGGGGAAGAGAGAGGGAGCTACAGGGGGGATACAAAGTGAAGAAACTGTAATTAATAAATAAAATAAAATAAATGAAAAAAAAAGAAATTTGAAACATCTGATACAAACAACTTAATGGCTCACTTGAAAGCCCTAGGGGAAAAAAAAAGCAGCCACATCCAAGATTTTATCTATCTATCTATCTATCTATCTATCTATCTATCTATCTATCTAT
>NW_026585687.1:1112763-1191717 GCF_907164565.1 Psammomys obesus
TATCTATCTATCTATCTATCTATCTATCTATCTATCTATCTATCTATCTATCTATGTATCTATTACAATTTATTCACTTTGTATCCCCAATGTGGCCCCCTCCCTCATTTCCTCCTAGTCCCACCTACCCTCCCTCTTCTCCCCCTATGCGCTTTCCTTAGTCCACTGATAAAGGAAGACCTCCTCCCTTTTTTATCAGACCCTAGCCTATCAGGTCTCATAAGGGCTGGCTGCATTATCTTCCTCTGTGGCCTGGCAAGGCTACACTCCCCAGAAGGAGGTGGTCAAAGATCTGGCCACTGAGATCATGTCAGTGACAAGCCCTACCCCCTTACTAGGTGACCCACTTGGAATCTGAGATGCCCTATGGGCTTCTTCTGAGCAGGGGTTCTGGTATCGGTCTCTGCAGGCCTCTCTGGACTCAGGCTTTTTGGCTCTGTTGGTCTCCTTGTGGAGTTCCTGTCCCCTCCAGGTCTTTCTGTCTCCCTCTATTCACCCACTTTGCCCAAAGTTTGGCTATGAGTCTCAGTATCTCCTTTTATACCCTGGTGAGTACAGGCTTTCAGAGGTCCCCTGTGGAAGGCTCCCGTCCTGTTCCTTGTCTTCTTCTTCAGATGTCTATCCTGTTTGACCATGAGTCAGGTTTCAGCCTGTTCCTTAGGGTCCTCTTTGTTGTTTAGCTTCTTTTTTTAAAAAAAATCAAATGTACATTTTATTTCTTTTTTAAAAATTTATTTATTATAATTTATTCACTTTGCAATCAGGTTATAGCTGTCTCCATCTCCTCCCTGTCCCACCCACCCACCTTCCCTCTTCTCCACCTATGCCCTTTCCCTAGTCCACTAATAGGGGAGGATGTCCTCCCCTTCTGTCTGACCCTACCCTATTAAGTCTCATCGGGTGTTGGCTGCATCATCTTCCTCTGTGGGCTGGCAAGGCTTCACTCCCCCCCCCCAGGGAGGTGATCAAAGAGCCAGCCACTGAGTTCATGTCAGAGACATCCCCTGGCCCCCTTACTAGGGACATGGAAAGTGAACAGGAGGTCTAAGTCCTCTCCATGCAGGATCCTTGGTTGGAGTATCAGTTTCTGCAGCCACCCCCCCCCCCGAGACCAGGTATTTTGGCTCTGTTGATCTCCTTGTGCAGTTCCTGTCCTACCCAGGTCTTTCAATCTCCCTCTTCTTCCACAAGGTTTCCTGCACTCTGCCCAAAGATTGGCTATGAGTCTCAGTATCTCCTTCCGTACCCTGATGGGTAGAATCTTCCAGAGGGCCTTGAAAGTTCCTGTCCTGTTTCTTGCCTTCTCCTACTTCTGATGTCTATCTTGTCTGCCCTTCTGTATGAGGTTTCAGCCTCTTCCCTAGGGTCTTCTTTGTTGTTTAGCTTCTTTAGGACCATAGATTTTAATTTTAGTATGTTTATCCTATATTAAATGGCTAATATCCACTTATAAGTGAGTATATACTATATGTGTCTTTCTGCTTCTGGGTTACTTCACTGAAGATGATCTTTTCTAGTTGCCACCATTTGCCTGCAAATTTCATGATTTCCTTGTTTTTAATTGCTGAGTAGTATTCCATTGTGTAAATGTATCACACTTCCTGTATCTATTCCTTCACTGAGGGACATCTGGGTTGTTTCCAGTTTCTGGCTATTACAAATAAAGCTGCTATGAACATAGTTGAGCAAATGTCTTACTGAATGGTGGGGCATCTTTTGGGTATATGCCTAGGGGTGGTATAGCTGGATTTTGAGGTATTTCTATTTTTTTTGAGAAAGCACCAGATTGATTTCCAAGGTGGTTGTACAAGTTTACATTCCCACCAGCAATGGAGGAGGGTTTCCCTTTCTCCACAACTTCTAGAGTATGCGTCATCCCTTGAGTTTTTGACCTTAGCCATTCTGATGGTTGTGAGGCAGAATTTTAGGGTCATTTTGATTTGCATTTCTTGAATTACTAAGGACCTTGAACATATCTTTAAGTGTTTCTCTGCCATTAAATATTCCTCTTTTGAGAATTCTCTGTTCATTTCTGTTCCCCATTTTGTTTGGGATTACTTGGTTTGTTAGTATTTAACTTCTTCAGTTCTTTATTTATCCTGGATATTAGCCCTCTGTCAGATGTAGGGTTGATGAAGATCCTTTTCCAGTTTGTAGGCTGTCATTTTGTTGCGATGACAGTGTCCTTTGCTTTACAGAAGGTTTTCAGTTCCATGAGGTCCCATTTATTGATTGCTGATCATAAAGTCTGTACTGTTGAGCATGTTCTGTTCAGGAAGTTGTCTCCTGTGCCAATGGGGTCAAGGCTCTTCCCCACTCTTTCTTCTAACCAATTTAGTGTGTCTGCTTATATGTTGAGGTCTTTGATCCACTTTGACTTTAGTTTTGTGCAGGGTGATAAATATGGCTCTATTTTCACTTTTCTGCATGTAGACATCCAATTAAACCAGCACCATTTGTTGAAGATGCTGTCTTTTTTCCATTGTATGGTTTTGGCATCTTTGTCAAAAATTAAGTTTCCAAAGGTGTGTGGGTTTTTTTCTAGGTCTTCAATTTGATTCCATTGATCCACCAGTTTGTTTCTATACCAGTACCATGCAGTTTTTATTACTATTGCTCTGTAGTACAGCTTGAGATCAGGGATGGAGATACCTCCAGACAATCTGTTGTTGTTCAGGATTGTTTTAGTAATACTGGTTTGTTTGTTTGTTTGTTTGTTTGTTTTTCTACATGAAATTGAGAGTTGTTCTTTCAAGTTCTGTAAAGAATTGTGTTGGTAATTTCATGGAAATTGCATTTAATTTGTAGATTGCTTTTGGTAAGATGGCCATTTTTACTATGTTAATCCTGCCAAGCCATGAGCATGGGAGATCTTTCCATCTTCTGATATCTTCTTCAGAGGCTTGAAGTCTTTTTCATACAGGTCTGTCACTTTCTTGGTTAGAGTCAGACAAAGGTACTTTATGTCATTTGTGGCTATTGTGAAGGGTGTTGTTTCCCTAATTTCGTTCTCAGCCCATTTGTCTTTTGTATACAGGAGGGCTTCAATTTTTTTTTTGAGTTAATTTTGTATCCAGCCACTTTCTTGAAGGTGTTTATCAGTTGAAGGACTTCTCTGATTGAATTTTTGGGGTCACTCATATATACTATCATATCATCTGTGAGCACTGATACTTTTACTTCTTCCTTCCTTATTTGTATCTCCTTGATCTCCTTTAGTTGTCTTATTGCTATAGCTAGTACTTCAAGAACTATGTTGAAGAGCTATGGCTGGAGTGGGAAGCCTTTCGTTGTCTGTGATTTCAGTGGGATTGATTTAAGTCTCCCCTGTTATAATGTTTGCTATAGGCTTGCTCTAAATTGCTTTTACTGTGTTTAGGTATGTGCCCTGTATCCCTGATATCTTCAAATCATTAATTATGAACAGGTGTTAATTTTCTCAAGTGTTTTTTCAGCATCTAAGTAGATGATCATGAGTTTTGTTTTATTTCTTTCAGTTTGTTTATATGATGCATTCCATTGATGGATTTTCATACATTGAACCATCCCTGCATGCCTGGGATGAAGCCTACCTTTTATGTGTCTTGGATTCGGTTTGTGACTATTTTATTGAGTATTTTTGCATCAATGTTCATAAGCGAGATTGGTCTGACGTTCTCTTTATTGGATCTTTGTGAGGTTTTGGTATCAAGGTGACTGGGGCCTGATGTAGTGAGATTAATAACATTTCTTCTGTTAATATTTTGTTGAATAGTTTGAAGAGTATTGGTATTAGGTCTGGTAGAATTCTGCGTTGAATCCATTTGGCCCTGGGCTTTTTTTTTTTTTATGGGAAACTTTTGCTGACAACTTCTATTTCCTTAGGCAATATAGGACTATTTAATTTATTTACCTGTCTTGAATCAAGCAAGAAAAATGTCCATTTCATTTAGAGTTTCAAATTTTATTGCATATAGGCTTTTGAAGTAGTGCCTAATGATTGTTTGAGTTTCCTCGGTGTCTGTCATTATGTCCCCCTTTTCATTTCTGATTTTATTGATTTGGACAGTGTCTCTCTGCCTTTTACTAAGTTTGGCTAAGGGTTTATCTATCTTGTTGATTTTCTCAAAGAACCAGGTCTTGGTTTCATTGATTCTTTGGATTGTTCTCTTTGTTCCTAGTTTATTGATTTCAGCCCTGAGTTTGATTATTTCTAGCCATCTACTCCTTTTGGGTGCATCTGCTTCTTTGTTTTTTAGTGCTTTCTGGTGTGCCATTAAGTAGATTGTATGAGATGCCTCATATTTTTTCATGAAGGTACTATGAACTTTCCTCTTAGCACTGCTTTCATTGTGTCCCATAAGTTAGGATAAGTTGTACCTTCATTTTCATTAAAATGTATGAAGACTTTAATTTCTTTCTATATTTCCTCTCTGACTCAGTTGTCATTGAGTAGCAAGTTGTTCAGTTTACATGTGTATGCAGGCATCTTTTAAAAATTTCTTTTATTGTTGAGGTCTAGTTTTAGACCATAGTGGTCTGATATTTCAATCTTGTATCTGTTGAGGGCTTTCTTTGTGCCCAACTATATGGTCAATTCTGGAGAAGGTTTCTTGAGGTGCTGAGAAGAAAGTATACTCTTGTTTTTGGGTGACAAGTTCTGTAGACATCTATTAGGTCCATTTGATTTAAGACCTCTGTAAGTGTCATTATTATCTGTTTGGCTTTTGTCTCAATGATCTGTCCCTTGGAAAGATTGGGGTGTTGAAGTATCCCAATATTAAGGTGTTGGGATTAATGTGTGATTTAAGCATTAATAATGTTTCTTTGGCAAATGCAGGCGCACTTGTGTTTGGGGCGTAGATGTTCAGGATTGTGATGTCCTCCTGGTGGAGTTTTCCTTTGATGAGAATGAAGTCTATTTTAATAGCTTTAGGATGGCTAGTCCACCTTGCTTCTTGTGTCCGTTTGCCTGGAAAACCATTTTCTAGCTCTTTACTCTCAGGTAGTGTCTATCTTTGTTGCAGAGATGTGTTTCTTGAATGCAGCAGAACGGTGTATCCTGTTTCTTCAACCAATCTGTTGGTTTTTGTCTTTTTATTGGAGAGTTGAGTCCATTGATGTCAATAGATATTAGTTACCAATGATTGTTAGTCCTTTTATTGTGGAGTTGGTGGTGACAGTATATTTGTTTTCTTTTGATTTTTTTTTGATGTGATGGCATCTTTATCCTTGTTTTCTTGGGTGTGGTTGATCTTGCTGGGTTGAAGTTTTCCTTCTATTATCTTCTGGAGGGCTGGATTGCTGGGTATATACTATTTAAATTTAGTTATGTCATGGAATATTTTGTTTACTCTATCTATGTTGATTGAAAGCTTTGTTGGATATAGCAGTCTTGGTTAGTATCTCTGATCTCTAAGCATATGCATAATATCCTCCCAGGCCCTTCTAGTTTTCATAGTCTCTATTGATAAGTCTTCTGTGATTCTGATAGTTTTGCCTTTATATGTTACTTGGCCTTTTCCCCTTGCTGCTTTTAATTTTTTTTATTCTGTATATTTAGTATTTTGATTATTATGTTTTGGGAGGAGTTTCTTTTCTGGTAGAGTCTATTCAGTGTTCTGTAGGCCTCTTGTATGTTTTTTTTTGACATATATGTATTCCTTTATTCCCTAGGGATAAGGAGTGAGACAGTAGGTACAACAGTGCATTAACATAGGTGGACTATTCTGATGTCAAATAGGAATTAACTAACAATGTCATATTTGGGGAACATGATTTAATATTTTTATATTAAAATTTCCTTTACCCACTCCCATTTCTATTTGCTTTTGAGATTCTTATACAGTGTTTCTTGATCATATTTATCCCATATACCCCATTCCTCCCAGGTTAACCCTGCCCTGTTAGTTACCCTCCCAACTTTGTATATTCTTGCAGTTTTTTTTTTAAACCTGTCACTGATAGTTGGTATTGTCCACATATTTTGGTTACTTGACCTGCCACTGGAGTAAGATAAACCAACCATGGACCACACCAATAAAGAAAAAAGAAGTTCATTCACTCAGCAACTTTATCAACAGCCAATAGACATTAGCTAAGAGTGAGACTTAGTGCCCATTCTCCCTGTTCTCTGACCTCCATTTTGAGATTGTGTCTAGCTTGAGCTTTGCACAAGTCTTGCGGATTCTGTCTCAACATCTATGAATTCTTTAAACTAAAAAGATACAGCCACATTTTAGTAAAATATCAGTGCAAAAAAAAAAAGTTCCCAACTTGGGCTGGCTTTCACAACTCTCTGTGAAGATTTCTAAAAATAAGTATAGAAAGCCTCCTCCTTAAGAGACACTGCTGCCTCTTGTATGTTTAAGGGCATCTTTTTCTTAAGGTTGGGGAAATTTTCTTCTATGATTATCTCGAAAATATTTTTTGGTCCTTGGAGCCTGGAATCTTCTTTTTTCTCTATTCCCATTATTCTTAGTTTTGTTTTGTTTTGTTTTCTTTTCATGGTGTCCTTGATTTCTTGGGTGTTTTGTGTTTGTAACTTTTCCCATTTTATTTTTTCTTTGAGAGATGTATCAAATTCTGCAATTGCATCTTCAGCGCATGAGATTCTCTCTTCCATCTCTTGTATTCTTTTGGTGATGCTTACTTTGTGGTTCCTGATCTCTTCTCTAAGTTCTCCAACTCCAGGGTTTTCTCTGTTTGTTGTTTCTTTGTTGATTCTAATTTTGTTTTCATGTCTGGCACCATTTCCTTCATCTGTTTGAATGTAGATTCCTGTCTGTCCATGATGGCTTCTATTTTTTTGTTCATTTCTTCTTTATTTTTGGTTCGTTTCTTCTTTATGTGACTTGAATAACTGCATAATTATAGATCTAAGATCATTTTCCTGTGTTTCAGCTGCAATAGAGTATTTGTTGATTTTTGGAGATTCTGGTGAAGTCCTTATGTCCTGGTTTTTGCTGTCTGCATTCTTACACCAACCTTTAGCCATCTGGTTGTCTGTATCCTTTACTGATTATTCTTGGAACCTGTACTGCAGACTGGATTCACCTGTCTCCTGAGTCTTGAGTAGTCTCCCCTGCATCCACTGTCTCTGCTGGCTCACTGTGACCCAGGTATGTCAGGTGGCTGGGGAACAGGAAGAAAGATCTCTGAGTCTAGAACTGTTCCAGTGTTCCACAGGCTTCCTTAAGATGGTGGAGGATGGGATTTGGGTACCAGGTCTGTTTCAGCTCCTCTGGGTTCAATGCCTGTGCTGTCTATGATGTTTCTGACGTGGGTGGACTAGGCTGCTGGGGATCAGGCAAAAAGATCTCCTATCCTAGAGATGCTCTCGTGCCCCACAAGCCTCCTTGGGGAGGAGGACTATGAAACTTTGGTCCAGTGCCTAGCTCAGCTCTGCTGGATTTTCTGGGGTTTCTGTCTGTCTGTTTCTGGCCTATGTGAGCCAGGCTGTTGGGGTACTGGTAGATAGATCTCTTTGTCTAGAGCTGAAGCAGTGTCCCACAGGCTTCCCTTAGATGGTGGGGAATGGAACCTGGATCCCAAGCCTAGCTTAGCTCTGCTGTGTTCACTGTCTGTGATGTGCTGGCTGATTCTGATCAGGGTGAGCCAGGCAGGTGAGGAGCAGGCAGAAAGGAGCCGTGCCTCCCCCAAAACACTAGAATGTATCCCCTCCACTGTGTGGTGAGAGTGAGTGCCATTAGTTGCTGCTACCAAGAAGGTGTCCATAGGATGTTGAGTGTGGTCTCCTGGGTTTGGAAACAGGAGCCTCTAGTAGGTGTTCACAGGACTGAGAGTGCATGCCCAGGTTTGGACTCTCATCCTCAGTACAGGAAAGTATTCACTCTACAGGCAGTGAGAGCCCGAGGTCTGCGCTTCCAAGTACTGGTCCTGCTTGGGCAGCCGGTGGCCTAAGGCTGCATGTCAGAACTGTGTGTGCCCCACTGCGGCCTGTCCAGAAAGGTATCCACAGATGGTGGGTTTGGGTGGCCTAAGGCTGTGGTGTCAGAGCCCAGTGAGCTGCCACTGCTGGTCACAGGAAGGTATCCATAGATGGTGGGTTCAGGCAAGTGGGGTAAGACTGCAGGGTAAGAGCTCCCTGTGAGTGCCACTGTTGCTGGTCCCAGGAAGATATCCACAGATGGGTTTGGGTGAATGGCCTAGGACTGCCGGTTCAGATCAGAGAGAGCTGACACTGTTGGTCCCAAGAAGGTATTCACAGATGATGGCATTGTTGGTGGCCTAGGGCTCTGGCAGTGCTGGGCAGGAGCCCAAGAATTTTCACCAGTATGAGCTGGATGGCCTGAAGAAGGACTTTCGAGTATTTCCGTGGGTTCTCCTCTCACTTGTGAAGCACATACATCGAGGTTTTGGGGTCCACAGTGCAGTCTGCTGGTCACTCTGCTCTCACTGCTGAGCTGCTGTTCAGATACCCTGTGTAGTCAGGGCTGCCAACTTGGATCTCCCAAGTAAAGAGTTTTTTTAAATTCTTCATTAATTACACTTTATTCACTTTGTATCCCCCCTGTGGTTCCCTCTCTCCTCCCGTCCCGATCCCTCCCTTCCTCCACCCTCTGCATGCATGCTCCTCCCCAAGTCCACCGATAGGGGAGGTCTTCTTTTCCTTCCTTCTGATCCTAGTCAACTAGGTCTCATCAGGAGTGGCTGCATTGTCTTCTTCTGTGGCCTGGTAATGTTGCTTCCCCCTCAGGAGAAGGTAATTAAAGAGCAAGCCAATCAGTTCATGTCAGAGGCAGTCCCTGTTCCTATTACAATGGAACCCACTTGGATACTGAATTGCCATGGGTTACATCTGTGCAGGGGTCTTAGGTTATCTCCATGCATAGTCCTTGGTTGGAGTATCAATCTCAGGAAAGATCCCTGTGCACAGATTTTTTGGTTCTATTGCTCTGCTTGTGGAGTTCTTGTCCTCTCCAGATCTTACTGTTTCCCACTTCTTTATTAAGATTCCCTGAACTCTGCCCAAAGGTTGCCCATAAGTCTCAGCATCTGCATTGATAGTCTGCATGGCAGAGCTTTTCAGAGGTCCTCTGTGTCAGGCTCCCGACTTGTTTCCTCTTTTCTCCTTCTTCTGATGTCCATCCTCTTTGCCTTTCTGGATAGGAAAGTCCAAGTGGATCAAAGACCTTAATATAAAACCATATGCACTAAACCACTTAGAAGAAAAAGTGTGTAAGAGCCTTGAGCTCATTGGCACAGGAGACAACTTCCTGAAGAGAACACCAACAGCACAGGTTCTATGTGTCCTGATCACCTTCCCAGGCTAATCGGTGGGCACAAAAAACACCAGAGACTGGGAGTCCCATTCGCGAGAAAACCCCACAGGGAAGGAAGGAAATGGTACTGACTTCGGTCACCCAGTCTTTCCCTGGAAAAAAGTCTCACAGACCAGGGGGTACGAGCCGCCATCACTGAATTGGGCTCCAGCCATGGGCACAGACAGTTACTGCACACACAGCTCTCCGGCACAGGCAGAGCTGTGTGCCCCAGGGCACCAGAGACTAAGAGTCCCTGTCAGGAGAAAACCCCACAGGGAAAGAAGGAAACGAAATTGACTTGGGTCACCCAGTCTTTCCCTGGAAAAAGTCTGGCAGGTATGAGCCACCATCACTGAACTGGGCTCCAGCTGTGGGCACAGACAGTTGCTGCACGCCCAACTCTCCGGCACAGACAGAACTGTGCGCCCCAGGGCACCAGAGACTGGGAGTCACTGTCGGTAGAAATCCTCACAGGGAACGAAGCAAAGGAGATGGAATTAGGCCACCCAGTATATCCCTGGAAAAGGCCCTGCAGACTGGCCCAACCCAGGGACCTGCTTTGCACCAGATAGATTGCTGTAACCAGGAAGGGGTATCTACCCGTCACAGATTACCGCTTGGGTACTGGGGCACAGATCCCCAAATTCAGACCTACAAAAGCCTGGGATCTCCGAGATCAACCCCCAGATACTGCTGCAAGGGGCAATCAGTTATCCCTAATAAAACTGTCCAAACCATGGGCCACACAGGTTACAGCAGCAGATCACTAAATTTACAGCAAGAAACCCAGAAGCAGGGTAGCTGCCTTCAGGACTTCTCTGGGTGAGAGGATAGCCCTCTCGACTACCAAGGACCACAGTTATCACTCAGGTATCTATCTATGCCTGAGGTGAGCAGCGGCAACTCCTGAAAAACACCGGGCATCCAGTGACTATACCCAAAAAGCAGGGAAGGCTTCCTTCAGGAAAAACCATCTTCTGGCTAAGGGGATTCTCTCCACCACAGGATTCCAGGAACCACCAGAAACTAACTTCAAACACCTAAGATGGCCCAATGGGTAGAGGCCAGCATAAAAGCTCAACCAACAAAAGACAGAGTAATATGGCATCTCCAGAACCCAGTTATTCAGGGGCAAGTAGCGCTGGATACCCCAGCATAATTGAAATTCAAGAAGATGACATAACATCTATGCTGATGAAGAGGATAACAGAGGAAACAAATAAAATGCGTAAAGACCTAGAGGAAGATAAAAACAAACAGATTATGGCCATCTGTAAAGAAATACAGGAAGTTGCAGCCAAACAGTTTGTGGCCTTTAGAGAGGAAATGCTTAAATCACTGAAAAATTTAAAGAAACAGAGGATTGTTCAAATACACAGCTGAAGAAATTGAAGGAAAACCAGGAAAATACAGTCAGACAGGTGAAGGAAATCAACAAAATGGCTCAAGATCTGAAGATAGAATTGGAAAAATTAAAGAGAACACAAATGGAGGAAATTGTGGAGAGAAAGAACTTAGGGAAGAAAACAGGAACTACAGAGGTTAGCATAACCAATAGACTACAAGAGATGGAAGAAAGAATCTCAGGTGTGGAAGATACAATGGAAGAAATAGATGCATCTGTCAAAGAAAATGTTAAATCTAAAAGATTCCTGACACAGACCATCCAAGAAATTCAAGACAACATGAAAAGACAAAACCAAAGAACAATAGGTATAGAGGAAAAAGAAGATTCCCTGCACCAAGGCCGAGAAAATATTTTCAACAAAATCATTGAAGAAAATTTCCTCAAATTAAAGAAGAGGCCAATAAGAATACAAGAGGCCTACAGAACACCCAATAAATTAGATCAGAAAAGAAAATCCTCCCGTCACATAATAATCAAAACAGTAAGTATACAGAAGAAAAAAAATACTATAAGTTGCAAGGGAACAAGGCCAAGTAACATATAAAGGAAAACCCATCAGAATCACACCTGACTTTTGAACAGAGACTATGAAAGCCAGAAGGGCCTGGACGGATATCATGCAGACCCTAAGAGAACACAGATGTCAGCCCAGGCTACTATACCCTGCAAAACTCTCAGTCCTTATAGATGGAGAAAACAAGATATTCAATGACAAAAACAAATTTCAAAAATAAGCTACACACAAATCCAGCGTTACAGAAGACACTAGAAGGGAAAATACAAACCAAGAAAACTAGCTACTTTCAAGTAAACAGAAGAAATACCCTCACTACAGTAAAACAAAAAGCAACCAAGCACACAACCTTATGACCACAGCCAACATCAAAATCAAAGAATCTAACAGCCACTGGTCATTAATCTCTCTCAACATCAATGAACTCAATTCTCCAATAAAAAGACACAGACTGACAGGATGGATACGTAAACAAAACCCAGCAATCTGTTGCATACAAGAAACACACCTAAATCACGAAGATAGTCATTACCTGAGGGTAAAGGGTTGGAAGACAGCTTTCCAAGCAAATGGACCCAAGAAGCAAGCAGGAGTAGCCATTCTAATACCTGATAAAATAGACTTTCAACCAAAATTAATAAAAAGAGATGGGGAAGGACACTTCATACTCATCAAGGGAAAATTCCACCAGGAAGATATCACAATCCTGAACATCTATGCCCCAAATACAAAGGCACCCACATTTGTAAAAGAAACATTGATAAATCTTAAACCACACATAGATCCCCACACATTAATAGTGGGAAACTTCAACACCCCACTTTCAACAAAGGACAGATCAACAAAACAAAAATTAAACAAAGAAACAATGTCTCTGACAGAGGTCATGAATCAAATGGACCTAACAGACATTTACAGAAGCTTACACCCAAACACAAAAGAATTTACCATCTTCTCAGCACCTTATGGAACCTTCTCCAAACAGACCATATAGTTGGTCACAAAGCAAGCCTCAACAGATACAAGAAGATTGAAATAATCCCTTGTATCTTGTCTGATCACCATGGAATAAAGCTGGACCTAAACAACAACAGAAATAGCAAAAAGTCTACATACACATGGGAACTGAACAACTTGTTAGTAAATGACAGCTGGGTCAGGGAAGAAATAAAGAAAGACATTAAAGTCTTCCTAGAATTCAATGAAAATGAAGGCATGACATATCCATACTTGTGGGACACAATGAAAGCAGTGCTAAGAGGAAAGTTCATAACACTAAGTGCCTTCAAGAAGAAATTTGAGACAGCTCATTCAAGCAACTTAATGGCTCACTTAAAAACCCTAGAAAAAGAAGAAGCAGATGAAGAGCTTAAGATAGTCTGAATATAACTCCATTTTAAAATAAAGTTCTTGACTGGGAACTGAATTCAGGTACCAGGAAATATCACAGAATGTACACCTGGCAGAAAACAAAGTTAACTCTCCTAGCAACAACCTCCAGGAAATATAACAGAATAAATGCTTCATAGAAAATAGACACAAACTCCCTGGCAATAATCAATGGGAATCAGTTGAGAATCGAGTGGGAAAATTCTCCCCAATGTTTCAGATATGGTTTAGAAAAATAGCCATTGTGATTATATGCCTTAGCCATTGTGATTATGTGCCTCAGAAAAGGTTACCCCACCCTGCTAAACTTCACCCAATTCTGTAACGCCAAGGCTTGTGCCCCCCTGCTTGCTGTCATGGAAACCCCTGGCTCACAGACTTTCCCTTTAAAAATACTGCTCACTCAGAGCTCTGGGTCACACTACTCTACTGCTGAGCCAGTGAGTCTTGGGTCCCGAGTTCGATCGCTCTCGTAATAACGCTCTCTTGCTATTGCATCGAGTTGTCTCCTGGTGGTCTCTGAGGGTCCTGTGAACCTGGCATAACACAGACACACCAAAAAAAAGTAGACGGCTGGAAATAATCAAACTCAGGGCTGAAATCAATCAATTAGAAAGAAATAAAGCAATTCAAAGAATCAATGAAACCAAGAGCTGGTTGTTTGAGAAAATCAACAAGAGAGACAAACCCATAGCCAAGCTAACTAAAAGGCAGAGAGACACCATCCAAATCAACAAAATCAGAAATGAAAAGGGGGACATAACTACAGACACTGAGGAAATCCAAACAATCATTAGAACTTACTTCAAATGTCTATATGCTACAAAATTTGAAAATCCAAATGAAATGGACAATTTTCTTGATTGATTCAACTTACCAAAGCTGAATCAGAACCAGGTAAATCAATCAAATAGTCCTATATCTCCCAAGGAAATAGAAGTGGTCATCAAAATCTCCCATCCCCAAAAAACCCCAGGGCCAGATGGTTTCAGTGCAGAATTCTACCAGACCTTCAAAGAAGAGCTAACTCCAATTCTCTTCAAACTATTCCACAAAATAGAAACAGAAGGAACATTACCAAACTCATTCTATGAAGCCACAGTCACCTTGGTACCTAAACCTCAGAAAGACCCAACAAAAAAAGAGAATTTCAGGCCAATCTCCCTTATGAACATTGATGCAAAAATACTCAACAAAACACTTGCAAACCGAATACAAGATCACATCAAGGATATCATCCACTATGACCAAGTAGGCTTCATCCCAGGTATGCAGGGGTGGTTCAGTCTACAGAAATCCATCAATGTGATCCACCATATTAACAAACTGAAAGGAAAAAATACACATGATAATCTCCCTAGATGCTGAAAAAGCATTTGACAAAATCCAACATCCATTCATGTTTAAAGTATTGGAGAGATCAGAGATACAAGGCACATATCTAAACATAGTAAAGGTGATATACAGCAAGCCTCTAGCCAACATCAAACTGAATGGAGAGAAACTTAAATCAATCCTACTGAAAACAAGGACAAGGCAAGGCTGCCCACTCTCTCCATATCTCTTCAACATAGTTCTGGAAGTCCTTGCTAGAGCAATAAGACAGTTTAAGGAGATTAAGGAGATACAAATTGGAAAGGAAGAAGTCAAATTATCACTATTTGCAGATGATATAATAGTATACATGAGTGACCCCAAAAATTCTACCAGGGAACTCCTACAGCTGATAAACACCTTCAGCAAAGTGGCCGGATAAAAAATTAACTTAAAAAAATCAGTAGCACTCCTGTATACAAAAGACAAAAGGGCTGAGAAAGAAATTAGGGAAACAACACCATTCACAATAGCCACAAATGACATAAAGTACCTTGAAAAAATTTCAAGTCTCTGAAGAAAGAATTAGAAGACGATATCAGAAGATGGGAAAATCTCCCATGCTCATGGCTTGGCAGGATTAACATAGTAAAAATGGCCATCTTACCAAAAGCAATTTACAGATTCAATGCAATTCCCATCAAATTACCAACACAATTCTTTACAGACCTGGAAAAAAATTCTCAACTTCATATAGAATAACAAGAAACCCAGAATTGCTAAAACAATCCTCTAAAAGATCTTCTGGAGGTATCTCCATCCCTGATCTTAAGCTGTACTATAGAGCAACAGTTATAAAAACTGCATGGTACTGGCACAGAAACAGAATGGTGGATCAATGGAACTGAACAGGAGACCCAGAAATAAACTCACACAATTAGGGACACCTGATCTTTGACAAAGATGCCAAAACCATACAATGGAAAAAAGATAGTATCTTCAACAAATGGTGCAAGTCTAACTGGATATCTACATGCAGAAAAATTAAAATAGATCCATACTCATCATCCTACACAAAACTAAAGTCCAATGGATCAAAGACCTCAATATAAAACCAGACACACTAAACCGTTTAGAAGAAAAAGTGGGTAAGAGCCTTGAACGCATTGGCACAGGAGACAACTTCCTGAACCGAACATCACAGTACAGGGTCTAAGAGCAACAATCAATAAATGGGATCTGATCAAACTGAAGAGCTTCTGTAAAGCAAAGTACACCATTATCAAAATAAAACGACTGCCTACAAATTGGGAAAGAATCTTCACCAACCCTTTATCTGACAGAGAGCTAATATCCAGTATATATAAAGAACTAAAGAAGCTGAAAAGCAGCAATCCAAGTAATCCAATTTAAAAAATGGGGACCAGAGCTAAACAGAGAATTCTCTATAGAGGAATATAGAATAGCAGACAAATACTTAAAGAAATGCTCATCGTCATTAGCCATTGGGGAAATGCAAATCAAAATGACCCTGAGATTTCACCTTACACCCATCAGAATGGCCAAGATGAAAAACTCAAGTGACAACACATGCTGGAGAGGTTGTGGAGAAAGAGGAACCCTCCTCCACTGCTGGTGGGAATGTAAACTTGTACAACAACACTGGAAATCAATCTGGCACTTTCTCAAACAACGCTTCCTCAAGATCCACTTCTAGGCACATATCCAAAAGAGGCTCAAGTACACAATAAGGACATTTGCTCAACCATGTTTGTAGCAGCTTTGTTTGTAATATCCAGAAGCTAGAAACAGCCCAGATGCCCCTCAACTGAAGAATGGATTCAGAAATTGTGGTACATCTACACAATGGAGTATTATTCTGCAATGAAAAATAAGGAAATCATGAAATTTGCAGGTAAATGGTGGGACCTGAAAAGGATCATCCTGAGTGAGCTGTCCCAGAAGCAAAAAGACACATACGGTATATACTCACTCATATAGATATATAACATAGGATAAACCTACTGAAATCTGTACATCTAAATAAACTAATCAAGAGAGAGGACCCTGACTAAAACGCTCAATCCCCATCCTGAAAGGCAAAGAGGATGGACATCAGAAGAAGAAGAAAACAGGAAACCACCTAGGAACTTGCCACAGAGGGCCTCTAAAAGGCTCTGCCCTGCAGACTATCAAAGCAGATGCTGAGACTTATGGCCAACTGTTGGGCAGAGTGCATGGAATCTTATGTAAGAAGTGGGAAATAGTAAGATCTGGAGAGGACAGGAACTCCACAAGGAGAGCAACAGAAGCAGAAAATTTGAACACAGGGGTCTTCCCAGAGACTCATACTCCAACCAAGTACCAGGCATGGAGACAACCTAGAACCCCTGCACAGATGTAGCCCATCGCAGTTTAGTGTCCAAGTGGGTTACATAGTAATGGGAAGAGGGACTGACTCTGACATAATCTGCTTGGCCTGCTCTTTGATCACCTCCCCCTGAGGGGGGAGCAGCCTTACCAGGCCACAGAAGATGACAATGCAGCCACTTCTGATGTGATCTGATAGACTAAGATCAGAATGAAGGAGAGGAGGAACTCCCCTACCAGTAGATTTGGGGAGGGGCATGCATGAAGAAGGGGGAGGTAGGGTAGGACCAGGAGGGGAAAAGGGAGGGGCTTATGGACGCATACAAAGTGAATAAAGTGTAATTAATAAAATAAAATAAAATTACAAAAAGAAGGTTTCAAACTATATAGTTCATATACTGAGAAAGCTTAAAGTAGAAATAAAAGGATCCCATTGATAGTGTAATGTCAAAAAATAAATAAAAAGACAAATAAGAGTTACAGACTTTTAACCACTTAAATAACAACCAATAGGATGTGGAGAGAGGGAGAAGGAAGGAGATGGGAAGGGAGGAGAAGGAAGGAGGAAGAGAGAGCCCCAAATTAACATGAAAATGAAAATATTATAACATATACCAATGAAATCTAGGAGATTGTTATAGAGCACGAGAGAAAATTGTGTTTCAATATATTGGAATATCTGGAAGAAATGGATCAATTTCTAGAAACATATGGCCTTCCAAAATTATACTGAAAGGATAGAACAATTTAAACAGATCTATATGAGTAATAGGTATGGTATACTGAGCAAATAGAAGCCAGAACAACCAGGTGGATACTATACTGAATACTATCAGTCTCAGAAAAAAGAACTAACACAAATACTCATCCAAATAGACCATAATATAGAAGGAATGGGCTAAGAATGTGTGGTGCACTCTTGTGATCCCACAATTTCCAAATCATAGGGAAAAGAATTATCAGTTGAGGCCCATTTGAGTTAGGCAGTGAATTTGAAGCTAGCCTCAGCTACTGAGTAACACTCAACACTCAAACCTTAATACACTAAAAAAAGAATTTCTAGGTAAGATGGTGGACTAGAAGGTGTCTTCGTGTTACCTGCAGAAAAAAATATTCAGAATAAGAAAAACCTGACTTCCAGGTAAGATGGCAGACTAGAGGCTGCTGCAATCAGAGCTGTGAAGTAGAGTCACACCCACAAAAAAATAAGAGAATATTCCAAAGTGAGAGATTGAGGAAGAGCTTCACTAAAAGCATATGCATATTCATAAGAAGTCTTGTGAATTTGAAAGAGGCTACAGGAAAGAAGTAGGGAATGAGGGAGAAGACAGAGGTGATAAATAATGTAATTATATTTTAATTAAATGAATTAAAATAAAAACATATACACATGAACAACACTGAATGGACCAATTGTATTTATATAGTTATATGCATATGCTTATAATAGTAATAATTAAAGAAAAAGATTTCAAAAGAGAGGGGAGGTAGGGGATTGATCTGGGAGTTAAGACGAGGAGAGGAATGGGGTACAAGGTGATTATGATCAAAATACATTGCATGAATTTATCAAAGAATTAATATAAATATTACATTTACAAATGAAGTGAAAGAATACCTAAACAGAGTAAGACAAAGATATTCACTCAGCAAGGCTGCACCAAGCCTCTGGCCAAGCAGAAGAAATGCCACTGGATTGGTGTCCAAGAGCCCAGCTCTATATGTGACCCTAGAGAAAAATGCTGTAATGGCTCCAGCATTCCATATAGTGCAGAGCACAGATAACTCAACCTGAAAGAATAAGCAATGAGCCCATGGCACTGCAGAGTCTGACAGGACTGCTACTGGAGATAAGAACTCCATAGAAATTTTCCACACCTTAAAGAATGCTTCCAGCATAGACAAACAGCTCAGCACCCACATAACGCCAGAGGAAGGGAAGTATATATGCAGAATGAGGGATGTGTTCCTGCATCTAGATATAAACAACAAGCCCCAAACCACATAGTCAGTGGAGCTAGCAGAAGGGTGGTAAGGGAGTCTAAGCTGAGTGATCACCAACAGTCCGTACTCATGCTATAGCAGAAAGGAGTCAAACCAGCATACAAAGATTGTGACTATATCAGTGCAGTATCCTGTTGGACAAACCCAAGTTAAACACGGAGAACAAGCTTTCCCTGAACCAGGAAGAAGCAGTGTCTGAGCATATATAATCTATTTCCATTTGCTGTTTGTTTATGCTTATACATTGTTTTTAAAGTTTTCTTTTTACTTTTGAAACTTTTTTTTTGTATTTATTTGTGTGTGTGCAGCACACACATGTGTGGTCCTCAAACAGCAACTTGGAAGAATTGAGTCTCTCCTTCCATTATCTGGGAAGATCCTATGGGCTTTGGGCTTACTGGCTAGCTGGTCTAACAGAAATGATAAGTACTAGGCTGGTGAGAGGTTAAATTTCTCAAAAAATAAAGTGGAAAATGATAGAGGAAAACACTTGATTTCAACTTTTGGTCTACATACCCCCACATACACACCAGCAAGTGCATTTTCATATCCACCTCCACACATGTGCATACTGCCTGCCACCAAACAAAGGTTCAAAGACTAAATAGAGGAATAAAATAAACAGAAAAGAAATGTAATTCAAGACCTATAAAATAAGCAAATAACTTTAAGAATGATAAAAATTATCAATGTGAATTAAAAATATGGTGGGGAGTGGTAAAATAGCTCAGCGGGCAAGGGTTCCTGACTTGCCCTCAAGTCTGATGACCTGAGATGAACTTTCTGGCAAAACATGTTGGGACAAGTTCCCACAAGTTGTCCTCTGACTTCCACATGCACACTGAGTCTCATGTGACCCTCTGAGCACACACACACACACACACACACACACACACACACAAATACACATGCACACACACACACACAAGATAAAAATTAATGAAAATAAAAATGCTGGAAATACTTGACAAGGAAATAAAGAACCTGAAAAACAACTAAACAAATTTTGGAAGTGCAATAATCAATTTATAAAATGATTAACACGGCATAATGTATCATCGACAGATAAGACACAGCAGAATATCAAGGTTGGAAGAGAAGTTTGAAACAATAATACACACAGACATATAGAAATAAAAATAAGTTACTGAGCATGACTGAAAGTTTTAAGAAGTCTGGGAAACATTCAAGGGCTCAAGCCCAAGAATTTACAGGATAGAAGACAGATCTGAGACAAAGTCAAATGGTTTAGACAATCTATTCAGTGAAATTACAGCTGAGAATTTCCCAAACCTAGAGACAGAAATATACATCTAAACACAGGGAGCAAACAGACATGGCAAGAAAAGAAATTGTCTACAACATATATTATCTTAGTCACTGTTCTATTACTGTGAAGAGATGCCATGATCATCTCTTATAAATCTCATAAAGAAATCTTATAAAAAATTCATAATAAATCTTATAAAGAAAAGCACTTAATTGGGTCTTGCTTACAGTTTTAGAAACTTAGACCATTCTCAATCATGGCAGAAAACATGGTGACATGTGGGCAGATACTGGAACAGTAGCTGAGAGCTATATCCTGATCTGTAGGCAGAGAGAACAAGACAGAGACAGAGACACACACAGAGACTGGGCCTCGCTTGGGCTTTTGAAACCTTAAAGCCCAACCCCAGTGACACACTTCCTCCAACAAGGTAACATCTCCTAATCCTTTTCAAATAGTACCACTCCCTGATGACCAAGCATTCAAATATATAATCCTAAGGGAGATGTTTATTCAAAACACCACATATAGCAAAGATGTTAAAATATAAAACAAAACAAAAACAATACTAAGAACTGTAAAGGAAAGATGCCAAATAACATTTAAGGGTAGAAACACCAGAGTATTAGGTCTGTGGTCAGCATCTCTAAAAGCCAGAAAAGCATGGAAAGATAGATTTCAAGCCTTGAAAGTAAATAATTAAAAAGAAGATTACTATAACTAACAAAGTGATCTATTAAACATACAAGTAACATATATAATCATATATATATAATTATATGGACTAAAAGGTTATATTTAGGATACATATATACATATATATGTAATATATATATGAAATAACAGTGAAAAAGAGAAAGAGGTCATGAATTTATCTTTTTTTTTTTTTGGGGGGGTGCTGGGAATTGAACCTGAGTCCTCTGGAAGAACAGCCAGTATTCTTAACCGCTGAGCCATCTCTCCAGCCCCAGAGGTCATGAATTTAAAGGAGAGAAGATAGGGACAGATGGAAAGGTTTGAAGGGAGGAAAGGAAGGAAAAATTACAATTATAACCTTTAGAAATAGGTTGAAAAAAAAGACTATTTCAAGACAAACACAAATTAAGGTAGTTCACTACAACCAAGCTAGCAGTGAAGAGAATTCTTCAGATACTGAAAAAAGAAACTGAATAAGACATTACACGATGGGAAGATCTTTCATGTCCTGGATTTGCAGAACAAATATTGTGAAAATGGCTATTACCAAAAGCAACCTACAAATTCAATGAAAACCTCATAAAATTTTTATAAAAATTTTCAGACTTAGAAAAAATAATTCTAAAATTGTATAGAAATATTAAAGACCACAGATAGAGAAAGCTATTCTAAGCAGAAAGAATAAAGCTTAGGGTATCATAGTGCCTTTCCTCAAATTACACTATAAAACCATAGTGACAAAATCAGCATCATACTGGTATAAAAGCAGACATGTAAACCAATAGAACATTATGAAGGACCAGAGATTAACTTACATAGGTTCTTTTTCTAATTTTTTATGAAGCTATCAAATGGAAAAATGACAGCCTTTTCAATAAATGGTGTTGACAAAATTGGATATTTATTAACAGAAGAATAAAATAAGATTTGTATTTCCCACTAGGCATGAAACTCATTTCAAATCAGATCAAAGATGTTAATTTAAAACAAGAAATGCTAAAACTGTTACATAGAGGCTGAAACTACAAAAGGAAAACACTTCAGGATATAGGTATAGGGAATACACTTACAACCCTAACAATACAACCCTAACAACACAGGACATACCCCCTAAAATTGAAAAATAAGATTGCACGAAATGAAAAAGCTTCTTCTGCACAGGAAAAGAAAACTATCAATAAATCTTTCCAGTCATGCTTCAAACAAGGGTTGAATATCCAGAATATATAAAGAATATAAAAATAAAAGACACCCACAAACACAAAACTGACAATACATAAATGGGCCAATGAATTGAAAAAACAGTTTTCAAAAGAAGAAATACAAATGGCCAATAAATATTCAAAAAAGTGCTTAACTTTTCTAGCCATTCACTCAGCATGGCCACCTCTAAAAACATGGTGACCAAGGTGTAAGGAAGGAGGAACCTTTATCCACTGTTGGTAAAAGTATAAACTGGTACAGCCACTGTGGAAATCAGTCCAGGGAGGCTCCTCATAGCACTAAAACTAGGACAAGAATATGACCAGTGGTACCACTCCTGGGCATCTAATCAAAGGACTTTTTATCTTACTACAGAGGTACTTTTATATCTATGCTTATCTCTGCCCTTTTCTTTAAAGAAATGGAATTAGTCTAGATATTTATCAATAGATGAATGGATAATGAAAATGTGGTACAAAAGTACCATGGATTTTATTTAGCAATAGAGAAAATTGAAATTATTAAATTGTCAGGAAAATGAATAGAACTGGAAAGCATTATATTAAGCACGAAAATCCAGGCTCAGAAAGACAAATATTTTATGTTCTTTCTCATGTACGTTTCTTAGATTCTAATAGCTAAATATGTTTATCTAGGTGGCAATAAATGTAAATAGAACCCAAAAACCTAAAAGGAGACCCATGATAAGGGAAAACGCTTTAAGAAAGTATTGGTATAATGTTCTTGTGGAATGTAAACAATTTACCCTTGTTCACTCAGAAAAATCATGCTGATTTTTCTACCCCACTAGCTGGTTTCAATCAGGACATTGCATTGTGATGCTTGTTCTAAGCATCACCTCTCTCAAATTTGTGTAAACATACCACTATTTGTTCTCTGTAATTTCAATAAAACAACCAGCCAGTGCTGAGCAATGGAGAGAATACCATAGGACATCCTGGTCTGAAGAGGAGGAGAAAGAAACAAGTGGGAGGAATCAGAGAGGAGAGAACGGTAGGAGAGGACTTGGAACCATGAGGAGAGATGAACTAGACCTAAGATATAACTAAAAGGAAGTATAATGTGGGAAATCTGAATGGGAGGAAACTATGTGGTCTTGGAGGTTTAGGATGGAGTAACTGTTGCCTAGATTGTGCTCTGGGTTAACTAAATAAAATCTAGTCTCTGTGTGGTGATTTCAGTATACAGCTGGTTTAGGAATAACCACTGTTTTAACTAAAAGATAAATCAATATTAAATATTAATAAACAAAAACAAATGGTGTACCAATGTGTGGCAGAATTTACAGTAATCTAGCAAGAACTTACATAGAAAGTATAAAATTATAGAGCAGTTTTTTTTTTTGGACCATCCTTAAAAACAAAGCAAAGGAAGTTCCTAAACTAGCAGCTCACAGATTCCTGAGTAGATAGAACCCCTGCAGAGCAACAAGGCCTCAAGCAGCCTGCAGAAAAACAAAATTTCATACATACAAACCCCAGAGAAGCAGTTTCTTTAGGTAGAGAAAAAAAAAAAAAAAAAAAAAAAAAAACGTGGCTCTTTTAAAAATGAAGCTTCTCAAAGCCAGACTTTGCTGGCCAACGCAGAAAGCGTTTGAGAAGGGGTCCTTGCCAGTCTGAGGAGCAAATATTTGTGGACCCAATAACTTCCCAGAGTGAGGAAAGCACCAGGATCCAGTGAGGAGGCAGAAAAATTACCTCTCCCTGGAAGGAGGAGTCAGAAACAGACTGAGAAGACTCAAGCACCTGAATTAGAAAGGTCTAGAAGGGAAGCTGGGTTTAAGAGTGTAAAGTCCTTAGGGAAAGGTTTTGAGACTAAAAAAGTTAATTTTCTACTTTGAAAATGTAAGAAGATACAATGACAAAGTGTTTCTGGATACCATTTGAGTTTGTTTCTCTTTGCACACAAATAATTTTTTCACTGATGATTTGTATCCTCCTTGGGAAAGATCAGGACAAGACAGACTTGGAGAAAGAAGAGACTGAGAAAATAGATGCTAAATTAAAGGGCATAGAACAGAGGTTGGGGGAATCTTTGAATCAAAATACAGAGCCTTCAGAGCAATCCAGTATGGTACTTACAATATCATCAAAAGAGGTGGTTCAAGATGAGAAGAGTCCACAGACGCTTAAAGATATTGCAAAATGGCATCCCGCTGAGATGCTGGAGAGAAAGTCTTCAGCTATAGGCATACTTGGTCAGACTGGATATTGTATGTGTATTGTTAAGGTTTAATTACTGGATGAAGATCTGTATGCTAAAGTAGAAATGCAGATCCTGTTTAGTGTTGTCTTGGAACAAGGTCATACAGTGGCTGGTGTGCTCCATTTTACAGAGTTTCGAGAAGTGAAATACATGAATGGTGCCATAGGTTCATATTCAGAATTCCAGTGGGCTTTTGCCTTAAATTCTGGAGAGCATGATCCTAAGGTTACACATTTGTTAGAGGTAGTGACTGTTTTGGAGACGCCCTTGCAAATTGAGGCTGATGGTGCTTTAGCATGAATATTCACTGGAATTCAACAATATTTTAGATATGACATGAAACCTGTTACAGATATAACTTAAAATCTTACAGATCAATTATGAAAATATCTAATGGTAATCTTAGAAAGATGGTCATAAAACAGAAAGAAAATATAATATCTCCCCAAAATAGATTAAATAATGACTTATGAATTTTAAAATGTTTAAATGAGATAAGTAGCACACCTGCTAAGACACAGTAGAATTTAGAAAGGACTGCTGATTTAGAGCAGTATGTAAAAGTCCTAATTCCAAAATGAAGAACAGGGAATGTGTTACACTGGGGAAAAGGTTTTGTGTATGTTCATATAGGAGAAGATAAATTATGGGTTCCATCAAAACTAATAAAAATCAGATATGACAAAGGAAGGCCACCAGAAAAGCTTGGCCACACATAAAAAGAGACAAATCAACAAGACTAAACATAACAGGTAACATAAATTGCTGATCCCTTCACATGGGAACAACTCTGAAACTGACTGAGACATAAAAAAATGTCTCTAGCCAGAAGTCCAATATTAACATGGCCAATAAATCCTTGTCTACAATATCCTCAAAATTTAATATGTCATTTTTTAATGGCATAGATAAAATAGGTTTACAGTTTGTTTTCATCCTGCACATCTCATACATTTATAATTTTAGGACTGTAAAATGTTTGTGAGAAATTATATGTTTGTAGAACAAAAGGACTGGACACTGGAGACACTGAATCAAACCTGACAGAATTCACCCTTCCAGCATGTTGAGACGTTGACACATCTGTTCCAGCATCATGCATGTTCCAGCATTCTGCTTGTTCCTGCCTCAACTGCTTCAATTACTGTTTCTCACCAAAGCCTGTTCCCAAGAGATCTTTGAAGAAAGCTTCTTATCTCAATTGGTCCAGCATTTTAGACTGTTCCAAACAGGACTTCTATTAAGCCCAAAACTTCTCAACACTCAAAGATTGGACCACAAAAGTTAATGCTTGTTTAATTAACCATTTTTCTCAATTTCCTTTGGGCTCCCTAACAGTATTTATGCATGTCCAAACACTCATCTAGAAAAAAAATTCATGAGAACAGCGTCCAATTTCCTTTTAGGAGCGTTGGATAGGGTTTTGGTTGTTTTCTGTGGTTGTGAATGGTTCTTTTGTTTGTTTGTTTTTGTTTTTTGGGTTTTTTTTTGTCCTTGGCCGATGGTTATAAATTATTTTTTTAATTTAATTCAAATTTTTTTATTATTAGTTACATTTTATTAACTCTGTATCCCAGCTGTATCCCGCTCCCTTATTCTTTCCCAATCCCACCCTCCCTCCCTCATCTCCTCCCTGCCCCTTTCCAAGTCCACTGATTGGGGAGGACCTCCTCCCCTTTCATCTGACCATGTTTTATCAGGTATCTTCAGGACTGGCTGCAAAGTCCTCCTCTGTGGCCTAGCAGGACTGCTCCTCCCTTGGGGGGTGGGGAGGTCAAAGAACCTGCCATTGAGTTCCTGTCAGAAACAGTCCCTGTTCCCCTTACTATGGGAAAACAATTGGTTACTGAGCTACCATGGGCTACATCCAAGCAGAGGTTCTAGGTTCTATCTATACATGGTCCTTGGTGGAGTGTCAGTGTCAGAAAAGACCCCTGTGCCCAGATATACTTGGTCCTTGTGGAGCTCCTATCCTTTCCCCATCATACTAACTCCCCTTCTTTCATATGATTCCCTGTACTCTGCCGAAGGTTTGGTTATGAGTCTTTGTATCTGCTTTGAAAACACTGCTAGGTAGAGTCTTTCAGATGCCTTCAGTAGACTCCTGTCATACGTTCAATGCACATCCCAACTGACTCTTCCGAGAGGGGAGCTTTTAAGTGCTATAAATGTCCTGCCCTTGTTGCTTACGAGAAGTGGTGCTAACAAGCACTTTAAGGAGATTAAGGAGATACAAATTGGAAAGGAAGAATATGTAGATTGTGCTCTGGGTTAACTAAATAAAATCTAATCTCTGTGTGGTGATTTCAGTATACAGCTGGTTTAGGAATAACCATTGTTTAACTAAAAGATAAATCAACATTAAATATTAATAAACAACAACAGGAAGATAAGTGAGAAAGACAAAAGAATAAATGGCACAGTAATGTAGACAAGGGAATACTGGGAAGTGAAAGGATATAGTGGAGAAAGAGAGAAAGGAAGATATTGGGGAAGAAATGAGAAAGGATTCGGCAAAACTGAAGTATGTATGTAAATGCCAAAAGAAGTCTTTTTCTATTGTCAGCTAATTTTTAAAATACAAAAATATTATTCCCTCTAAAAAGAATCAAAGAATTAAAAAAAGCATATTCCATTTCAGAGACAGAAAGAGAGGAAGAACTTTTGAAATTCACAAAGGTAGTGACAGAATACCTGAAAATATGTTGTGAAAAGACAGGTGAGATATGAAAAAATGCCAAGTCAAAACGTCAGCTGAACCATCCAAATCAACAAAATCAGAAATGAAAAGGGGGACATAACTACAGACACTGAGGAAATCCAAACAATAATTAGGACTTACTTCAAAGTCTATATGCAACAAAATTTGAAAATCTAAATGAAATGGACAAATTTCTTGATCGATTCCACTTACCAAAGCTAAATCAGTACCAGGTAAATCAATTACATAGTCCTATATCCCCCAAGGAAATAGAAGGAGTCATCAAAAGTCTCCCATCCAAAAAAAGCCCAGGATCTGATGGTTTCAGTGCAGAATTCTACCAGACATTCAAAGAAGAGCTAATTCCAGTTCTCTTCAAACTATTCCACAAAATAGAACAGAAGGAATATTACCAAACTCATTCTATGAAGCCACAGTCACCTTGGTTCCTAAACCTCACAAACACCCAACAAAAAAAGAGAATTTCAGGCCAATCTCCCTTATGAACATTGATGCAAAAATACTCAACAAAATACTTGCAAACCGAATACAAGAACACATCAAAGATATCATCCACCATGACCAAGTAGGCTTCATCCCAGGTATGCAGGGGTGATTCAATATACGGAAATCCATCAATGTGATCCACCATATTAACAAACTGAAAGAAAAAAACCACATGGTAATCTCCCTAGATGCTGAAAAAGCATTTGACAAAATCCAACATCCATTCATGTTTAAAGTATTGGAGAGATAAGGGCTACAAGGCACATAGCTAAACAGTAAAGGCGATATACAGCAAGCCTCTAGCCAACATCAAACTGAATGGAGAGAAACTTAAAGCAATCCCACTGAAATCAGGGACAAGACAAGGCTGCCCACTCTCTCCATATCTCTTCAACATAGTTCTGGAAGTCCTTGCTAGAACAATAAGACAGTTGAAGGAGACTAAGGGGATACAAATTGGAAAGGAAGAAGTCAAATTATCACTATTTGCAGATGATATGATAGGATACCTGAGTGACCCCAAAAACTCTACCTGGGAACTCCTACAGCTGATAAACACCTTCAGCAAAGTGGCCGGATACAAAATTAACTCAAAAAAATCAGTAGCCCTCCTGTATATGAAAGACAAAAGGGCTGAGAAAGAAATTAGGGAAACAACACCCTTCACAAGAGCCACAAATGGACCAGCACCATTTGTTGAAGATGTTATCTTTTTTCCATTGTATGGTTTTGGCATCTTTGTCAAAAATCAGGTGTCCGTAAGTGTGTGGGTTTATTTCTGGGTCTTCTGTTCGATTCCATTGATTCACCATTCTGTTTCTATGCCAGTACCATGCAGTTTTTATAACTGTTGCTCTATAGTACAGCTTGAGATCAGGGCTGGAGATACCTCCAGAAGATCTTTTATTGTAGAGGATTGTTTTAGCAATTCTCGGTTTCTTGTTATTCCATACGAAGTTGAGAATTTTTCTTTCCAGGTCTGTAAAGAATCGTGTTGGCAATTTGATGGGAATTGCATTAAATCTGTAGATTGCTTTTGGTAAGATGGCCATTTTTACTATGTTAATCCTGCCAAGCCATGAGCATGGGAGATCTTTCCATCTTCTCATATCTTCCTCTAATTCTTTCTTCAGAGACTTGAAATTTTTTTCATACAAGTCTTTGACTTCCTTGGTTAGGGTTACACCAAGGTACTTTATGTCATTTGTGGCTATTGTGAATGGTGTTGTTTCTCTAATTTCTTTCTCAGCCCTTTTGTAAAATGTTCAATCCCCATCCTGAAAGGCAAAGAGGATGGACATCAGAAGAAAAAGAAAATAGGAAACAACCTCGGAACCTGCTACAGAGGGCCTCTGAAAGCCAGAAGAAAACAGGAAACAACCTTGAAACCTGCCACAGAGGGCCTCTGAAAGCTTCTGCAGTATAGACTGTCAAAGCAGATGCTGAGCCTGATGGCCAACTGATGGGCAGAGTGAATGGAATTCTATGTAAGAAGTGGGAAACAGTAAGAGCTGGAGGGGACGGGAACTCCACAAGCAGAGCAACAGAACAAGATAATTTGAACACAGGGAACTTCCCAAAGACTCATACTCCAACCAAGGACTATTCGTGGAGATGACCTGGAACCCCTGCACAGGTGTAGCCCATGGCAGTTCAGTGTCCAAGTGGGTTACATAGTGATGGGAAGAGGGACTGCCTCTGACATAATCTGATTGGCCTGCTCGTTGATCACTTCCCCCTGAGGGGGGAGCAGCCTTATCAGGCCACAGTAGAGGACAATGCAGCCACTTTTGATGAGAACTGATAGACTAAGATCAGAAAGAAGAGGAGAACCTCCCCTATCAGTGGACTTGGGGAGTGGCATGCATGCAGAAAGGGGAAGGAGGGTGGGATCGGGAGGGGAGGAGGGAGGGGCTTATGGGGGATACAAAATGAATAAAGTGTAATTAATAAAAATTTAAAAAAAAAAAGAGCCACAAATGACATAAGGTACCTCGGAGTAACCCTAACCAAGGAAGTCAAAGACTTGTATGAAAAAAAATTCAAGTCTCTGAAGAAAGAATTAGAAGAAGATAACAGAAGATGGAAAGATCTCCCATGCTCATGGCTTGGCAGGATTAACATAGTAAAAATGGCCATTTTACCAAGAGCAATCTACAGATTCCATGCAATTCCCACCAAATTACCAACACAATTCTTTACAGACCTGGAAAGAAAAATTCTCAACTTCATATGGAATAACAATAAACCCAGAATTGCTAAAACAATCCTCTACGATAAAAGATCTTCTGGAGGTATCTCTATCCCTGTTCTTAAGTTGTACTATAGAGCAACATTTTTAAAAACTGCATGGTACTGGCATAGAAACAGAATGGTCGATCAATGGAATGGAACAGAGGACCCAGAAATAAACCCCACACACTTATGGACACCTGATTTTTGACAAAGACGCCAAAACCATACAATGGAAAAAAAGATAGTATCTTCAACAAATGGTGCTGGTCCAACTGGATGTGTACATGTAGAAAAATGAAAATAGATCCATACTTATCACTCTACACAAAACTGAAGTCCAAGTGGATCAAAGACCTCAACATAAAACCAGACACAATAAATCGGCTAGGAAAAAAAGTGGGGAATACCCTAGAACTCATTGGTACAGAAGAAAACTTCCTGAACAGAACACCAACAGCACAGGCTCTAAGAGCAACAATCAATAAATGGGACCTCATGAAACTGAAAAGCTTCTGTAAAGTAAAGGACACCGTCATCAAAACAAAGCAACTGCCTACAGGTTGGGAAAGAATCTTCACCAACCCTTTATCTGACAGAGGACTCATATCCAGTATATATAAAGAACTAAAGAAGCTGAAAAGCAGCAATCCAAGTAATCCAGGTAAAAAATGGGGAATAGAGCTAAATAGAATTCTCAATAGAGGAATAGCGAATGGCAGAGAAGCACTTAAAGAAATGCTCAACTTCATTAGCCACTGGGGAATTGCAAATCAAAACAACCCTGAGATTTCACCTTACACCCATCAGAATGGCCAAGATGAAAACCTCAAGTGACAACACATGCTGGAGAAGTTGTGAAGAAAGGGGAACCCTCCTCCACTGCTGGTGAGAATGTAAACTTGTACAACCACTCTGGAAATCAATCTGGTGCTTTCTCAGACAACTAGGAATAGCGGTTCCTCAAGATCCAGCCATACCACTCCTAGGTATATACCCAAAAGAGGCTCAAGTACACAAAAAAGACATTTGCTCAACCATGTTTGTAGCAGCTTTATTTGTAATAGCCAGAAGCTGGAAACAACCCAGATGCCCCTCAACTGAAGAATGGATGCAGAAATTGTGGTACATCTATACAATGAAGTATTACTAAGCAATGAAAAATAAGGAAATCATGAAATTTGCAGGTAAATAGTGGGACCTGAAAGTATCATCCTGAGTGAGTTGTCCCAGAAGCAAAAAGACACACACGGTATATACTCACTCATATAGACATACAACATAGGACAAACCCACTAAAATCTGTGCATCTAAAGAAACTAAGCAAGAGAGAGGACCCTAACCAAAATGTTCAATCCCCATCCCAAAAGGCAAAGAGGATGGACATCAGAAGAAGCAGAAAACAAGAAACAACCTAGGAACCTGCTACAGAAGGCCTCTGAAAGCCAGAAGTAAACAGGAATCAAACTAGGAACCTACCACAGAGGGCCTCTGAAAGCCTCTGCCCTGCAGACTATCAAAGCAGATGCTGAGCCTGATGGCCAACTGTTGGGCAGAGTGAATGAAATTTTTTGTAAGAAGTGGGAAATAGCAAGAGCTGGAGAGGACAGGAACCCCACAAAGAGAGCAACAGAACAAGAAAATTTGAACACAGGGAACTTCCCAGAGATTCATACTCCAACCAAGGACTATTCATGGAGATAACCTAGAACCCCTTCACAGATGTAGCCCATGGTAGTTCAGTGTCCAAGTGGGTTATCTAGTAATGGAAAGAGGGGCTGTCTCTGACATAATCTGATTGGCCTGCTCTTTGATCACCTCCCCCTGAGGGGGGAGCATCCTTACCAGGCCACAGTAGAGGACAATGCAGCCACTTTTGATGAGAACTGATAGACTAATATCAGAAAGGAGAGGAGAACCTCCCCTATCAGTGGACTTTGGGAGTGGCATGTATGCAGAAAGGGGAGGGAGGGTGGGATCGGGAGGGGAGGAGGGAGGGGCTTATGGGGGGATACAAAATGAATAAAGTGTAATTAATAAAAAATTAAAAAAATAAAAAAAAACTTCAGCTGTGTCGCTCCCTGGCAGGATTAAGAGAGAGGTAGATAAGACCTCTCCAAAAGGAAAGACAGATGATCTGGTCAAAAGAAATTGGCAGTTCTACTCCCAGGTTAAAGCCTGTAGCCCTTACAAGAGTCAAAATCAATTGTGGGCTTTGAAAAAGACAGTGATTCCTTTGCCAGGTGGGTCACTATTGGAGAGAAATAACATTTTATTAGTTTGTATGACTCAAAATTCAGAGGCTAAGCACTATCTTGAGAGAAGAAGCTATTGTTTGAAACTTTGCTATTCTAGGAGTCTGAGAATGGAGAACAAATATCATTTAGGGAGCCTGAATGTAATCTGTCACAATCTGAAGGTGAGAGACAGCACTGGAAGACAATTATAGAGAGAAAAGGGACAGATACTAAAAAGTCAGAAAGCATATGTGGCAGGGGTCTTTGCTCAGATAGTGAAGTGCACAGGGAAAAGCAACCCTCCCTTTGGTAGTCATGAACAGATCTCATCAACTGAAAATAACTCTGGAGTTTGATAGTACTGAGCCTGAAGTCATGTGGTAGAACAACCTCTGTAACCACCTGTCTGGCATTTGTTGCTGTAGAGTCTGGAAACTCTAAGCTACTCTACTCAACACCTATAGATACATCTCTTCAGCAGGGATATTAGTACTGAGGATGTCCTGAAAGTCTAAAAACAGGCCATCCATTTGTACAGTTCTCAGTGCTGTGTTGTTTCCCATACAACTAACAGACTTAGGAGATACTGAGGATAGAACATTACCTGTAGGAAAGGATATGATATGGGGAGTTTGAGACAGTAAGAGAATCTGCCAAGTTCACAAACACCAACGCTAATTTTGCTTGTCAGAGGCTGCTGGTACACATAGAAGGGAGGCTACTAAAGTAAAGACTACCTTGGTGGACATAAAAATTTGTCCAATATACAACACCAGCATGCGCCATAGAAGGGATAAGACCTCACAAGTTCAATTGCTCCCCATCTTTGTACACATAACTGAGTGCCACCAATTTTGAAGACTCAGATACTCTTCTAACACTTGATAGTTTGTTTTTGTTGGTTTTGGTTTTTTGCACCCTTGTATATCATGCTTTTTCCCTTATTTTTTAATTTATGCAAGAGTTTATTTTATATTACAGTTCCAAAGGGGGAGTACATAATGCTGGTTGTGCAGAGCACGACACTAAGCAATGGGTGTGGTTGCAAGAAGCTGGGAGCTCATGTCTTCACCCACATGTAGGAAACAGAGAGAGTGAACTTGGAGTGGGGTAAGGCTAAAAACTCTCAAAGCCCATCTCTAATGAAGTGCTTACTCCAGAACAGCTCCAACTCTTAATGGTTCCATATAGTCCCCAAACACCCACCAATTGGGATCAAATGTTCAAATATATGAGCCTGTAAGGGACATTTCTCATTCAAACCAGAACAGAGACCATCTCAAACATAAAGTGTAGAGCAACAAGGAAGCCAGCCATCATCAACCAGCATACACCTACATACACACAGAGACAGACAGACAGACAGATACACACAGTTCTGGGTATGGTACTTTATAATTGAATTCCCAGCACTAAGGAGGCTCCCTCCTCCCTCCCCAACCAATCCCACCCTCCTTCTCCCTTCTCCACCCATGCCCCTCCTCAACATTTATTTATTTATTCTTAATTAAAATATATTACAATTTATTCAATTTGTATCCCTGCTGTGGACCCCTCCCTCATCTCCTCCCAATTCCACTCTCCCTCTCTCTTCTCACCTTATGCCCCTCCCCTAGTCCACTGATTTGAGAGGACCTCTTCCTTTTCTATCTGACTCTAGCCTATCAGGTCTCATCAGGACTGGTTGCATTGTCTTCCTCTGTGGTCTGGCGAGCCTGCACCCCCCAGCGAGAGTTGATCAGACAGCCTGCCATTGAGTTCATGCCAGAGAAAGCCTCTGCTCCCCTTAATACAAAACCCATGTGGAGACTGATTCTATGGGCTACATCTGAGCTGGGGTCTTAGGTCTTCTCTATGCATCCTTGGTTAGGGTTTCATTCTCTTCAGGGCTCCCAGGGCTCAGTTTTTTATTTTTATTTTTATTTTTTTGCCTCTGTTGGTCTCATTTGGAGTTCCTGTCCCCTCCAGGTCTTTCTATCTCCTCCTCCTTTCATAAAATTCATAAAATCCAATGCATTCTGCCCAAAGTTTGGCATGTGTCTCAGCTTCTGTTTGATACCTCCATCAGTAGAGTCTTACAAAGACTTTCTGTGGTTCAAGAAGTTGTCTCTTGTGCCAATGAAGTTAAGATTATTCCAAAAGATGCTCAACTATACAACAAGGCCATTTGCTCAACCATATTTGTAGCACTTTTCTTTGTAATAGCCAGAATCTGGAAACAACCTAGATGCCCCTCAACAAAGAATGGAAACAGAAAATGTGGTACACTTATATAATGGAATAATGCTCAGCAATTAAAAACTAGGAAATCATGAAATTTGCAGGCAAATGGATGGAACTAGAAAAGATTATCCTGAGTGAGGTAACCCAGAAGCAGAATGACATATATTGTATATATACTCATTTAAAAGTGAATATTAGCCATATAATGTAGGATAAACATACTAAAATCTATAGTCCTAAACAACAAGCAGAATTCCAGAGAAGATACTTAAGGCTCATTCAGAAGGACAATCAGGATAGACATCGGAAATTGGAGAAGACAGGGAACAAAATAAGGGCCTGCAACAGAGGGCCTCCAAAAGACTGTATCCAGCAGGGTATTGAAACAGATACTTAGTCTTGTAGCCAAACTATGGGCAGAGTTCAGGGAATCTTATGGAAGACGAGGAAGATAGAAAGACAGGGAGAGGGCAAGAGCTCCATAAGGTAACCAACAGAGCCAAAAAATCTGGGCCCAGTGGCCCTACAGAGACTGAAGAATCAATGAAGGACCACGCATGGAGAAGACCCAGGCCCCCTACTCAGATGTAGCCCATGGGCAGCTCAGTCTCCAAGTGAGTTCCCTAATAAGGGGATCAGGGGCAGTCTCTGTCATCAAATCGGTTCCCTCCTCTTTATCCTTACTAGGCCATAGAAAAAAAAGGATCCAGAAAGTCCTGATGAGACCTGATAGGCTAGGGTCAGATAGTAGGGGAAGAGGACCTCCCCTATCAGTGGACTAGGAGAAGGGCATAGGGGGGAAGATGGTGGGAGGGTGGGATCAAGGGTCAATGAGTGAGGGGCCACAGCTGGGACACAAAGTGAATAAATTGTAATAAATAATAGTAATATTTTTTAAAGAGTATATATTTGCATACTAAGTTAAAAACCAAAGAAAACAAAATAACCTGTAGTCTGTGTGTATATGTGTATATAAAACAGAAATGAACTGTTTGTGCAGACTTAGGACCCCTTCACTAGGACATCTCCTTACATATTACAAAATGCAGGTATTCCCCAAACCTGAAAGAAATCCTCAACCCCAAACACTCCTAAGTATTTGTGACATACCACCCCCTCAGCCATGAATGCAGATGGAATAAATGTGTTATTAAGGACCTTGAGATGGCTCAGTCGGTAAAGGTGCTTTCAACTGAGCCTCAACCTGAGTTTAATCCCCCAAACTCACATGGTGGAAGGAAAGAGTGAATTCCTTCAAGTTGTCCTCTACACACACACACACACACACACACACAGAGAGAGAGAGAGAGAGAGAGAGAGAGAGAAAGAGAGAGAAAATGTATCTTAAAAAAAAGAAAAGGATCTTCTAATTTTTCCCAAATTGAGAAGTTTTTCAGTGTGAACATCGTTCATGTGGGTAGAATTGAAAGGCATTTCTGTGATGGACAGCCTGTAAAGACGACACTCAGATTCTCCTTCATGACTGCCACTTGCTTTATTCTCTAATTTACATGTCAGCTCCACTGCTTCCTCTATAGTTCTTTCAGTATCCATGACAACAGAGACTCCTTCTCCCAATAGTTCGAGCATTAATTCTTACATGGTTCATTTAGACCTTCAGACACTGCAAATCTGCAGCATCTGCACAGGGCACTCCTATCTCATTGTGACCATATCTGTGCTTTGCAATGTGACCTGGTTGTGTCTGGAGTATCCTGAGGGCAGGATGGCAAAACAGGCTCCATGACATGTGCCATAAGCTTAAAACCCCATGTTTAAGGTAGTAAAGCTCACAGTGCCATCACTGAGAAGACCTGGGGTCGATTTAGCAATATCTATTGTGACAACCACCAGGTAGACTAAGCATCACATCTCTCATCAGCATCCTTAAAAGATAGGCAATCATGGAAAAAATATATGTTAAGCCCTGAAAGAAATAACTTCTAACCAAGGTTACTATATCTACCAAAAGTATCTTTTAAAATTGGCAGAGAAATAGAGACATTTTATGAAAAACATAAACTAAAGCAATTCTGACCACCAAGCCAATGCAACAGAAGATAGTTAAAGGAATACACAGATGAGGAAGAGTCTCAAACACAAGAGCATAGGAAAGAAACAAATTTCAGGAGAGGAATATCTGCACAAAGGAGAGCTAAGAAAGAATCCATTTTTATCCAACACGCTAAACTATAAAATCCCAAATACAAACAGAGGGAAAAAAAGAATCAATAATTCAATTAACCAGAAAAATAACAAATAAGATTAGAGGAATTAATAAACATAACTTTAAAATGTTAACTGAAATGGCTCGACTAATCAAAAAAGATATAGAAACCATCAATAATGAGACTGGATTAAAATATGAAAGCCAACACTATATTATCCTAAAGAAACATACCTCTCTGCGTAGACAGCCACAGACTGAGAGCCAAAGGATGGAAATCAACCTATCAAGGGAATGGAAGCAAAAGTCAGCTTGCATAGCTATCCTGGTATCCGATAAAGTAGATGTCGAACCACATAAAAACAAAGGAAACAATTTATCAGAAAGATATAATTGTAAATTTATATACAGTGAATATTGGAGCTCCCCAATTTCATAAAACAAGCATTAATTATCATGAAAGATCTTTTAGGTCCAGATACAATTATAGTGGGTAAGTGACATCAGTTCTTCACTTGCATCCTTAGATTAGTAGTCATTCAAACTAAAAATAAAGATGTATCTGACTTAAATTATACACTGATCAAATGGACCTAACAAATATCTATCTGCAAAATATTCCATTCAACAGAAATAGAACATGCATTCTTTTTAGCAGCCCATAAAACATTCTCTAAAATAGACCATATTTTAGATCACAAAGGCAAGCCAATAAATAAAAAGAAATAAAAATTATCTCTTGTCATCATAACTTATAGTGGAATACAACTGGAAACTAATAGTAAGAGAAACTACAAAAATAATAAATGTTTGGAGACTGAATAATATATTCTTAAATGACCAGTGAGTCACTGAAAAGAAATTAGAAAGGAAACTGAAAAAAAAAAATTCTAGAATCAAGTGAAAAATGAAAGCAAATCCTACCAGGACTTTTGGGGTACAGCCTAGGCAATTTATTCAAGACAGTGTATCATGTTTCCCAGACTCGTCTTTGACCAGCTGTGTAGCTTAGGGTGACCTTGAAGTTCAGATTCTCCTGCTTCCACCTCCTAAGATTTCAGGCATGCCAACCACTGTATTTAGTTTATGGGGTACTAGGGACTCAACACAGAAATCCCTGCATACTAGGTGTCTTAGTTACTGTTCTATTGCTGTGACAAAACACCATGACCAGGAAAATTTATAAAGGAAAACATTTAATGGGGGAAGCTTGCTTACATATTTAGAGAGTTAGTCCATGATTATCATGGTGGGGAACTTGGTGGCAGGAAGGCACAGTGCTGGAGCAGTAGCTACAAGCTTATATGTAAGTTCTATTTCTCAAGAGAACCCTTACTAATACATACCTCCTCCAACAAGGCCACCATTCCTAATTCTTCCTAAACAATCCACCAACTGTGAACCAAACTTTCAAATATATGAATCTATAGAGGCCATTCGTATTCAAATCACATTACATTTCCTAGCTCCCATAGATTCATGGTTATATTATAATAGAAAATATACTCAGTCAAACTTCAAAAGTCCCCAGTCTTTCAGTCTCAAGACTGTTTCAAAGCACAATGTTCAAAGTCTCTTCTGAGACTCAAGGCAATCTCTTAATTGTAACACCTTGTAACATCAAAAAGCTAATTACATACTTCCAACATACAATGGCACAAAATTTACATTCCAAAAGGAAAGAAAGGAAATACTAGACCAAATCAAGCTGGGAACCCAGCAGGGCAAACTCCAAATCCTGACCTAGATGCCTTTTCCAATCTCCCACTCCTTTCAGTTTTGTTGACTGCAACACACCCTTTCTGCAACACTCCTTGGCATGGTTCTATCATTTCCCACATCTTGGGGTTTCCAACACAATCCAGGTTTCACCTTCACAGCTTCAAGCAATGGCCTCCCTGACGGGACCTCCCCGCCTTCACATGCCTGGGTTTGTGGCTTTCATTTACCATGGAGGAAGATTCCACAACCCATTTCCTGTATCCTTCTTGAGTCTGTACTCAGAACTATGTGGCCAAATTCTGCTACCTGCTGCAGTTGGAATTTGGCCCCCAGTCTGAATTATATTTGCATAAGCATTGAATTGCTGTTGTTTTTAGGCCAAGGAAATCCCTTAGACTTTTTCCTTTCACAGGTTATAGGATTAGCTAGGTGGGGTCTTGCCCTGAGGGTATCATTGTTGGAATTAGTAAGCAGGCATCTCTGTGGCCAGCCCAAGGGACCTGACAAACTAGTTATCAGGCATTTGTGAAGCCACCAGACCACCTCCTGATCATCTGGAACTACCTGCGCATGCCCTGGGTCACCTTATAAGAGAACTCCTGGAGCCCCTCCTCTCTCTCTCTCTCTCTCTCTCTCTCTCTCTCTCTCTCTCTTCTGCCTCATGTCTCTGCGACCCCTTTTCTCTTCTCCTAATAAACCTCCCACGTGGAACCGATCTTGTGGTGTGATTTGTGAATCCGTAGTGCAATCTTCACAGGCGCATGTTTCTTAACAATCATTCCCTTTAATACAATTAGCATCAGGCCTTTAAACTTCACCTCTCCTTGAGCACATTACATTCCGTGGTGTTCTTTTTCTCCTCAAACAGCACACTTCATATTTCTTTATGCCCCCTTTACTCCTTTTCCTTTTAGATCTGCATAAAAGTAATCATTAATAACCATGTGACACAGTCAGTACTCTGTTGTCTTGACATCTCTTCTGCTAACAATATTGATCAAAAATTCTTCAATTTAGTCCCTGGCAGAATTTTGAAGAAGGGTGGAAAAGAAGCACATTCATTGCCAAAATATCAAAATAATGGTCTCTAATAGTCTCCTCTGAAATCTCTTGTGCTGGGCCTCAACAGCTTACATTGCTTTCTGCATTATTGTCTTTCATGCTCTTACTGGGATGGCCCATTAAGCCCTACTTAAAGCAATAAACTGCTTTTCTAGTCCAAAGTCCCAAAGTCTTCCATATTTCTCCAAACAACAATATAGTCAGGCCTGCCACAGTAATACCCCAGTCCTTGGTACTAATGTCTCAGTTGCTGTTTTATTGCTGTGACAAAGCACCACAACCAAGGGAAATGGAGGAGGAGTAGATGGGAAGGGAGGAGGAAGAAGGAAGGAGCTAGGAGGAGAAGAGGGAGAGGGAAAACTGTGAAAGGGATATAATATATGATGTAATCAATTAATTTTTAAACTTTTTTATTTTAATTTATATTAATTACACTTTATTCACCTTGTATACCCCCATAAACACCTCCCTCCTCCCCTCCCTATCCCACCCTCCTTCCCCTTTCTCCACCCATGCCCCTCCCCAATTCCACTGATACGGGAGGCCTTCCTCTCCTTCCTTCTGATCCTAGTCTATTAGGTCTCATCAGGAATGGCTGCATTGTCTTCCTCTGTGGCCTGGTAAGGCTGCTCCCCTCTCAGGAAGAGGTGATCAAAGAACAGGCCAATCAGTTCATGTCAGAGGCAGTCCCTGTTCCCATTACTAGGAACCCACTTGGATACTGAACTGTCATGGGCTACGTCTGTGCAGGGGTTCTAGGTTATCTCCATGAATGGTCCTTGGTTGGAGTATCAGTCTCAGAAAAGACCCCTGTGCCCAGATTTTTTGGTTCTGTTGATCTCCTTGTGGAGCTCCTGTCCTCTTCAGGACTTACTATTTCCCACTTCTTTCATAAGATTCCCTACACTCTGCCCAAAGTTTGGCCACAAGTCTCAGCATCTGCTTTGATACTCTACAGGGTAGAGACTTTCAGAGGCCCTCTGTGACAGGCTCCTGTCCTGTTCCCTATTTTCTCCTTCTTCTGATGTCTATCCTCTTTGACTTTTTTGAATGGGGATTGAGAAAAGTGCCATGCATAGAAATAAGCAAACTAAGATGTAGTCATTCCAAAAGGTAAGCAAATTAGAGTCAAACTAACTGAAAGAAAAACAGAAAAGATTTAATTTAATAAAATTAGCAGTGAAAGTGAGTGTTTCAACATTTTTAAGGAAATACAGATGATTTCTAGGGAAATAGTTTGAAAACTTATGATCCAAAACACCTAGAGAATATAGAACAGGCAAACCCCTAGGCATATATGACCTAGTAGAATTAAATAAAGAATATAAACAGCCTAAACAGATCCTAACAAGCAAATTCAAGTCGTAATTAAATTCCCTCCCCCCAAAGAAAAGCCTAAGGCTAGACAGTTTCATTGCTGACTTTTAAGGAATTTTTTTAATTTAATTTTTTTATTTTTAGTTACATTTTATTAACTCTGTATCCCAGCTGTATCCCTCTCCCTTATTCCCTCCCAATCCCACCCTCCCTTCCCCATCTCCTCCCTACTCTTTTCCATGTCCACTGATAGGGGGGACCTCCTCCCCTTTCATCTGACCCTGTTTTATCAGGTATCTTCAGGACTGATTGCAAAGCCCTCCTTTGTGGCCTAGCAGGACTGCTCCTCCCTCGGGGGGTGGGGAGGTCAAAGAGCCTGCCATTGAGTTCCTGTCAGAAATAGTCCCTGCTCCCCTTACTATGGGAAACCAATTGGTAACTGAGCTACCACGGTCTACATCTGAGCAGAGATCGTGTACAACAACAGATCATCTGGAGGTATCTCCATCCCCAATCTCAAGCTGTACTACAGAGCAATAGTAATAAAAACTGCATGGTATTGGCATAGAAACAGAAAGGAGGATCAATAGAACTGAACAGAAGACCCAGAAATAAACTCACATACCTATGAATACTTGACTTTTGACAAAGAAGCCAAAACCATTCAATGGAAAAAAGACAGCACCTTCAACAAATGGTACTGGTCCAACTGTATATCTACATGTAGGTAAATGAAAATAGATCCATATTCATCACCCTGCACAAAACTTTTACGGAATTTTTAACAGAGAACTACCACTATTATTCCTCAAAGATTTCCACAAAACATAATAGGAAGGAACACTATCAACGTATTCTTCTTGGCCGCATTACTGCCAGCAAGAGTGCCAGATTTGGCTCCTCCCTGATCTTTCAGTTCTAGAGAATTTTATAACTTAAGAAAATTTAAGAAAAAACTATGTACCAATTTACCTGGTAAACAGAAATGCAAAAATTCTCAATATAAATATTGCAAATTGAATTCAAGAACATATTAAGAAGACCATACACCATGAAGAAGTTAGTTCCCTCACAGGGATGCAAGATTGATTCAAAATATGCCAATCAATAAATGTAATACCTCACATAAATAAATACTAAGGACAGAATTAAAGACTCATTTTAAGAGATGCAAAAAAGGCCTTTGGGAAAGCTCAAAATCCCTTACCCATAAAAGTCCTGAAGAAAATAGGAATAGATGAAACACATCTTGGCATAAAACGGCTACCTGCAGCCAACATTTTACAAAGTGGGGAAAACATGAAAGCATTTTCTCTATGATCAGAATTGAGGTTAAAGTGTGAATTGCCGCTATTCTTATCCAGTATATAATACCCAAAAGTCTTAGCTTCAACAATAAGAAATAAAATGGATCCAAATAAGAAAGGAAGAAATCAAAGTACTTCTATTTGCAGATGACATGGGCCTATATTTAAATGGCCCTAATGACTCCATTATAAAACTGTTGTGTGAGGAACAATTAAAGGCTTAGGAGCAGGGTAAAAAAATCAGTATACAGAAACCAATAGCCTATGGTGAAACCCGTTATATTTTATACTAATCTTCTCTCCCTTAGTAGAAGAGAAAAAAATCAGTAGCCTTTCAATATACTAATAAGAACTTGCCAAAAAAAGAAATCAAGAAAAATAATCCCTTTCACAATAGTTTCAAATAAAACCACTAGGGTTATTTAACCAAAATGATGAACCCCCCCCCCCCACACACACAAAAAGCCCTTTACAATGAAAAATTTAATATAATGAAAAAAATTGTAGAATCGATCACCCAAAAATTTCACCTTAAAAGTTCAATGGACCCAACTAAGAATTGTTCCACAAATGTGGAGATGAAACTGCCTGAGTTCAGTGGCCTCACTTAAAAGAGAGAGGAAACTGAGTCATATGACATGCTTAAGCATGAATCCAGATTTTCTATTGCCAAATCCAGTTTTTCCTAGTGAACTATAAAACACTGCTGTTTCAGCACCCTCTCCAAACATACACAGTGATGATTAATTTTGATTGTCATCTTATTAGGATTTAAAAGTCACCTATGAATGGTGTATGTCTACGAGAGCTTCCAGAGAAGTTTAAGTGAGTTGGGAAGACGTATCTTGAATGCAGATTACACAACATTCCATGGGCTGAAGTACTGGAATGAGCAAAAAGAAAGTAGGGAGCACTATTATTCATTGCTCTCTACTTTCCAAATGTAGGCACAATGTGACCAGCTCTTTCACACTCCTGATGCCACACATTCCCCACCATGATACACTCTTTCCTTTAAACTATGAGTCAAAGTAAGCTTTCTCTCCTTTAAGCTTTTTTGGATCACAGCAACAAGAAAAGTGCCTACTACACATAGCAATCCCCAAAGCCATAGTATTCTGGTGCCAGTCACGCTTGTGTCATATTTAACACAGAGTAGTATCTGATAAACTACACTGAAGAAAAAAATAAGATGGCTGAATAATAAACAGTGGAACCCAGAAATCTCAAATTCCATTCCTGGTAGAACTGACTCTTAAACAAGATCACAAAAATAATTCTAATAGAAGGGGGTCTGTCAAAAGGAAGAAAATATATCAATACGGATTTGCTAGTTTTGAAAAGAGAAAAATTTCAACATGTTTTCTCCTCTAGACAGAGTAAAATAATGATTGAAAGTTATAAGTTGAAACAGCCTTCTATTGCTTAAATGTTACAGTCCTTTCTAATCAGGATTTTGAAAAAGAAATTTACAATTGCAGAAAGCTTGCCTCAAAAATAAGAGGTATTTTGCTCACTTAATTCTTAATAAATACTAGATCTCAAAGATGTGACAGGAAGAGATGCAGGAGTAAGGGCTTTTTAGTAGGGCTGCCACAATTACATACAGCACGGGTTTGTGAATATTTCTGTAACAACCTTGTCCGATTCATGTACCTTCACTTATTCATTTGTGTATTTGTTTACTTACTTATTCATTATTTTGAGACAGGGTCTCACTCCCTAGCCCAGGCTGACCTTGAGTCCACAGCAAGAGTCTTGCCTTATCCTTCTAGGTAATGGAATTGGCAGCCATGAGCCACCATGCCTAGTATGAAGCTGTAACTGAAAAGCTTCTGTTAAGCAAAGGACACTGTCAACAGAACAAAACAACAGCCTACAGACTGGTAAAAGATCTTCACCAACCCTACATCCAATAAAAGGCGAATATCCAGAATATATAAAGAACTCAAGAAATTAGACACCAACAAACCAAATAATCCAATTAAAAATGTAGTACAAGGCTAAACAGAGAATTCTCAACAGAGGAATATTGAATGGCAGAGAAACACTTAAAGAAATGCTCAAGAACCTTAGTTATCAGAGAAATTCAAATCAAAACAACTCTGAAATTCGATGTTACAATTTTCAGAATGGCTAAGATCAAAATGTCAAGGGACAACACATGCTGGAGAGGCTGTGGAGAAAGGGGAACCCTCCTCTATTGCTGGTGGGAATGCAAACTTGTACAACCACTTTGGAAAACAATTTAGCATTTTCTCCAAAACTTTGGATTAACACTACCTCAAGATTCAGCTGTACCGCTCCTGGGTATATACTCAAAAGTTGTCCCACCATTCAACAGTGACATTTGCTCAACAATGTTCATAGTAGCTTTATTTGTAGTAACCAGAATCTGGAAACAACTTACATGCCCCTGAATGGAGGAATGAATACAGAAATTGTGGTACATTTACACAATGCAATACTACTCAGCTATTTAAAACAAGAAAATCATGGAATTTGCAGGCATATAGATAGAACTAGAAAAGATCAACCTGAGTGAGGTAATCCAGAAACAGAAAGACAGGCACAGTATTTATTCACTTATAAGTGGATATTAGCAGTATAATATAGGATAGCCATACCAAAAGCTAAGACCTAAATAAGCTAAACAACAAGGAAGACCCTAGGGAAGATGCTTAAATCTCATTCAGAATGGCAGACAGGATAGACGCCAGAATTGGTGGAAGAAAGGAAACATGATGGGAGCCTACTAAAGAGGGTCTTTTGAAAGGCTCCACCCAACAGGGGATAGAAGCAGATGCTAAGACTCATAGCCTAACTTTGGGTAGAGCCGAGGGAGTCTTATGGAAGTAAAGGGGAGTGGAATAGAAGGACAGGGAGTGAACAGGAACCCCACAAGAAGACCAACAAAACTAAAAAAATCTGAGCCTAGGGAGTACTGCAGAGACTGATGCACCTACCAAGAACCATGCATGGAGAAGACCTAGACTCCCTGTTTAAATGTAGCTGATTTGCAGCTCAGTCTCCACGTGGGTTACTGAGTAAGGAGAGCAAGGGCTGACTGTCACCAATTCAGTTGTCTGCTCTTTTATCACTTGTCCCTGGTGATGTGGCCTTACCAGGCCATGGAGGAAGAGGATCAAGGCAGTCCTGATGAGACTTGATAAACCATGGGCTGATGGCAGAGGAAAAGAACTAGGGAAAGGGGATAGTGGGGAAGAGGGAAGGAGGGTGGGATTGGGAGGAGTTGAGGGAGGGCCTTCAATCTGGATATATAATGAATAAATTGTGAAAAATTAAAATTAAAAATTAAAAAAATCACCCAATATAATCTACCAAAATTTGTCTGATACAAATCAAAGTAAAAGTAATCTAAACCCAGTTTATGGAGTATTGTACAATAAAAATACAGAATTGAACATTAAATGATCTGGATTTTATTCCTAGCTCTGACATTATTTTGGAATTAGAGAAACTATTTACCCCTCAGCCTGCTCCTTTTTTCCCTTGTGTAACAACACTAATGAATTTCATAGGTCATTATGAACATAAAATAATACATGAAGTTTAGCAAACTGTTCTGCACATTAAAAATTACATACTAGCAGCATAGAGATGTTGGGGATTGGTCTGATGCTGGTATTTTGATGCTAATTACTGGCCCTCAAGATCTGGTTGCTGCCTGAATAAACCTGTCCTTGTGTAAACCTGCCTAAGATATTTTACCTGATTGGTTGATTAAAGGCCTATACCTGGGCAGGGCAGAATAGGGTAAGCATGGCTAAAGTTCCTAGTGGTTTGAGAACAGGAGAATCACAGGAGACAGATGGATGGGAGAGATTAGGCAGCAGGACCTTACAATGGGTTAGCATGGAGAAGGAACTATGTGGGCCTGGAGGAAGGACTCCAAGGACAGTGTGGATGGAGAAAACACCAAGATGATAAATGTAAGCAAGTATATGTAGGATTATGGATGGAAGGTAGCTCAGATAAGAATGGTTAAGGCAGATGGCATTGGATGCGGTCTGGGAGATGGATAGTGAGGTTATTGAGACAGTGTAGGTAGAATATTTGCCCAGGTCAAGGTAAATAAGGCCAATTATAAAATCTAACAGGTGTCTGTCTTATTATTTGTAATAGCGGGTTAAATAATACTGCTCCAATAATTGTAAGGCCAAAAAATAGCAAATAATAATATTTAGCCCAACATCATTCTTATAAGTACAACACAGAGAACATTCTCATTTGTTTCTTACAAACTAGAATCAAAGGGGTTGAGTAGTCAGGCACTAAACTGTATATACATCATCTCACTTTATATTTACACCATTTAAGACTGAAAATTGTATAAAACAATTACTATTATCCATGCTGTAGAAAGGAGAAAAAATGAGGCATGCAAAATGAAGTCATCAGTATAGTTAAAGTCTAACAGAAAACCCTAGGAAAACAAATTAGAAGTCATGTTTGTTTAAATTCCAAAGCTGTATTGTTCTGCCCCCTTTTAGTCCACACCATAAGACCTTCTCTCATTGCATTATTCACTATAAAGTTTCAGTCCAGCCAGTCCCGCATTAAAGGTCTTCCCAAATAAGGCTTATTACTCAATACCTTCCCAATATCATCTCCAAATATGATTTCCATTTTCATTTTCTCTTCTTTCCCATATGCTTTCTGTAGGTCTTTCTCCTTCTTTCGCATAAGAGACACAGAGGAAAGCATTGTACTCATGCTTGTCTCCATTTCAAGCTTTCACGGATGAGGCTATTTTCTTAAGCTTAGTGTTAAAACTGAGATTCATATATTTAGCACAATCCATAGACAAACAAAAATCTTCTATTAGCTTAAGGTGTTCTCTTGCACTTATATTCCTCAGTAGCAGTAGTTGTCGTTTAGCCTAGACTGAAATGACTATAGGAGTTAAGAATGTTCATTTGTTCTTAGCAAAACTCATCTATTCCTTTAAACAAGGTAATGTCGCTTAAACATTTCTCTAAACCTTTGGATACAGGCTAGTTAGGATACTTCTAATCCATAACTTAACTTGAAGAATAGGCCAGATGCATTATACAGCTAGCCTTTTACTTCATTTGCTTTCTATGGGATGTTAACTGGACTCTCTTGTTCCTCAAGAGTGTAGCTCAAGGATGCCACACTCTCGTGTGATGGGCAAGGTAACCTTTGTGGTCCTTATCCTTGCTTTCCAAGCATGGAGAAAAAAAACTAACAGTGTGAGGTGCATATAATATATTCTCATCTGAACATTAAAGAAGAAAAAATCTAGCTTCAAGGAGAATACTTACATGATTCAATTATTCTTTCTCCCCAAACAGATTGTTTTAATCATAATTTGCTGAAAAGCATGCTGCTATGATTTAGTGAAGATTAGATAGAAGGCAGAATTGGACCCTAGGAGTAATTAGGAAGAAGAGTTCCATTTTATCAGTATTTCTAGTATTCAGTCTCAATAAATAGTAACTAGCACATCTCAGATGCAATTCTAGTCATTATTTATAACAAGCAACAACTCATTTGGTATACACAATTAATACATCCAGCCCAAGCACTACTCAAACTTAACTACACACATGTGTGTACACACTCCTTCACACCAAATTAACATGTCCTTTTCCATAGCTTGATAGCCTCTTTGTTAAAATAAAAGGTGAGATTAAAAATACTGGATTTTTAAAATACAGTATTTTTAATCTCACCTTTTATTTTTCTTTCTTCTGAGATGTCCACTCTCTTGCAGTCCTGACTCCTATTTTTGACCAATCTCCTACTTATTTTGGCATTACATTGTCCTATGTAATTTCCTGCATCTCCTTGAAGTAAGATCAGAAAGAAGGAGAGGAGGACCTCCCCTATCAGTGGACTTGGGGAGTGGCATGCATGCAGAAAGGGGAGGGAGGGTGGGATCGGCAGGGAAGGAGGGAGGGGCTCATGGGGGGATACAAAATGAATAAAGTGTAATTAATAAAAAAAATACTGGAGAAAGGAGGATAAAATGAGGAAAGACTTCTGACATATAGAAAAATAAGAGACTCTCAAGAAAAGCTATCATTTATCTTGTTTTACAGAAACCTAAAGGGCTTAGATGCTTGTTTAAAAGACAGAATCATATGATTCCCTACACTCTGCCCAAGGTTTGGTAATGAGTCTCAGCATCTGCTTTGATACACTTCTAGGTAGTCTTTCAGAGGCCCTCGATGGTAGGCTCCTGTCCTGTTTCTTATTTTCTTATTTACATTCTACTTCCAATGTCCATCCCCTTTGTCTTTCAAAGTGAGGATTGATCATCTTACCTTGGAACCTCTTCTTGTTTAGCTTCTTTAGGTGTACAGATTTTAGCATGTTTATCCTACCTTATAAGTCTAGTATCCACTTATAAGTGAGTATATAGTGTGTGTCTTTCTGCATATGAAAGAAGGGGAAGTTATTAAGACCTGGAGAGGATGGGAGCACCACAAGGACCAAATATATCTGGGCACAGGGGTCTTTTCTGAGACTGACACTCCACCAAGGACCATGTGGAAAAACATTAGAAAGGAAGTATTTCCTTCAGTGAGGGAGCCTTTAAAGAATTACAACAATTAGATGGCATAGCCTTGATTAAACAGACAGAAAGCAAACAATTCAGAGACTCTACATTACTCTGCATTAAATTCAAAATTTAAACAAAACAAAAATCAAAACAAGGAGTGGATGAATAAACGAACATGCTGAAAAGAGGTGTATAATTTTCCTGGCACTCTCCTTCATATAAAGTGAATTTTTAAGAGACATCAGCAGATGCTACCAAACAGAGACCACAGAAATTCTCTGTATTCAAAGTGAGCTTTGAGAATGACTAGGATTGAACTATAATTTATTTGCAACACTATAAACCCCATAAAAGCATATAGGTAAGAATATTTGCAAATACACACATGCACACACATACAATTTTCTCTTAATATTGAGTAGCTACATCAGAACTAGAATTCAGGTTGCTTCATTCAGAATTCATAACTCAGTCCACCAGAATATAAGTTCCATGAGGACAAGAATCTTCATCTGCATGTGTCTCTGATATATCACTAGCATTACTAGCACTCGGTGGTCTTACTGAGCACACCTAATAGGTGCTATTATTTATCTAGCTGCTAGAATGTATGCTGGATTCTAGAATACATTAGAAGCTCAATAAATAAATACTTTTATACTTTTATTTCCAGTTTTAGGTTAAAATGAGGTAAGTGTGAAAACATTTTTTATTATAAATGTCAATACACATGAAAAGGATTTTGAATAATTATAGCATTTTAGAGTTTGACAGTAACTTGAGTATCATAAGTTATGGTTGCTACTACACAGAAGTAAAATTTTTCAATGGATTTGTCAGAAAGAGACTGTCATCTCTCTAGCATATACCCTCTCAAACAGTCAATGAGTTACGTAGTCTTTCAAGGAATTTGTACTGTGAGATATTTACATATAATTGCATTTCATCATCATAGCATTTACCAACATATAAATTTTTGTCTTATTTTGCAGATAGGAAACTCTGAGATCAGGACGTTTAAATGGAAGACTCAAGTGCAAAAGCCAAGAACAGTCTATTAGCTAGTCAGATCTCATTTTGCAGATAACTTTTTGTTTCTACTTTTTAGTTTGAATCTTGCATGATAGCATTCTAACAATTGTAGAGGAATTCTATTCCAGCAACATGGCTGCTTTGGGAATCACATCTGAAGACCTTCTAGCGTTATGTGATCTGGCTGGAATGCAGACATGCCTGGATTACAGTATGGTTGGGCTGGAATACAGACAAGACCTTAGAACACATCTTTAATCCCAAATGAGAAAGGAAAAGTGAGTTTGTAGAAGGAAGCACCCATATTTGAAAGTGATGTCTAATTGAGAGGCAGACAAAATGACGAATCAGAGAAAGTTGGATATGCCCAACTCTCACGAGAACAGCAGGGGAAAGAGAGGCAGATTAAGAGAGAACAGCACAGAGGGATAGAAAGAGGAGGCAGTTTTACCATGACAGTTGCACAGAGACAGGTTGCAGAGAAGTGAAAATAGATGAGTCAGAGAATGAGAGAGAGCCAGAAGATTAGAAAAAGTTAGTTTGAGGCCAAGCAGAGCAATTCAGTCAGAAAAGGGCATCAGGTCCTCTGGAACTGGAGTAAGTCAGCTTGGAGAGGAGTTTGAGCCAGAACAGCTGAGCTGAACCAACCAGCCAGAGTTCAGAAAGAGCTAGAAAGTGTGAGATTATTCATCAGTAAGCCTTGGAGACACAATTATGTCATGTGAATTAAAAGTTACTTTTACAAACAATATTTCTGGAAACAACTCTATTATGATTATAACATCATGTTGCTGTTTTAAGTCAACATTCAAAGTACTATTGTGGAATCTAAAGTGTTATAGAGGCCCACAGTAGAACAATGGATCTAGACTCAAATATCCAGAAATATCTTATTTAGGTCATAAGTGTTTCATGATCTTTACTGGTGAGAATTAAAAAAAGTAGCATAGTCTCAGTCCTGGGAAGGCTTCTGATTATCCTGAGGATGCTATGTCAGATGCGCATGAAACAACTGGACAACAAAATAAGAAAGAATATGTAACTGACACAAACTAATTAGCTAACAATACACAACTAAATATATAATTAACACAAGCAATTACAACCTATGTGAGACTAGAACCACTAAGATGGCTAAGAGGGTAACTGCACTTGCTGTTACATGCATGAGCTTTCTAGTCTGTTCCATTGATCCATGTGCTTGTTTTTGTGTCATAACCATAGTGTTTTTTTGTCATTATGGTTCTGTAGTATAACCGGATATCTATCCTGTAGTGTAGAGTAACTGTCCAGGTATAGATGCTCTACTTACACAAAACATAAAACAATGTAGAGTAAATAATGTATACACTAATCAAAAACAGTGCTGGAGAGATGGTTCAGTGGTGAAGAGTAGTTGTTGCTCTTGAACCAGGTTAGTTCAATATTCTGCACCCATATGTTGGCTTGCAACCATCTGTAACTCCAGTTCCAGAGGATCTGATTCCCCATTCTGACTTCCTCTGGCACCAAGCATGCACATGGTGCACATACATTCACTAAGGTAAAAACATTTCTACACATAGCATGTTTTAAAGCACAAAAAATGGAGGTAAACCGTGGGTTGTGGAAATCAAGCTCAGGGCACTGAACTCTATTATTTAAGCTATAGTAATTGAAAAAAAGTTCTTTGAAAATGATAACATTTAAATAAAGCCAAAGAGAACTAGTAAAATTGAATTCCATCTGTGGTTAATGAAGACAGAAATAGAAATACTGACATATGGAGTAACAGTTAATGGAACAGTTTGTTAGAAGACAGAAATTCCTGTGAAGAAATAGTGACAGAGAATGTTGGATCAAGACAGAGCTGGATCGTGAAAAGCCTAATGCTAGTGGTCATTAATGCTAGTGGGAATCATTGGTAGTTTGTAGTAAAGAAATAAGGACATGTGCAAAGAGAATATAGTTCAAAAGGATGTTAGCAGCATAGGAAGTGTCTTAGAGGCAAGGAGAGAAGATACAAAACAACTGCTTTAAACTCACCATGACATAAGAAATTCAGAGTATTGCTAGCATTGCAATAGATTCCACTGGATAGTTCAACTAAAGTTATTGCACAATAAATGCCTTAAGAATTCCTCATAGTCACTTATATTTGATGCTCTAAAATCATCATGCCTTTGGCAAAATATTACACTGCCTTTAATTCTAGATCTTTTCCAGTGATCCTGAAAATACTTGTTAGCTTTGGACTTGTTTTTTACATATTTATTTATTTTGATACACAAAATTCATTATCTATATTCATGATGAAACTAAAGATTTTAAAATGTAAAGTGTAAATCATTACTTTAGTTGTGTACTCACATAACTTCTAAACATAAAACCTACCTCTGTCCAAATTGTTAAGGATATTTATTAGTAACACAAACAATTATGTATTCTTTATACAATATTGATCAAATAGACTCTTCCTGATTAGTGATTTAAATCAATAAGATTTAAATGCAAACATTATATACTTTGTGGAAATCTATATGGAAGATTGAAGAAACTCAATGACAACAAGGACTGGAATGTAAGCAAATCCCAGAGCACAGGTTACTTGGTTTAGAAATTATAGCCAATAGAAAGTTCCTTATTGTTCCATGACAATACAAAGTTGAACAAAAGTTAACATGCAAGAAATTAATTACATATTCAGCCTCACATTTTTCTTTTTAGTATACTGTTATTATTGTTGTTATTTGTGTGTGTGTGTGTGTGTGTGTGTGTGTTGTGTCTGTGTGTGTGTGAATGTATACATGTCAGATCAGAGCATTTGTGTGGAGGTCAGAAGACAACTTTCAGGAGTTTGTTTTCTCCTTCCACTGTGGGTTGTGGAAATCAAGCTCAGGACACTGAGCTATACTATTTTTGACAAAGATATAAAAATTACACATCAGAGAAAGGGAAGTCTTTTCTAAGAATTGTGCTGAAAAATTTAATATCTATATCTAGAAAAATGAAACTAGCTCTCTATCTCTCATCCTACCCAGTAATTAATTCCAAATGGACTTGAAGCTGTTAGAGGAAAAAGTATGGAAAACACTTCAAGATACAGGCAAAGGCAAGGACTTTGTTTCTACATGTTTATTTATTTTGAGAATTTCATATATAAATACTGTATTTATATCATTTCCACTCCACTCTCACCCCACTCCAACTGCTCCCATGTCCCCACTCCTTCCTTTCATATCCATTGTTTTTGGAGAAGACTGATTTTCCCTCTCTTAGCACTCATTAATTTCTTGTAGCACTTCAACTAGGGGTGAAGCCTTGTAAGATTTTTGTCATCCATACTGGCATGTCAACTAGTATTGTCATTATACAAGTCTTGTTTAGGTAATCATGCCTATCAGTGGACTTGGCAAGGGGCACGGTGGAGATGAGGGAGGGAGGGAGGGACTGGGAGGGAATGAGGGAGCAGGACACGGCTGGGATACAGAGTTAATAAAATGTAACTGATAAGAAAAAAATAAAATTAAAAAAATAAAAAAAGATTTTACTATAACTCCCTGTCATATATAGAAGACACACAACAAACACCCTGGTCCCTGGCTTTTAAAATCTTTCTGCACCCTGTTCTGTTATGTTTCCTAAGCCAGAGGTGTAAGGGTTGTTTTGTAGATATATCAGTTTGATGCTGGACACTATAGTTAGTTGTTCTCTGTTTCCTGACCAGTAATAAGTTTCTGTAATGGTCTCCATCTTCTTTGATAAGGGGTGAGAGCTCTATTTACCAATGGATATAAGACTAGGGATACAGAATGCAGGTGGAAATTTCATTGGTTTAGTAACATCACAGTAGGTTTTCTTTAGGGTCCTTGACCATATTAGCCACAGGTTTCCAGTACCAGACATGAATTCTACCTCATTGACCAGACCTTCAGCAGGACCTAAGTCCACTTAGGGAGGTGTTGGTTGCTACTGACATATAAGTGCCACAATTGTACCCTTGGGTATATCTTTCCATGATGTTCATTGCTGTGGTTCATAGGCTTTATAGTTGGGTAGGCCTTTTAATTGCTTTTCTTCCTTGGTAGCTTGCATAAACTCTGAATTCTATTAGAGCTAGTCCTCAGGGAGATGGTTTCTAAGTCAGTTCCAGCTTGATTCCTCCAAGTGGCAAGAACTTTCTTAATAATATTCCAGTCACTCAGAAAATAATGCCAATAATTGACAAATGGAACTTTGTGAAATAAAGTGGTGAATACTTACATATATGATCAATTGACTCAATAGGATTGTCAAAACTATTTGATGAAAGAAATAAACATTTGGAAAATTGGACAGCCATATTCAAAAGAATGAACATTGACTCCCTCTCATATAAATGAATTAAATATCTAAAATAAAAAACAATATTGTAAGATCCTATAAAGGGAGTGGAGGCAGGCAGCCTGGTAGTACACTAGTAGCCTACCATGACTGAAGCCTTGAGTTTGATCCCCAACACTACACAAAAGGAAGAAAACATCGAAGAAAATCTTTATGGTCTTGTTTTGACAACAAATTTTTAGATATGACACTAAACACATACATACACACACACACACACACACACACACACATGCATGTGCAAGCACATGTGTGCTCATGCACACACACACACACACACACACACACACACACACACAACAATAGAATAGTCTGGTTTAGTGGCACATTCCTCCAATCCCAGCTCTTGGGAGTTAGAAACAGGAGAACTGGGATTTCAACGTCATCCTCAGGTATATAGTAAATATGATGCCAGTGTAGGCTAGATGAAGCCCCGTTAAACAGCATTTTTTTAAAAAAAGAAAATAAATAATAGAATAAAATGCATGAATTTAAAAATTATAAACATTTGCACTACAAAGGCTTATACCCAAAACAGAGAAATAATGCACAGATTATGAGAAACATTTGCATATTACATATGTGATAACAATCATATGTTGAGAATATACAAGGAATATTCACAACTCAATAATAAAACTTAAATATGCTGGGCGTGGTGGTGCACTCCTGTAAACCCAGCACACAGGGAGACAGAACTCACAGACAGCTAGATATCTGTGGAGGTCAGCTTGGTTTACAAAGTGAATGCATGATAGCCAAGGCTACATAGAGAAACCCAGTCTCAAAAAACAAAACAAAACAAAAATCTTAAATATATTCCTTTAAAATAGTCAAATGATTTACAATGACACTTCTCCAAAAAAAGAGACACAAATGCCCCAAAACACATACAGTTCAAATGAATCTACTACTGCCAATTTCTAGCTATCAGTCACTGACCATCTTGGAATTAGTTAAAAAAAAATTTTGTTGTTGTTGTTGTCAAGAGCTGAAGTAAACCACTACAGAACTAATATTATGTTTCTTTGAAATCTGCTCCGCCAAAAAAAAAAAAATTGTCCATTACTTTTATTTTTAGTTTCAGGTAAGTTCTTAGAACAAGGTTATAAAGCAGCCACATTCTTTGCCAAAATATCACAAAAACAATCTCTAGCCTAGTTGCTAATATGATCCCCTCTGGATCCTCTTGAGCTGGGCCTCCACAATTTGCATAACTCTCAGCACTATAATGTTCTAAGCTCCTACAAAGATAGCCAATTAATCTCTGTATATATATTTAACAATTTTTAAGTGCAAAGTTCCAAAGTCTTCCACATACTTTGTTCAGGACAGGGTTTCTCTGAGTAGTCCTCGCTGTCCTAGACTCACTTTGTAAACTGGGCTGGCTTGGAACTCACAGAGATATTCCTGCTTCTGCCTCCCAGAGTGCTGGGAATACAAGCATGTGCCACCATGCCTGCCTTCCTTCCACATTTTTTAAATTAATATTTATTTTTATATTAATTACGTATATTCACTTTGTATCTCAGCTGTCGGCTCCTCCCTCATTCCCCTTAAACCCATCCTCCCTCCTTCATCTCCTCCCATGGCCCTCTCTAAGTCCAATGATAGGAGAGGTCCTTCTCCCCTTCCATTTGACCCTAGCTTATCAGGTCTCATCAGAATTGGCTACATTGTCCTCCTCTGTGGACTGGCAAGGCAGCTCCTCCCTCAGGGGGAAGAGTGGTCAGTCAGAGCCAGCCACTGAGTTCATGTCAGAGACAACCCCTGTTTCCCTTACTAGGAAAACCATTTGAATACTGAGCTGCCACTGGCTACATCCTAAGCAGGGATTCTAGATTATATCCATGAATGGACCTTGATTGGAATATCAGTCTCAGAAGAGACCCCTGTGCCCAGTTATTTTGGTTCTGGTGCTCTCCTTGTGGAGCTCCTGTCCTCTCCAGGTCTCATTAACTACCCCTTCTTTCATATGATTTCCTGTACTCTGCCCAAAATTTGGTTATGAGTCTCAATATCTGCTTTGATACACTGCTGGGTAGAGTCTTTTAGAGGGCCTCTGTGGTAGGCTCCTGTCCTATTTCTTGTTTTCTCCTTCTTCCAATGTCCATCCCATTTGTCTTTCTAAGTGAGGATTGATCATCTCACCCAGGATCCTCCTTCTTGTTTAGCTTCTTTAGGTGTACAGATTTTAGTATGTTAATCCTATATTATACATATAGTATCCACTTGAGTATATACCATGTGTGTCTTTCTGCTTCTGGGATACCTCACACAGGATGATCCCACCATTTGCCTGCAAATTTCATGATTTCCTTGTTTTTAATTGCTGAGTAGTATTTCATTGTGTAAACATACAGCAATTTCTGTATCCATTCCTCCGTCCCTTGAGGGACATCTCAGTTGTTTCCAGGTTCTGGCTATTATGAAGAAAGCTGCTATGAACATGGTTGAGCAAATGTCTTTGGTGTGTACTTGATTATCTTTTGGATATATGCCTAGGAATGGTATAGCTGGATTTTGGGGATGCACTATTCCTAATTGTCTAAGAATGGACCAGATTGATTTAAAAAAAGGTTGTACAAGTTTACATTCCCACCAGCAATGGAGGAGGGTACCCCTTTCTCTACATCCTCTCCAGTATGTGTTGTCATTTGAGTTTTTGATCTTAGCCATTCTGATGGGTGTAAGGTGAAATCTCAGGGTCATGTTGATTTGCATCTCTCTGATGGCTAAAGACGTTGAGCATTTCTGTAAATGTTTCTCTGCCATTCTCCATTCCTCTACAGAGAATTCTCTGTTTAGCTCTGTACCCAATTTTTAAATTGTATTGCTTGATTTGTTTTTGTTTAACTTCTTAAGTTTTGTATATATACTGGATATTAGCCCTCTGTCAGATATAAAGTTGGTGAAGATGCTTTCCCAGTCTGTAGGCTGTCGTTTTGTTCTGACAACAGTGTCTTTTGCTTTATAGAAGCTTTTTAGTTTCATGAAGTCCCATTGATTGATTGTTGATCTTAGAGCCTGTGCTGTTGGTGTTCTTTTCAGAAAGTTGTCTCCTGTGCCAATGAGTTCTAGACTCTTCCCTACTTTTTCTTCTAGCTGATTTAGTGTGTCTGGTTTTATGTTGAGGTCTTTGATCCACTTGAGCTTTAGTTTTTTCCAAGGTGATAAATATGGCTCTATTTTCATTTTCCTACATGTAGACATCCAGTTGGACCAGCACTATTTGTTGAAGATGTTGTCTTTATTCATTGAATAGTTTTGGCTTCTTTGTAAAAAATCAAGTATCTGTACGTTTGTGGATTTATTTCTGTGTCTTCTATTCTGTTCCATTGATCCATCATTCTGTTTCTATGCCAATACCATGCAGTTTTTATTACTATTGCTCTGTAGTACAGCTTGAAGTCAGGGATGGAGATACCTCCAGACTATCTGATGTTGTACAGGATCGTTTTGGCAATTCTGGGTTTTTTTGTTTTGCCATATGAAGTTGACAATTGTTCTTTCAAGGTCTGGAAATTATTGTGTTGGTATTTTGATGGGAATTGCACTGGATCTGTACACTGCTTTTGGAGGAATAGCCATTTTCACTATGTTAATCCTACTGATCCATGAGCACAGGAGTTCTCCCCATCTTCTGATAACTATTTTCAATTTCTTTCTTCAGAGACTCGAAGTTTTTTTTCAAACAGGTCTTTCACTTGTCTGATTAGAGTCACACCAAGGTAGGTTATGTTATTAGTGGCTATTGTGAAGGGTGTTTTTCCCTAATTTCTATCTCGGTCCTTTTGTCTTTGGTATTCTGGGGGGCTTCTGATATTTTTGACATAATTTCGTATCCAGTTACTTTGCTGAAGGTGTTTATCAGCTGAAGGAGTTCTCTGGTTGAATTTTGGGGGTCGCTCATGTATCCTATCATATCCTCTGCAAATAGCAATACTTTGACTTCTTCCTTTCCAAATTGTATCCCCTTGATCTCCTTTAGTTGTCTTATTGCTCTAGCTAGGACTTCAAGTACTATGTTGAAGAGATATGGAGAGAGTGGGCAGACTTGCCTTGTCCCTGATTTCAGTGGGATTGATTTAAGTTTCTATCTGTTTAGTTTGATGTTGGGTATAGGCTTGCTGTAGATTGTCTTTACTATGGTTAGGTATGTACCTTGTATCCCTGATCTCTCCAAGGCTATAAAAATGAATGGCTGTTGGATTCTGTCAAATGCTTTTTTGGGTGATGATCATGTGTTTCTCTCCTTCAGTTTGTTTATATAGTGGATTACATTAATGGATTTCCATATATTGAACCACCCCTGCATGCCTGGGATGAAGCCTGTTTGGTCGTTGTGGATGATACCTTTTATGTGTTGGATTTGGTTTGCAAGTATTGTATTGATTATTTCTGTGTCAATGTTCATAAGAGAGATAGGTCTGAAGTTTCTGTTGGGTCTTTGTGTGGTTTAGGTATCAAGGTGACTGTGGCTTCATAGAATGAGTTTGGTAATGTTACTTCTGTTTTTATTTCATGGAAGAGTTTGAAGAGCATTAGAGTTAGCTTTTCTTTTAATGTCTGGGAGAAATCTACACTGAAACCATCTGTACCTGAGCTTTTTTTTTTTTTTTTTTTTTTGGAAGGGAGACTATTGATGACTGCTTCTATTTCTTTGGGGGATATAGAACTATTCAATCCATTTACCTAATCTTGATTTAATTTTGGTAAATGGAATCTATCAAGAAAATTGTCTATTTCATTATATTTTCAAATTTTTTGGAATATACACTTTTGTAGTAAGACCTAATGATTGTTTGGATTTCCTCAATGTTTGTTTTAATGTACCCCTTTCCATTTTTTATTTTGATGACTTTAATAGTTTCTCTCTGCCTTTTACTTAGTTTGGCTAAGGGTTTGTCTATCTTGTTGATTTTCTCAAAAACCAGCTCTTGGTTTCATTTATTCTTTGACTAGTTTTATTTGTTTCTAATTCATTAATTTCAGCCCTGAGCTTATGTATTTCCAGCCATCTACTCCTCTAGTGTGTGTCTGCTTCTTTTTTTCCTAGGGTTTTCAGGTGAGCCATGATGTTGCTTGTATGAGATGTTCCAAATTTCTTTTTGAAGGCACTTAATGCTGTGAACTTTCCTCTTAGTACTGCTTTTATTGTGTCCCATAAGTTTGGCTATGTTGTGCCTTAATTTTCATTGAATTCTAGGGAATTTCTAATTTCTTTATTTATTTCTTCCCTAATCCAGCTGTCATTGAGCAGTGAGTTGTTCAGTTTTCATGTGTGTGTAGCTTTTTGTTGTTTCTGTTGTTGTTGAGGTCCATGGTGGTCAGATAGGATACAAGGGAGTATTTCAGTCTTCTTGTATCTGCTGAGGGTTGCTTTGTGACCATCTGTGTGGTCTATTTTGGAGAAGGTTCCATGAGGTACTGAAAAGATGGTATACTCTTTTGAATTTGGGTGAAAAGTTCTGTCTACATCTATTAGGTCCATTTGATTATGAACCTCTGTAAGTGCCTTTATTTCCCTAGTTAGTTTCTTTCTAGATGACCTCTTCTTGGTGAGAGTGGAATGTTGAAGTCTCCCACTATTAAGGTGTTGGGATAGATGTGTGATTTCAGCTTTAATAATGTTTCCTTTACAAATGTAGGTGTCTTGTATTTGGGTCATAGATAGTCAGAATTGTGATGTCCTCCTGATGGATTTTTCTTTTGATGTGAATGAAGTGCCCCTCCTCATCTTTTTTGATTAATTTTGGTTAAAAGTCTATTTTCTTAGATATTAGGGTGGCTACCCCAGCTTATTTCTGGGTCCATTTGCTTGAAAAATATTTTTCCAATCCTTTACTTTGAGATAGTGTTTATCTTTGTTACAGAGGTGTGTTTCTTGAATGCAGCAGAATGCTGAATCCTGTTCCTTCAGCCATTCTGTTAGTCTGTGTCTTTTTATTGTAGAGTTGAGTCCATTGATGTTGATAGATAATAGTGACCAATGAATGGTAGTTCCTTTTATTGTGGAGTTGGTGGTGTTACTTTTACTTTTTTGTTGTGAATTTATCTGTATCGTATGTTTTCTTGGGTGTAGTTGTTTTTCCTGGATTGGAATTTTCCTTCTAGTATCTTTTGTAAGGCTGATTTGTTATGTAGATATTGCTTACATTTAATTTTTGTAGTGGAATATTTTGTTTTCTCCATCTATGTTGACTGAGAGCTTTGCTGGGTATAGTAGTCAGGTTTGACATCTGTGGTCCCTTAAAGTCTGCATGACATCTGCCCAGGCCCTTCTTTCATATTTTCTATTGTGATTCTGACAGGTCTACCTTTATATGTTATTTGACCTTTTCCCCTTGCTGCTTTTAATATCTTTTCTTCTATAAATTTAGTGTTTTGATTATGATGTGATGTGAGGATTTTCTTTTCTGGTTTAGTTTATTTGGTGTTTTGTAGGCCTCTTGTATGTTTATGGACATCTCTTTCTTTACGTTGGGAAAATTTTCTCCTATGATTTTACTGAAAATATTTTCTGGACCTTGGAGCCTGGAATCTTCTTTTTCATCTATTCCTATTATTCTTAGCTTTCATCTTTTCATGGTGTCCTTGATTTCTTGGATGTTTTGTGTTTCAAACTTTTCTGATTCTATTTTTTCTTTGAAAGAAGTATCAATTTCTGCAAGTGTATCTTCAACATCTGAGATTCTCTCTTCCATATCTTGTATTCTATTGGTGATGCTTACCTTTGAGGTTCCTGATCTTTTCTCTAAGTTCTCCAGCTCCAGGGTTTTCTCTGTTTGAGTTTTCTTTATTGATTCTAATTCTGTTTTCATGCCTTGCACTATTTCTTTCATCTGTTTGAATGTGGATTCCTGTCATTTCTATGATGGCCTCCCATCATTTCTATGATGGCCTCTATTTTTGTTTGTTTGCTCTCTGTATGCCACTAATTATGCCTCGCCTTCTGCCTCTATTTGTTTGGCTGTATTTTTTCTGTATTTCTTTGAGAGCTTTGTTCGTTTCCTCTTTATTTGCCTCAATTCGTGTAGCTATTTTTTCAAAAGCTTTGCTTGTTTCCTCTTTATTAGGCTCCATTTGTGTGGTTATTATTTTGAGTGCTTGTTCGATTCCTCTTTATGTGCCTTTAAACTGGATAAGCATAGCTTTAAAATAATTTTCCTGTATTTCCAATGAATTGGAGTATCCATTGATTTTGGGGGTGCCTTCCACATTCTTAACAAACAAATAAAACAAAACCCTACACAAACATGGCAAGATCTATCAGAGAAACAGCCCACTCTATAGTTCCAACTTCTGTGTTAGTTACTTTTCTATTGCTATGATATAACACTATGACCAAAGCAATTTTTGTTAAAAACGCCTTTAATTGAGCTTATAGTTAGGGTTCATGGTGGCAGAACAACAGTATGGTAACAGGAACATCTGAGAGCTCACATTTCAAACCACAACCACAAACAAAAGACAAAGAACACACTGGGAATAGCACAAATCTGCTGAAACCTCCAAGCCTGATCCCAGTGATACACCTCCTCCAGCAAGAATCTACCTCCTACTCCTTCCCAAACTGCTCCAACAACTGGGGACAAGTATTCAGACATATGAGGTTATGTGGGTCATTCTCATTCAAACAACCACACTGAATTTAGGGTGAGAAGATGAGGATGAAGAAAGTATGGATAAGGTAAGTGGAGGAGGAAAAAAAAGAGGATGACAGATAATAATCTCCAATGAGAACAGAAAAATGATACTTAAAAACTATAGTGGAACATATGGGAAGTATTTTGTTGCAACAGGTAACAGAGCAGCTGTAGAAATATGTACATTACACAGTTATATATTAACATAATGTTATATAACATTTCAAAAACTCTAATCCCTTTGTTCTGCTGCAGGTATCCAGTACATTCAAGATAACTGTAGATCAATCTACTATAGACTTTCAAAAATAATACTGGAAGTGAAAGTCTAGGTTGATATTGACATAGTGAATTTGCTCTGTAATTTAAGGTCACTCCTTTACTTCTTGGCATATTGTTTCTTAAAAGTAGTGGACTTCAAAAACAGTAATGTCCCATATTTCACAAATCAAATGACTTATGATTGGCTCTGTGTTGAGGAGTCTTATTTACTCAGCAACTGTGAGACGGTATGTAGAAATATGTGAGACAATATGTAGCAGTAGGTAACTGCCTGAAAGCAGTGTTACTCTGGCATTTTCATCATCCCAGAACTAAAAAAAAAAAAAAAAAATCTTCACTTTTACTAAATGTGTTGAGATCTTATCCTAATTAATTTATTTACTTATACTATGGGTCAGCAGCCATGAATCAACCTTAAGGTCCATATTTTCTCCTATATATCTAAACTAAGGCACTCATTATAGACAATATCTACACATGCAAAAAATTTTAACGTGCATAATTATCTAGAAAAAGGTAACAAATAATAGTACTAACCAGGACAGATATTGGCACACACAAATTCTTCTATGTATTCTAATAGTTCTATATAGCAGCAAACATAAGAATGCACTTTTCTTTGTTTTTCTAAAGAAAGAAAACCCCAAATTATTTAATTTTACCAACAAAGACTCTGGGGTGAAAACTTGGTAGCTCAGAGAGGCAATGAAAGCACCCAGCTGCCCTTCCTACTCAGCTCACATTCCAGAAGAAAAAGCCAAAAAGCCAAAAGCTAAAACCGCAAGACCAAAAGCTTCCTAGTTCAGCTGATGGCCCAGGAGTAAAAGGCCTGCTAGCTGACCCAACAGTCCAGGAGAAAAAAAGCCAAAGGCTAAAAGCCAAAAAGCCACAAAGCCAAAGGGCCCTTTCTTCTTTTGCAGGCTATCTTAAATATTCTTCTCTCAAAGTCCCTCCCTTCTACTTTATCCCTATCAGGTAGCTTCTTGCACCACCTTTTGACACTAGGGTTAACTTTATTAATTCCTGTGTAGAGAAAGCTCTTTGATTACAGGTGTGTGTTAGGGCTGAACCACATCTAACAAGAAACAGATTTTTACAGTTTTTACCATCTCGGGGTTCACAATGGTATCAAATATGCTGCAACATTTCTTCTTCTTTGAACAGACCATAAAGATCATACATTTATAATCTTATTGTTTTTGCTTTTGTCACATTCTACAGTTCAGTTGCCCCAACAGATAGATTATAAAAGAGCAAACTCTTCACTGTCATGTCCTGTCTTACTTCTATTTATGTATTTTTCAAGGTATTTTTCATCTACAATGGCAATTCTGCAAAATTCACAGACAAGCTAAGCAGACTACTGTGAATAAAGGAAAAAAAGAACAATGATGCATGTCTGAAATTGAAAAGGTGAAACCATCAGACAGTGGTCACCAGGAGGACAAAGATTGTTATGTAGGTACCAAATCAAGTTCTTTTGAGGGTAAGGAATAAATCTAACATTGAACAGAAAAAAAATCCTCGCGTTTATAGGAAAGACATGGCAATTTCCTATTTACAGGAAATAGCACAGCTGTCTGGCTATAAATAGGTATGTGAGTGTGCACATATATATGTGTGGCGATGTAAGTTTTCTAAATAAGTGGTGAAAAAGAAGCGAGTGATGCTGTATATGGGATAAATAACCTAAACAGACATCAAATAGCAAATATCATGGTCTTAGGTCTTAGACCTCAAGGTAAAACTACCTTCAGTTCAGAGTAACCATGAATCTAAATATAAATACTAGTTCAAAAAAATACAAAATGCAATTCATGTCCTTTTTATTTTCTGAGCATAGTACAGCTATTTTAACCCATTGCCCTTTACATCCCATGCAAGTTCTACCACTGAGCTATATTTCCAATCCAACAACTCATAAAATCTTGATATGCTGATGGGATTGTATGTGTATGCAAAACATGCTAAGCCTATATACAAATGAACATGTTCCAAACAGTCTATGTGGTAATTTTATTCAGCTTGAACACAGGGAAAGCTGAGGCTTCTAGAATTTCAAATTTCAATTTATGAACATTTTAAGTGGCATTTTTAAAAAGGTAAAATTTCCATGCAATAATGTGTTAATTTAAATGGAAATTTAGTTTAAAATAACTGAAGTGTTGTGATTTTTACACTGACCTTACTTTTCAAATTATATTTTTAAAACATGAAGAAATATAATTTTTGTGTATTATCTGTTGATATTGATAGGGTCTTTATATATAGTCCAAAGTCAGTCCTCCTGCCTTGGTCTCCCAAAGCTGAGATTGCAGGCATATATTGCTATGCCTCGTTAATAATATTTCTTGACTAACAATTCATTATGTTCTCTTTCTTTTTTTTTCATTTTGTTTTTCTAGACAGAGTTTCTCTGTGTTGCTTTGGCTGTCCTGAACTCGCTCTGTAGATCAGACTAGCCTAAAACTCAGAGATCTCCCAAGTGCTGGGATCAAAGGCATGTGCCACTACCATCTGTTTCATTATGTTCTCAATGGAGATTCTTTATATATAAGCTAGCCAGCCTTCTTCAGCCAGTTTGCCACATGGCACTATGACATTATTGACACTTGTTAACAATACATTGATAAGTATTGAAAACACTTGACAGTGGGCAAAGATTTTACTCTGCTCCAGCATTCATTTTTTAGGGGGTTTTGGAGTTTTGAACTGTTGGGTTTCAAGGCTTTGCCTTAGGTTCTAAATCACAATGAAATGTAAAAACTACCCCCCCCACTAAACTGTATCCCATATACCCATTTAAAAAGAAAAGAGTTCTTATATGTAATTTGTTATCATCATTAATCATTATATGAAGAAAATATGGCAAGCCCCCAAAGTAATGGAAACCTAAATAAGCTTAAACACAAATATTCCTACAATTTTAATTCCTTTTTTAGTTCTGTGGCAAAACTCTAGTAACCTGTTCAGTCTTTAGTTAGGATATAATTATCATTGTCAGCGGAGTGTTGTCTATTGTCAGTATAAACTAAGTTCAGTTTCCATTAAAAATCATTGTTCTGGAAAAATACATATATTCTTCTGACTCTGTGATGATTGCATTCATTAAATCATTATAAATCACTTTTACCTCTTTGTACCACTTAGACCAGTTAACATGTGACTTTCATTTTTCTTTATTCCTTTTTACAAAATACAACTAGTATATGGTAAGTGTTAGGGATCCTGTTCATCCTGTTTCAGTGAAAACAGTTTAGGAAGATATTTTAATTAAATTTTTATTTTTTATATTAATTACAGTTTATTTTTTTAATGAGCTAGATCTTTTCTTACTCATGTCTACATTTACCCTGAAGCTTTATACTTAGGAGACATTTAGAGTGTAGTTTAAAATGAAGTGGTCTCCTGGTGACTGATGAAAGGAGACCTAGCCCTATACTCTTCTTTTGTTGTATGACTGGGGAGCCTTCTAATGTTATAGCTTTATAACATTATTCATTCCATATGTTGGGATTTTAAATTATTTTACTTTTTATTTCTCAAGTTTAAATTACCATTAATCATTAAACACACCAAACTAAGCAAGGACTAGTGCCATACATCTACAATTTCAGCACTGAGAAGACAAAGGATTATGAGATCCAAAATAGCTAACATGATCTATAAACAAATAAATATTCAGAATAATGAGCTATGTTTGGGATTGTCAGTATTTCTCCCTGCCTTCTAAATCCCTCTTCTCTCACATTAGTGACCTCAAGATAGCAAGGAATGGTTGCTTATGGTAAACCTTAACTCCCCCCCCCCGGCAAACCTTATGAACATTTAATACAAGGGTGCTAGAGAGTAGAGACTAAACTTTCTAGTGAATTTCTAGATGACATGATTTCTCCTAATATGAGCTAGAGAGCCTTGGTTATTTTTGTAAACCACAAAAACATATCCTCTCTGTATTTTGACTAAAACTATATTGTCATAAAACATTTTGGAAGAGGTGTTGCTAATGATTTAATTCATTAATTCAATACTTTTAGACTTCCTCTTATGTGCATGGTAAGATATGGAGCAATATAAGCATTAGAGAACTGGAATGTCCCTGTAATAATATCTAGCAATAAATCCCAAACTAGTTTTTTTTTCCTTTTTAAATTTCAATTAATTAATTTATTCAATTTACATCCCAATTGTAGCCCCCCTCCTCTTCTCCCAGCTCCACCCTCCTTCCCTCTTCCCCCATCCTCTTGCTGAGATAAGGGGAGTCCCCAACCTTCCACTTGACCCAGCTCATTAAGTTGGATAAGGACTGAGTGAATCCTCTTCCCCTGTGGCCTGACAACACAGGCCCAATGGGAGGGGGTGTAGTGATCAGAAAGCAGGCAACAGAGTCCATGTCAGAGATAGCCCATCCCTCCCCCTTACCAAGGAACCCACATGAAGCCTGAGCTGCCCATCAGCTGTATCGGCATAAGGGGCCTAGGTCCAGTCTATGCATAGTCTGTGGTTGATACATCAGTCTCCACCAGCCCCTCTGGGCTCTGGTTAGTTGGCTTTGTTAGTCTTCTTGTGGAGTTCCTATCACCTCCAGGGCCCTTCTTTTCCACAAGATTCCCCACCCAGTGTTTGGCTGTGAGTCTCAGCATCTGTTTTAATCAACTGCTGGGTGGAGCCTCTCAGAGGACAGCAATGCTATGGTTCCTGTCTTGTTCCCTCTCTTCAGCCAATTCCACTGTCTATTCAATTTTCCCTTCTGAGTGATATTTAAAAATCCTCCCTTGGGCCTTCCTTGTTACTTAGCTTCTTTGGATCTATAAATTGTAGTATGGTTCTATATGGCTAAAATCTGCTTATAAGTGAGTACATACCATGTGTGTCTTTCTGAGTCTGGGTTACCTCCCTCAGGATGATCTTTTCTAGTTCCATCCATTTGCCTGCAAATTTCATGATTTCCTTGTTTTTAAGTAGCTAAGTTGTATTCCATTGTAAAAGTACCATATTTTTAAATTTGTTCTTTGGTTGAGGAACATCTAGGTTGTTTCCATATTCTGGCTATTAGCAATAAAGTTGTTATGAACATAGTTAAGCTAATGTCTTTTTTGTATGGTAGAGCAGCTTTTGGGTATATGCCCAGGAGTGGTATAGCTGGGGCTAGAGGTAGAGCTATTCACAGTTTTCTGAGAAAGCTCCAGATTGATTTTTTAAAGTGGTTATACAAGTTTGCACTCCCACCATCAATGGAGGAATATTCCCCTTTCTCCACATCCTCGACAGCACATATTATCACTTGAGTGTTTGATCTTATCCATTCTGAAGAGTGTAACATGGAATCTCAGAGTTGTTTTGATTTTCATTTCCCTGATGACTGAAGACATTGAGTGTTTCTGTAAGTGCTTCGCAGCCATTGGATATTTCTCTGTTGAGAATTCTGTTTAGCTCTGTACCCCACTTTTTAATTGAATTATTTTGTTTGTTGGTGTTTAATTTATTGAGTTCTTTTGGATATTAACCCTTTGTCATATGTAGGATTGATGAAGATCTTTTCCAAATCTGTAGACTGCCGTTTTGTTCTATTGACAGTGTCCTTTGCCTTACAGAAGCTTTTCAGTTTCAAGAGGTCCCATTTATTAATTGTTGATCTTACAGCCTGAGCTGTTGGTGTTCTGTTCAGGAAGCTGTCTCCTGTGCTAATGAGTTCAAGGCTCTTACCCACTTTCTCCTCTAGCAGATTTAGTGTGTCTGCCTTTATGTTGAGACCTTTACTTTTGTCCAGGGTGATAAATATGAATCCATTTACATTTTTCTACATGTAGACATCTATTGAGACCAGCACCATTTGTTGAAGATGCTATCTTTTTTTCCATTGCATGGTTTGGGCTTCTTTGTCAAAAATCAAGTGTTTGTAAGTGTGTGGGTTTATTTCTGGGTCTTCAATTTGATTCCATTTATCAACCAGTCTATTTTTATGCCAGTACCATGCAGTTTTCATTACTGTTGTTCTGTAGTACAACTTGAAGTTAGGTATGGAGACACCTCCAGACGTTCTCTTTTAGAATTGTTCTTTCAAGGCATGTAAAGAATTATGTTGGAATTTTGATGAAAATTGCATTGAATGTATAGATTGTTTTGGGCAGGATGGACATTTTCACTATGTTAATCCTACCGATTCATGAACATGGGAGATATTTCCATCTTCTGATATCTTCTTCAGTTTCTTTCTTCAGAGACTTGAATTTCTTCTCATACAGGTCTTTGACTTGCTTGGATTTACACCAAGATACTTTATATTATTTATGGCTATTATGAAGGGTGCAGTTTTCCTAATTTCTTTCTCAGCCTGTTTGTTTTTTGTATACAGGAGGGCTCCTGATTTTTATCCACCGCAACGATCATCTTTATTTAGTTTTTTTAAATCATTTATTACAATTTATTCAGTTTGTATCCCAGCTGTAACATCTCCTCCCAATCCCACCCTCACTCCCTCTTCTTCCCCTCCCCTAGTCCACTGAAATGAGAAGTCCTCTTCCCCTTCTGTCTGAATCTAGCCTATCAGGTCTCATCAGGATTGGTTGCATAGTCTTCTTGTTTCCTGGCAAGGCTGCAGCCCTCATGGGGAGGTGAGCAGAGAGCCTACCACTGAGTTCATGCTAGAGACAGCCCCTGCTTCTGTTAGTAGGAAAACCACTTGGAGACTGAGCTGCCTATGGCTACATCTGAGCAGGGGTTCTAGGCAATCTCCATGCATGGTCCTTGGTTGTAGTATCAGTCTCTGCAGGATGGCTGCGCCCAGAATTTTTTGCCTCTATTGGTCTCTTTGTAGAGTTCCTGTCTCCTTTGGGTCTAACTATCTCCCCCTTCTTTCTAAAAATTCCATGCATTCTGCCTAAAGTTTGGCTATGATTCTCATCCTCTGCTTTGATACTTCGATCAGTAGAATCTTTCAGAGTCCCTCTGTGGTAGGCTCCTGTCCTATTCCCTGTCTTCTCCTGCTTCTGATGTCTATCGCATTTGCCCTTCTGAATGAGGATTGAGCATCTTCTCTAGGGTCTTCCTTGTTTAGCTTTTTTAGGAATGTAGATTTTAGTATGTTTATCTTATATGTCTAGTAATCACTTATGAGTGAGTATATACCATGTGTGTCTTTCTGTTTCTGGGTTACCTCACTCAAGATGATCTTTTCTAGTTCTCCCCATGGCACATTTACACAATGGAATACTACTCAGCTATTAAAAACAAACAGGACTACCACAGAGGACCTCTGAAAGACTCTAACTAGCAGTGTATCAAAGCAGATGCTGAGACTCATAACCATACCTTGGGTAGAGTGCAAGGAATCATATGAAAGAAGGGGGAGTTAGTATGACTTGGAGAGGATAAGAGCTCCATAAGAACCAAATATAAGGCACAGGGGTCTTTTCTGAGACTGTTTCTCCAACCAAGGACCATACATGGATATAACCTAGAACTCCTGCTCAGATGTAGCCCATAGCAGCTCAGTATCCAAGTGGGTTCCCTAGTAAGGTGAACAGGGACTGCCTCTGACATGAACTCAATGGCAAGCTCTTTGACCTCTCCCCACCCCAGGGAGGAGCAGCCTTGCTATGCCACAGAGGAGAATATTGCAGTCAATCCTGAAGAGACCTGATAAGCTAGGGTCAGATGGAAGGGGAGGAGTACCTCCCCTATCAGTTGACTTAAAGAGGGGCAGGGAGGAGATGAGGGTGGGATTAGAAGGGAATGAGGGAGGGTGCTACAGCTGGGGTACAAAGTAAATAAGCTGTAACTAATATAAAAAAAAATAAAAAAAAAACAAAAAAAAACCCAAGGACATCATGAAATTTGCAGGCAAATGGTGGGAACAGATTTATTTTGAATTAATCCTGTATCCAGCCACTTTGGTGAAACTATTTATCGGCTGTAGCAGTTCTCTGGTGGAATATTCCGGGTCACTCATGAATACTACCAAATCATCTTTGAATGGTGATCATTTGACTTCTTTCATTCCAATTTGTATCACCTGATCTCCTTTAATTGTCTCATTGCTCTGGTGAGGACTTCAAGTACTATATCTAATAGATACAGTGAGAGTGGGCAGCCTTGCCTTTGTCCCTGATTTCAGTGGGATTGTTTTAAGTTTCTCTCCATTTAATTTGATGTCGTATATAAGCTTGCTGTATATTGCCTTTATTATGTTTACATATGTGCTTTGTAGCCTTGATCTTTCCAAGACTTTTAACATGAAGGAGTGCTGAATTTTGTCAAATGCTTTTTTTTTTTTTTGGCATTTAATGAGATCATGTGGGTTTTTTCTTCAGTTTGTTTATATGGTGGATTACATTGCTGATTTTTTTTTTTTTGTATATTGAACCACCCCTGCATGACTAGGATTAATACTAAAACTAGTTTTTAGTAAAACCAGCTAGACATTCACTTTCCAAATGAGCCAGAGTTTGTTCTAATTGCTCACAATTTTTTAGCAGTGGCTACAGCTCAATAATTATTTTACTAAATGAACTCAAATAGCGCAGTTATTTTGTATAGAGAATTAATGGTCATATAAAGATGCCATCTGTTAGGTACTAGGTGCTCCCAGACCTTAGAAATAAGAAACCTAAATTGAACATTTTGAAAACGAGTGTATACTATGCATACCTCAGCAATCAGTTCTGAGGGGAAGGAGGGATACATAAAAATAAAAGCTATGATAAATGAAAATAATCAAATAATATTTTCACTACGGTATAAAAAGATTTTATGCCCCTTCCTCTATCAGAAAATGAAAAATCTACTGTGAGGACACACACAGCTGAAAAGCAAACAAAAGTAAAAGAAAAAAAAAAACTAAACAAATAGATAAAGTCTCACTTTAGGTATTGTTCAAATGACTCACACACTATGACTTTGTTTTAGATGAAGGCTAGAAACCCCACGGGTTTAAAAAATTGTTAGCTAACATGCCAAGATCTCAAGGTATATTTGGGCAGGGAAGCAAGGAGGAAAAGGTAAGCAAAAGGGGAAGACAGAGTGAATATGCTACATTTTGTTTATTTATTATTTATTACATTTTATTTACTTCTTATTCCTGCTGTAACCCCCTCCCTCATCTCCTCCCAGTCCTACTTCGCTCCCTCTTCTCTTCCATACCCCTGCCCTAGCCCACTGATAAGGGAGGTCCTCCTCCCCTCCCCTTCTATCTGACCCTAGCCTATCAGGTCTCATCAGGACTGCTTGCATTGTCTTCCTCTGTGGCCTGGCAAGGCTGTACCCCCCAGGGTGATATGATTAAAGAGCCTGCCACTGACTTCATGCCAGAGACAGCCCCTGCTCCCCTTATGGGCCTATATTGCCAGTCAAATAAAGAATGAATCGCAATATACTGCTCTCACTATACATAGAGCTATTCTAACACTATACAAATATATTGTTGTTGTTGTTTGATGTTTTTGAGACAGGATCTCATGATATACTTTTGGCTGACTCAGAACTAATTATGTAGACCAGATTGTCCTAAAACTCATAGAGATCTGCCTGCTTCTCTTTCCCAAGTTCTGGGATTAAAGGTATGTGCCATCATTCCCAGTGCATTTGTGTTATAATTCAAGAACACAAGTGGATAATGTATATGGTGAGTTTTTGGCAACTGATATTCTTCCAAGTGAGTCATTTAAAAAAGTAAACATAAAATCTCAAAGGAGAAAGAAGCTACAAGCCACAACTACAGAATACTAATTATAACCTTTTCTCTTAAAACATTTGCAATTATCAGCTCTCAAGAAGAGTATAATAGAAAAGGAGGTACCAAACTCATTTCCTTATGCAACTAAATCTTTCCACATGAGTAGTAAAGATTTTTTACTGGCAGTGATATAGTTACCCACCTAATGTTCACTTAACGTGTTTCAGGAAAACCACTATAAGAATTTTCAAATAGAAACAATTAGCATCTACAGGAATTAGTATCCTTTTTTTCCCAAAAGCAAGAGGATCTACATTGGCAAAAGCTACTGATCTTCCTCCCAGCCACCCTTAGCCATGCTAGCTGCTACAGGAGCCTTAAAGAATGAAACCATCTTCAATTTACAACTACCTCCCCTCTTCAGAACCTCTCTTTTCCTAGGCAGCTACAACCTATAATAATTATATTCAGCACTACACATGACTTAGTCAAACCCCCTTCAACTCATGGAAAGGATGTATTCATGTCCTTTTTCAGTTCATCTGAATTCTACTTGAATTTTAAGGCCTAGACATATTTTACCCTTATCACAAAACGTTTTCGAGATCATTGTGCCATATGGGTATCTGGCCTGTGGACTAAAATAAGCATTTTTTACTACTCATCTCTCCCTCTTTTATACATTATCTATAAATTCTGACATACAAAGGTGATAAAAGGACCTGAATGTATTGATCCTGGAGAAGAAATATTTCAAGTACACAGGAACTAAATTTTTTTTTAACACAAATGAAGCATTGTGATGTAGATACAAAACTAACAATTCATTTTTGTTGAAGCATATGTTAGAATTAGAAATTAGCTATATTTTGGGAGATCCAAGATGGCGGGAGCAAAACCCACCTTATGTGAGAAGCAGAGGATCTGAAACTCCGAAATTGGTGAGTGGAGGGGCAACTGAAGCCAGAAAATAGACATTGACACTCCCTGGATGAGAGGAGACAACATGTGAGCCAATACAAGAAGACTGAAATAATCCCTTGTATCCTATCTGACTGCCATGGACTAAAGCTGAATCTCAACAACAACAGAAACAGCAAAAAGCCTACACACACATGGAAACTGAACAACTATCTACTCAATGACAGCTGGGTCAGGGAAGAAATAAAGAAAGAAATTAAAGTCTTCCTAGAACTCAATGAAAATGAGGGCACAACATACCCAAACTTGTGGGACACAATGAAAGCAGTGCTAAGAGGTAAGTTCACAACATTAAGTGTCTTCCAGAAAAAAATTGAAACATCTCATACAAGCAACTTAATGGCTCACCTGAAAGCCCTAGGAAAAACAGAAGCGGACACACCCAAAAGCAGTAGATGGCTAGATATGTCCAAGCTCAGTGCTGAAATCAATAAATTACAAACAAAACAATTCAAAGAATAAATGAAACCAAGAGCTGGTTCTTTGAGAAAATCAACAAGATCGACAAACCCTTAGCCAAACTAACTAAAAGGCAGAGAGAAACTATCCAAATTAGCAAAATCAGAAACAAAAAATAAGACTTTACAACAGACTCTGAGGAAATCCAAACAATCATTGGGTCTTACCACAAAAGCGTATCTGCCACAAAATTTGAAAATATAGTGAAATAGACAATTTTCTTGATAGATTCCATTTACCTAAATTAAATCAAGATCAGGTAAATAGATTGAATAGTCCTATATCCCCCAAGGAAATAGAAGCAGTCATCAACAGTCTCCCTTCAAACAAAAACAAAAACAAAAACAAAAACAAAACAAAACAGCCCAGGGCAAATGGTTTCATCGTAGAGTTCTACCAGACCTTAAAAGAAGAGCTAACTCTAAATCTCTTCAAACTACTCGACAAAATAGAAACAGAAGAAACATTACCAAACTCATTCTATGAAGCCACAGTCACCTTGATACCTAAACCACACAAAGACCCAACAAAAAAAGAGAACTTCAGTCCTATTTCTCTTATGAACATTGATGCAGAAATACTTGCAAACCAAATCCAAGAACACATAAAAGATAACATCCACCATGACCAAGTAAGCTTCATCCCAGGCATGCAGGGGGTGTTCAGTACATGGAAATCCATCAATGTAATCCACCATATAAACAAACTGAAGGAGAAAAAAAACACATGATCATCTCCTTGGATGCTGAAAAAGCATTTGACAAAATCCAACACCCATTCATGTTTAATGTCTTGGAGAGATCATTTATACAAGGCACATGCTTATACTAAAGACAATCTACAGCAACCCTATACTGAAAATCAAACTAAAGAGACAGAAACTTAAATCAATCCCACTGAAATCATGGACAAGGCAAGTCTGCCCACTCTCTCCGCATCTCTTCAACATAGTACTTGAAGTCCTAGCTAGAGCAATATGACAACTAAAGGAGATCAAGGGGATACAAATCAGAAAGGAAGAAGTCAAAGTATCGCTATTCGCAGAGGATATGATAGCATACATGAGCGACCCCCAAAATTCAACCAGAGAACTCCTTCAGCAAAGTGGTGGATAAAAAATTAACTCAAAAAAAAAAAAACAACAAAAAAACCAGAATCTCTCCTGTATACCAAAAACAAAAGGGCCAAGAAAGAAATTAGGGAAACAAAACCCTTCACAATAGCCATTACCTACCTTGGTGTGATGCTAATCAAGCAATTAAAAGGCCTGTTTAAAAAAAACTTCAAGTCTCTGAAGAAAGAAATTGAAGAAGATATCAGAAGACGGAAAGATCTCCTGTGCTCTTGGATCAGTAGGATTAACATAGTGAAAATGGCTATTCTGCCAAAAGCAATGTATAGATTCAGTGCAATTCCCATCAAATACCAACAAAATACTTTCCAGACCTTGAAAGAACAATTGTCAACTTCATATAGAAAAACAAAACAAAACAAAACAAAAAAACAGAATTGCCAAAACAATCCTGTACAACATCAGATAGTCCGGAGGTATCCCCATCCCTGACCTCAAGCGGTACTACAGAGCAATAGTAATTAAAAACTGCATGGTATTGGCATAGAAACAGAATGGTGGATCAATGGAACAGAATAGAAGACACAGAAATAAATTCACACACGTATAGATACTTGATTTTTGACAAAGAAGCCAATACCATTCAATGAAAAAAAGACAGCATCTTCAACAAATGGTACTTGTCCAACTGGATGTCTACATGTAGAAAAATGAAAATAGAGCCATATTTATCACCCTGGAAAAAACTAAAGCTCAAGTGGATCAAAGACCTCAACATAGAGCCAGACACACTGAATCGGCTAGAAGAAAAAATGGGGAAGAACCTAGAACTTATTGGCACAGGAGACAACTTCCTCAAAAAAACACCAACAGCACAGGCTCTAAGATCAACAATCAATCAATGGGACCTCATGAAACTGAAAACCTTCTGTGAAGCAAAAGACACTGTTGTCAGAACAAAATGACAGCATACAGACTGGGAAAGCATCTTCACCAACTTTATATCTGACAGAGGGCTAATATCCAGTATATATACAAAACTTAAGAAGTTAAACAAAAACAAATCAAGTAATACAATTAAAAAATGCGGTATGGAGCCAAACAGAGAATTCTCTGTAGAGGAATATAGAACGGCAGAGAAACACGTAATCAATGTTCATTCAACATCCTTAGCCATCAGGAAGATGCAAATCAAAACGCCCCTGAGATTTCACCTTACACCCATCAGAATGGCTAAGATCAAAACCCAAATGACAATGCATGCTGGAGAGGATGTGGAGAAAGGGAAACACTCCTCCATTGTTGGTGGAAATGTAAACTTGTACAACCTCTTTGGAAATCAATCTGGTGCTTTCTGAGACAATTAGGAATAGCACTTCCTTGAGATCCAGCTATACCATTCCTAGGCATATATACAAAAGATACTCAAGTACACATCAAAGACATTTGCTCAACCATGTTCATAGCAGCTTTCTTCATAATAGCTAGAACCTGGAAACAACCCAGATGTCCCTCAATGGAGGAATGGATTCAGAAGTTGCTGTACATTTACACAATGAAATACTACTCAGCAATTAAAAACAAGGAAATCACGAAATTTGTAGGCAAATGGTGGGATCTAGAAAAGATCATCCTGAGTGAGGTATCCCAGAAGCAGAAAGACATGGTATATACTCAAGTAGATACTATATGTATAATATAGGATAAACATACTAAAATCTGTACACCTAAAGAAGCTAAACAAGAAGGAGGACCCTGTGTAAGATGATCAATTTTCACTTAGAAAGAAAAATGGGATGGACATTGGAAGGACAAAACAAGAAATAGGACAGGAGCCTACTACAGAGGCCCCTGAAACACTCTATCAAAGCAGATACTGAGATTCATAACCAAATTTTGGGCAGAGTACAGGAAATCATATGAAAGAAGGGGTAGTTAATGAGACCTGGACAGGAGCTCCACAAGGAGAGCACCAGAACCAAAATACCTGGGCACAGGGGTCTTTTCTGAGACTGATAGTCCAACCAAGGTCCATTCATGGATATGACCTAGAACCCCTGCTCAGATGTAGCTCATAGCAGCTCAGTATCCAAATGGTTTTCCTAGTAAGGGGAGCAGGGGTTGTCTCTGACATGAATTCAGTATCTGTGTCTTTGACTCCCCACCACCACCAAGAGAGGAGCAGCCTTGACAGGCCACAGAGGAGGACATTGCAGCCAGTCCTGAAGAGATCTGATAAGCTAGGGTCAGATGGAAGGGGAGGAGGACCTCCCTTATCAGTAGACTTGGAGAGGGGCATGGGAGGAGATTAGTGAGAGAGGGTGGGATTAGGAAGCAATTAGGGAAGGGGCTACAGATGGGATACACAGCGAATAAAATGTAATTAATGTAACAAAATAAAAATTTAATTAAACAAAAGAAATTAGCTACATTTTAATTTACACAAGCAGGTAATAAGTATTTATCATATATATGCTCTATGTTTCATGTACTATATTGGGTATATCCACATTTTTGACTCATTTAGCCATAGGGGCCTGTCAATGTAACTTGTTACTAGTGACTTCAGAAACGAACCAGCTTTGTTATTTTCAATGAATATATTTGGGGGTTGTTTCTTATGCAAAAAAAATAAATGAAACAGAAATTTGTATCTAGAGGGCAGTCCTGACATAACAAATATTTGAATTAAGTCAAACTGATTTTTAGAATTAGGCAGGAGGCAGAGGCTGGAAAAGTGGCAAGGAAGATGATCTTACTATCTGCATGTAGATGAGGTCTTGTAAACACAGCTCTTCAGAACCATTTCTGATCCAGAGACCTCTGCCAATACCTGCAAAATATATGACCCATACACATACCAATAAATAATGGTGTGATGCCAGCAGGTATTTTATTTTTTTAATTTAATTAATTTTATTAATTACACTTTATTCACCTTGTATCCCCCCATAAACCCCTACCTCCTCCCCTCCCAGTCTCACCCTCCCTCCCCTTTTTCATGCATTCCCCTCCCCAAGTCCACTGATAGGGGAGGTCTTCCTCTCCTTCCTTCTGATCTTAGTCTATCAGATCACATCAGGAGTGGCTGCATTGTCATCTTCTGTGGCCTGGTAAGGCTGCTCCCCCCTCAGGGGGAGGTGATCAAAGAGCAGGCCAATCAGATTATGTCAGAGGCAATCCCTCTTCTCATTACTATGGTACCCACTTGGACACTAAACTGCCATGGACTACATCTGTGTAGGGGTTCTAGGTTATCTCCACGCCTGGTACTTGGTTGGAGTATGAGTCTCTGGGAAGACCCCTGTGTTCCAATTTTCTGGTTCTGTTGCTCTCCTTGTGGAGTTTCTGTCTTCTCCAGATCTTACTATTTCCCACTTCTTACATAAGATTCCATGCACTCTGCCCAACAGTTGGCCATAAGTCTCAGCATCTGCTTTGATAGTCTGCAGGGCAGAGCCTTTCAGAGGCCCTCTGTGGCAGGTTCCTAGGTGGTTTCCTGTTTTCTTCTTCTTCTGATGTCCATCCTCTTTGCCTTTTGGGATGGGGATTGAGCGTTTTAGTCAGGGTCCTTTCTCTTGATTAGTTTCTTTAGATGTACAGATTTTAGTAGGTTTATCCTATGTTATATGTCTATATGAGTGAGTCTATACTGTGTGTGTCTTTCTGCTTCTGTGACAGCTCACTCAGGATGATCCTTCCCAGGTCCTACCATTTACCTGCCAGCAGGTATTTTAATTTAAAAATAAAGATATTAGGAGGCACATAGGAACTATTGATCCATAGCAATTTCTAATCGACTCTTCTTATCTGAAATTGGGAGCAAGGAACCCACGCTGGGGTAGAAAATGGCAATAGAAAATTCTACATATCTCATTTCAGTACTGATAAAATATGTTCATAAAGTAATGAAACACAATTGTCTTTAGAAAAGAAATCTGAGTTTTTGTACAAATGTGTTCTACTTTAAAGAAATTAATTTAGAAAAGACCAAATAGGTTCCAAGTGATATAGCTTCTACCCATTAAGGTTCTAAGCAACATACTTCAAACTCTGAAGAAAATATTGCTAGAGAGTTACAAAAGACTTTTAAGTAATGTCAGTTTTGTGAGACTAATATTATGTATGTATGTATGTATGTATTTCCTAAAGTGACCAATTTTAAGACAATACTCATTTTAATATGCAAATGCTGATTTATAAAGGCATATATTTGTTACTTAAAAAATCACAGTCCATAGGCATTGTCTCACCATCTCAATTACAGCGCCTTTTGGGAAATACAATTTTAAGGTAGCAGTGTGCATCCCCTGTATCACCCTCTTCTGGCCTTCACAGGTACACAGACACACACACACACACACACACACACACAATTCTTTCAAAAAATTCAAGTCTATTGAAGTCTACACATTATTTATAGTAAAACTATACATTAAGATTAATATAATATGAAATAAAAGTTTGAGCATACACTACAAGTCAGATGTTTGGTGAAATATAAATTCACTTATCGCATCAAATAGCTCTTTAGTCAACCAAAATAGTCAAGACAATTAAATAACAGGCACCTCCTCCTTTCAACTGAATGCTCTCTAAGGAAGAGTTTCTTGTCATATAATCACTGATAGAAAACTCATGTCTGGCCTGGACTGCTTACTTACTAAGTTTTCTTCCATAGACAAAACATTATTGCCTATTAAATAATATTTGAGGGTATGATTTTTTTCACATTTCTATGTTTTTCTCTTATAGAAAGCATGCTCTTATTTGCTTTAAAATGATAATATCAGGCTGGTTGGATAGCTTAGTAGTAAGGGTACTTTTCCACCAAGCCCGAAAGGACCTGAATTTATTACTCAAGACCTGCATGGCAGAAGAGAACTGACTCTTGTGGGTTGTCTTCTGACTTCTACTTACCTGTTATGGTTGCCTCTTCCCACAAAAATGAATAAAATTATAGTAAGAGCAGTATCTTTATTAAACCTACTAGCTGATTTTCTTCCATGATAAACAAATGAAATTCAAGCTAGCGGACAAAAAAACCACGTTTTTTACTAGATCTATGTTGACCTCAAATTATCGTGGATTTGAAACATTAACTGTATTCATTTTTCATGGTTATTGTAAAAAATTCCTACAAATATGGTAGCAATTTATTCTTTGTAATTCAAAATGTCAGAAATCTAAAATCAAGGTAGCAGCAGCAGCAGCACTACATGCTCTGTAGACCTTAGGAGATTCTTCCTTTCTTATAAAACACACACACACACACACACACACACACACACACACATATTTAGGGCCCACCAAAATAATCCATAATGATCTCTTCATCTTGATATTGTTTAATTACACCTGCAAGGACTTTTCTTCCAAATAAGGTACATTTCAAAGTTATCTGTGGACCAGAAAGTAAGCCCTCATCATGAGTTTACATGTGTTAGAATCTCTAGCATCCTAAACTGTGAAAATGGTGTCCTATTGTTTACAAGCACACAGACTATGATAAAGTTTTCTAATAACCCAACCTAGTATAGTAAATAAATTATATCTGTTCAGGCATGCCTGCTTATAATAATGGTAAATCTTAAAATGTTAAATATATATAAACAATAAGTTTAAGCTCATAAATTATAAACTTCAAATGGAAGATTATGAGAGTGAAAGACAGTAGATGTTTCTTTTTTTTAAATCAATCTATGTATGTATCTATCTATCTATCTATCTATCTATCTATCTATCTATCTATCTAT
>NW_026585687.1:1191727-1197785 GCF_907164565.1 Psammomys obesus
TATCTATCTATCTATCTATCTATCTATCTATCTATCTATCTATCTATCTATCTATCTCCTAACTACCACTATTCACTTTGTATCCCAGCTGTAGCCTCCTCCATCGTCTCCTCCCGGTCTCACCCACCTCCCTCTTTTCCCCCTATGCCCTTTCCTTAGTCCACTGATAGGGGAGGACCTCCACCCCTTCTATCTGACCCTAGCCTATCAGGTCTCATCAAGGCTGGCTGCATCATCTTCCTCTGTGGCCTGGCAAGACTGCACCCCACACCTGCTAGTGGGAAATGATCAAAGAGCCGGCCACTGAGTTCTTGTCAGAGACAGCTCCTGCTCTTCTTATTAAGGAAACCACTTGGAAACTGAGCGACCTATTGGCTTCCTCTGAACAGGGGTTCTAGGTCCTCTCCATTCATGGACTTGGGTTGGAGTATCAGTCTCTGCAGGGAGCCTTGGGCCCAGATTTTTTGGCTCTGTTGGTTTCCTGTGGAGTTCCTGTCCTTTCCAGGTCTATCTCCCTCTTCTTCCATAAGGTTCTTGCACTGTTCCCAAAGTTTGGCTATGAGTCTCAGTATCTCCTTCTATACCCTGATGGGTAGAGTCTTTCAGAGGTCTCCTGTGGAAGACTCCTGTCCTGTTCCTTGTCTTCTCCTACTTCCAATGTCTATTGCTAGATATAAGTACTGAAATTAGGAAGAATCTGGAATATCTTTGCTCTAAATATTTCTTTATAATAGGTGACCCTTTCATCACCTTAGGCTGAATATGGTGGGAGTCTTCAACCCACCTTGGTAATGATGACTCAGAATGAAAATACTCATACTTCCACTCCACAGTTCTAATAAATACAGGTGTTCATCCATTTCTTTTCTCAGCCAATGCAGTATGCCAAATGTTGTAGAACAAAAATCTCATGTAATTACTGTATGAGGCCCATATAGTTAATATTTTTAAGAGCTATGGATAGAATGACAGTTTTAAAGGGTTCCAGTTGCCATATAAACACATACTTAAATATGAACTGCCTAAAAGGTAAAAAGGATATAGAAATTTGGATAATGTCTCACATTAATGTTAATATCACAATATAAAACACAACTTTAAAAGTTCCACAGTCTAAAAACTCAGACATGCTAAAAATTTCATTCTATTTAAAATATCTAAGTCTCTTTTAAAGCCTAAAATTTCTGAATTGTAGGGTCTTATAAAAATAAAAAGGAAATTACATAATGTCTTACTCCAAGAGGGAAAAACCAGGGTACAGTCAAACATCAAATCAAAGCAAACCAAACTTGAACAGTATAAAAGGTTCCGTGCGTGGTATCTGGGACCCAATCACAATTCTCTGAACTCCAAAGGCCCTGGGCAGTTCCATTTCTCTCGCTTTCCCATCCACAACACACACACAGTTTTTGTCCTGTTGGCTCAGGCCAGTTGCACTCCACAGCTACTGATGTCCTTGGTAGTTTTCTACAGATATGTCATCTCCAATAATCTGTAGTCTCCACTGGAACTGGGTGGCACCCTCACCACTAGTCTTTCTAGCCTCTCTAACAGTGCTAAGGGTTGTGACTCCTTTATACCTTCAAAACTAGCATCCTAAGGGAGACTCTTTATACATTACCAAGTTTTTCTGCCATGATTATTTCCTGCCATTGTCCCCTCTGGACCACAGTTTCTGTATGCTGACCCAGAGGAAAGAGTCTCAGAAGATTCCATCTCAGTGATGCTAGTGATTATAGCAGTTGATTTCTAAGACCCAGTGAACCAGCATAAATTGTTCCAGAAGGGCAAAAGTTTTACTTCAATGATGCTGGTCTGTTAATCATGGCTGATTGTTCAGCCCCAGCTGAGCAGATATCACATATTCTTATTTTAAATGTATCACAGCATTTTTTTTTTTCAGTTAATTTTGTATCCGGCCACTTTGCTGAAGGTGTTTATCAGCTGTAGGAGTTCCCTGGTAGAGTTTTGGGGGTCATTCTCGTATACTATCATATCATCTGCAAATAGTGATAATTTGACTTCTTCCTTTCCCATCTGTATCCCCTTGATCTCCTTCAACTGTCTTATTGCTCTAGAAAGGACTTCCACAACTATGTTGAAGAGATATGGAGAGAGTGGGCAGCCTTCCCTTGTTCCTGATTTCAGTGGGATTCATTTAAGTTTCTCTCCATTCAGTTTGATATTGGCTATAGGCTTGCTGTATATCGCCTTTACTATGTTTAGCTATGTGCCTTGTACCCCTGATCTCTCCAAGACTTTAAACATGAATGGATGTTGGATTTTGTCAAATGCTTTTTCAGCATCTAGGGAGATTATCATGTGGTTTTTTTCTTTCAGTTTGTTAATATGGTGGATCATATTGATGGATTTCCATATATTGAGCTACCCCTGCATACCTGGGATGAAGCCTACTTACTCATAGTGGATGATATCTTTGATGTGTTCTTGTATTCGGTTTGCAAGTATTAATCAGTACCCCTCCTGTATATAAAAGACAAAAGGGCTGAGAAAGAAATTAGGGAAACAACACCCTTCACAATAGCCACAAATGACATAAAGTACCTTGGTGTAACCGTAACCAAGCAAGTCAAAGACCTGTATGAAAAAATTTCAAGTCTCTGAAGAAAGAATTAGACGATATCAGAAGGTGGAAGGATCTCCCATGCTCATGGCTTGACAGGATTAACATAGTAAAAATGGCCATCTTACCAAAAGAAATCTACAGATTCAATGCAATCCCCATCAAATTACCAACACAATTCTTTACAGACCTGGAAAGAAAAATTCTTAACTTCATATGGAATAACAAGAAACCCAGAATTACTAAAACAATCCTCTACAAGAAAAGATCTTCTGGAGGTATCTCCATCTCTGACCTTAAGCTGTACTATAGAGCAACAGTTATAAAAACTGCATGGTACTGGCATAGAAACAGAATGGTTGATCAATGGAACCGAACAGAAGACCCAGAAATAAACCCACACATTTATGGACACCTGATTTTTGACAAAGATGCCAAAACCATACAATGGAAAAAAAGATAGTATCTTCAACAAATGGTGCTGGTCTAACTGGATGTCTACATGTAGAAAAATGCCAATAGAGCCATACTTATCACCCTGCACAAAACTAAAGTGCAAGTGGATCAAAGACCTCAACATAAAACCAGACACATTAAATCGGTTAGAAGAAAAAGTGGGGAAGAACCTAGAACTCATTGGTACAGGAGACAACTTCCTGAACAAAACACCAACAGCACAGGCTCTAAGAGCAACAATCAATAAATGGGACCTGATGAAACTGAAAAGCTTCTGTAAAGCAAAGGTCACTGTCATCAAAACAAAACGACTGCCTACCAATTGGGAAATAAACTTCACCAACCCAATATCTGACAGAGGGTTAATATCCAGTACATATAAAGAACTAAAGAAGCTGAAAAGCAGCAAACCAAGTAATCCAATTAAAAAATGGGGAACAGAGCTAAAGAGAGAACTCTCTGTAGAGGAATATCGAATGGCAGAGAAACACTTAAAGAAATGCTCAACCTCATTAGCCATTAGGGAAATGCAAATCAAAACAACCCTGAGATTTCACCTTACACCCATCAGAATGGCCAAGATGAAAAACTCAAGGGACAACACATGCTGGAGAGGTTGTGGAGAAAGGGGAACCCTCCTCCACTGCTGGTGGGAATGTAAACTTGTACAATCACTCTAGAAATCAATCTGGCACTTTCTCAGACAACTAGGAATAGCACTTCCTCAAGATCCAGCCATACCACTCCTAGGCATATATCCAAAAGAAGCTCAAGTACACAATAAGAACATTTGCTCAACCATGATTGTAGCAGCTTTATTTGTAATAGCCAGTAGCTGGAAACAGCCTAGATGCCCCTCATCTGAAGAATGGATGCAGAAATTGTGGTACATCTACACAATTGAGTATTACTCTGCAATGAAAAATTAGAAAATCATGAAATTTGCAGGTAAATGGTGGGACCTGGGAAGGATCATCCTGAGTGAGCTGTCACAGAAGCAGAAAGACACACACAGTATAGACTCACTCATATAGACATATAACATAGAATAAACCTACTAAAATATGTACATCTAAAGAAACTAATCAAGAGAGAGGACCCTGACTAAAACGCTCAATCCCCATCCCGACAGGCAAAGAGGATGGACATCAGAAGAAGAAGAAAACAGGAAACCACCTAGGAACCTGCCACAGAGGGCCTCTGAAAGGCTTTGCCCCGAAGACTATCAAAGCAGATGCTGAGACTTATGGCCAACTGTTGGGCAATGTGCATGGAATCTTAGAAGTGGGAAATAGTAAGATCTGGAGAAGACAGAAGCTCCACAAGGAGAGCAACAGAACCAGAAAATTAGAGCACAGGGGTCTTCCCAGAGACTCATACCCCAACCAAGTACCAGGCATGGAGATAACCTAGAACCTCTGCACAGATGTAGCCCATGGCAGTTTAGTGTCCAAGTGGGTTCCATAGTAATGGGAAGAGGGACTGCCTCTGACATAATCTGATTGGTCTGCTCTTTGATCACCTCCCCCTGAGGGGGGAGCAGCCTTACCAGGCCACAGAAGATGACAATGCAGCCACTCCTGATGTGATCTGATAGACTAAGATCAGAAGGAAGGAGAAGGGGACCTCCCCTATCAATGGACTTGGGGAGGGGCATGCGTGAAGAAGGGGGAGGGTGGGTGGGACTGGGAGGGGAGGGGAGAGGGGTTTATGGGGGGATACAAAGTGAATAAAGCGTAATTAATAAAATTAAAATTAAATTAAAAATAAAGAAATGTATCACACCATCCTGATAGAGTCTTTGCCTCCCTCTGAAACTCCACAAGCCAGGACCCCATTGTCTGCATTGCCCTCAACACTTGTATCTTCCAAGCCTCTACTGAATAGCCCATTATGCTTTAAATTGTCAAAGGCATTTCCAGCCCAAAGTTCCAAACTCCTGACACAATCCTCTCCAAAAGAACATGGCTATGTCTGCCACAGCAATACCCCATGATCCTGGCACCAATTTCTGTTAGTTTGCTTTCCTATTGCTGCAATAAAAGTCAGACCAAAAGTAACTTGGGGAGAAAAGGGTTTATTTCATCTGACAGTTTACAGTTTATCACCCAGGTAAGTCAGGATAGGAAATCAAGGCAGTAACCTGGAGGCAGGAACTGAAATAAAGGCCACAGAGGAATGCTGCTTACTGGCTTGCTTTTTCTGCCCGACTGAGTCTCCTTTCTTATGACTATGTGCACAGGAATGGTAATACACACCTCAGATGGGATGGACCTTCCAATATCAATTATTGATCAAGAAAATGCCCTACAGACTAGCCTGTAGGCAATCTAATAGAAGCATTTTCTCTTCGGAGGTTCACCTTCCCAGATAACTCTAGTTTATGTAAGTTGACAAAAAAGAATAATTACCAAGGAAAGCTTCTTGGATGGATAGGTCATCTTTTCTTTATAAGCTAGTTATACAACATTGAAAATTTCAAAATTTAGTGTATACTATGTCAAGGAATTATTTAGTGGCATGTAGGTTTTCAAAATAAAAAAAAAAGTCTTTGTCCTCTCAAGATAAACAATTACCTAAGATAAGAATGGGAAAGATTTGAATGGACAGAGATGGAAGATAGTTCTTAAGTTGGAGAAAATAGAATGGATGTGGAGTTAACAGGCAGAAAATAGAAAAGAAATAATGAATAAAGAGCAAATTATCCAAAAAGACATAAAAGCATTTAGAAATGTTTTTAAAGTTGATTTCAACTAAAGCACATAATTCCTTAGGTTTTTATAGTATAGTAAATACAATGTAAAAAAGTATTTAAAACTGGGCATGTTCGCACATGCCTGTATCCCAGCTCTCTAGGAGGCAGAGGTAGGTGGATCTCTGTGAGTTGGAGGCCATCTTGGTCTACAAAGCAAGTTGAGGACAGCCAAGGCTACACAGAGAAACCCTGTCTCAAAAACACACATATACAAAGGAAGGAAGGAAGGAAGGAAGGAAGGAAGGAAGGAAGGAAGGAAGGAA
>NW_026585687.1:1197795-1205528 GCF_907164565.1 Psammomys obesus
GAAGGAAGGAAGGAAGGAAGGAAGGAAGGAAGGAAGGAAGGAAGGAAATATATAAGTTCAAAGTACAGAATTCTATTAATCACTTTGTACTGTTCAAACAAAATTATATAAAAAGAAAAAATAATTTTGAGACATTTTAACACAAAATAGACTAATGTTAAGTAACTATTGCCAGTTGAAATAATTTGGGGAAGGAACTAGCAGGTTATGATAATATGGATAAGTAGATAATAGGCTTCTGAGTCAATAAAGTTATTGGTTTAAGCTATGAAATTTTGTTTATATATAAGACAATAAAGGTAGGAACAATATTCAGAGGACTAAGTTATTCACCATAGGAAAGGGGTCTACTATACTCTCCACTAGAAAGTACCCATTTCAAATATATTTTAGGTGATAATGCATTTCAGTAGCATGTAAGGCTTTAGTTTAAATCACACACACAAAAAATCATTATTTGTTGTAGACTATTCAAAAAGACAACCGAAAGGCAAAACCTGAAGGCAAAAATCTTTCTCAATATGTTAAGGTATAGACTTTATCACTGTGACAAATGATTTTAAAGGAAAGCTATTTCATATCATAACACTAATTGATTTGCACAGAAAAGCCCAAGGTTGAAGTCTCCCTGGAAAATGGTTACAAATTTTGGCTTGGAAAAAAGATGTTTCTGGTGAGCCTTTATATAAAATTCAATTAAAAGGGTCTTTACTACAAGGAAAGCTCTTTGTGGTCCCAAGCTCTCTTGTGATGCTGCTTTTCATTTAAATGTACTTTGACAGATTAAACCCAAACATTTCGTATTTGTCAATGTTAGATACCAAAGGGATACTACTCAAGAAAAAGAAGACAGACTTGTGACATTCTTTAAAGGAGACAATCAAAAGAATGCTAGAGTTAGGAAGGAGTCTGAGAATATAACTGAATTTGGAGGGCTACATAGTTTGCCCTTTAACTACATGATAACTTGTTTTTGTCATTTTATTTATTTTAATTAATTAGTTAATTAATTAATTATAACTTTTTGCTTTATATCCCAGCTGTAGCCCCCTCCTTAGTCTCCTCCCAGTCCCACCCACTTCCCTCTTCTCTCCCTATGCCCCTTCCTTAGGCTAATGATAGGGGAAGACCTACTCCCCTTTTATCTGTCCCTAGCCTATCAGGTCTCATCAGGGCTGGCTGCATTGTCTTCCTTTGTGGCCTGGCAAAGCTGCACCCTCCAGGGAGAGATGATAAAAGAGACAGCCACAAAGTTCATATCAGTGACAGCCCTGGTCCTCTTACTAGGGGACTCACTTGGAAACTGAGCAGCCTATGAACTTCCTCTGAGCAAGGGGTCTAGGTCCTCTCGATGCATGACCCTTGGTTGGAGTATTGCTCTCTGCAGGGGTCCCTGGGCCCAGATGTTTTGGCTCTGTTGTCCTCCTTGTGGAGTTCTTGTGCCCTCCAGGTCTTTTTTGATCCCCATCTTCTTCCTGAAGGTTTCCTGCACTCTGCCCAAAGTTTGGCGATGAGTCTTAGTATATCTCCTTTGATACCCTGGTGGTAGAGTCTTTGAGAGGTCCCTAGTGGAAGGCTCCTGTCATGTTCCCTGTCTTCTCCTACTTTCAATGTCTATCCTGTTTGCCCTTCTGAGTGGGGTTTCAGCCTTTTCCCTAGGGTCCTCCTTATTGTTTACCTTCTTTAGTACTACAGATTTTAGTATGTTTATCCTATATTATATAGCTAATATCCACTTATAAGTAAGTATGTATCATGTGTCTTTCTGCTTCTGGGTTGACTCACTCAGGATGATCTTTTCTACTTCCCACCATTTGCCTGCAAATTTTATGATTTCCTTTTTTTAAATTGCTGAATAGTATTCCATCGTGTAAATGTAACACAATTTCTGTATCCATTCTTCAGTTGAGGGATATCTAGGTTGTTTCCAGGTTCTGGCTATTTCAAATAAAGCTGTTTTGAACACAGTTGAGCAAATGTCCTTAATGAATGGTGGAGCGTCTTTTGGATATATGCCCTGCTGGATCTTGAGGTGGCAGTACACCTAATTTTTTTTACAAAGTGTCAGATTGATTTCTAAAGTGGTTGTACAAGTTTAGATTCCCAATAACAATGGAGAAGTGTTCCCCTTTCTCCACAACCTCTCCAGCATGTGTTGCCCCTTGAGGTTTTTGTTTTGTTTTGTTTTGTTTTTGTTTTTAATCTTAGCCATTCTGATGTGTGTAAGGTGAAATCTCAGGGTCATTTTGATTTGCATTTCTCAGATGACTAAGGACATTGAGCATTACTTTAAGTTTCAAATGTCTTTTGAGAATTCTCTGTTTAGCTCTGTAACCCATTTTTAAAATTGGATAACTTGTTGGTGTTTAACTTCTTGCGTTCTTTGTATATTCTGGATATTCGTCCTCTGTCAGATGTAAGATAGGTGAAGATCTGTTCCTAGGCTATCGTTTTGTTCTGGTGGTAGTATCCTTTGCTTTACAAAAGCTTTTCAGTTTCATGAGGTCCCATTTATTGATTGTTGATCTTAGAGCCTGTGCTGTTGGTGTTCTATTCAGGAAGTTGTCTCCTGTGCCAATGAGGTCAAGGCTCTTCCCCACTTTTTCTAACAGATTTAGTGTGTCTGGTTTTATGTTGAGGTCTTTGATCCACTTGGACTTTAGTTTTGTGCAGGATGATAAATATGGGTCTATTTGCATTGCTTATATGTACATATCCAGTTAGACCAGCACCATTTGTTGAAGGTGCTATCTTTTCTCCATTGTATGGTTTTGGCTTTTTTGTCAAAAATCAAGTGTCTGTAGGTGTGTGCGTTTATTTCTAGGTCTTTGATTTGATTCCATTGATCAACCAGTATGTTTCTATGCCAGTACCATTTTATTACTGTTTTTATTTTTTATTACTGTTTTTATTTTTTATCACTGTTTTTATTACTGTTGTTGTATAGTACAACTTGAGATCAGGGATGTAGATACCTCCAGAACATTTTTTATTGTACAGGATTGTTTCAACTATTCTGGGTTTTTTGTTTTTCCATATGAAATTGAGAATTATTCTTTCAAGGTCTGTAAAAAAATGTGTTGGGATTTTGACTGGAATTGCATTGAATCTGTAGATTGTTTTTGGAAGGATGGCTATCTTCACTATGTTAATCCTACTGAGCCATGAGCAGTTTTTGACATATTTTAAAATAATGAAGAAATGGAGTTAGCTTCCCAGGCTACCATTTAAGCTGATCTGTTCTTTTAGTTCTGGGGATCTAATCAAGGGTCTCATATATACCAAGAAAGTGTTCTACACAGATGATTTGGTACAGACCTGTGTAGGCATTGGGCATGCTGCCTCCATCTCCATGAATTTATATGAGCTTTCATCCTGTTGATTTAGAGGGTCTTGTTTTCTTGGTGTCCTACATCCCATCTGGCTGTTATATTCTTTATACCTCCTTGTGGTGGTATGAATAGGCCTGGCCCCCGTTAATTAATGTGTTTGAATTCTTGGATAGGGAGGGAACACTATTAGGATTTTAGACCTTGTTAGAGTAGATGTGGCCCTATTAGAGGAAGTGTGTCAATGTGGAGGCAGGGCTTTGAGGTCATATATGCTCAAGTCTGGCCAATGTCATACAGTCCCCTTCTGCTGTCTGCAGATCAGGATGTAGAACTCTCAGCTTCTTCTCCAGCACCATGTCTGCCTGGATGCTGCCATGCTAATAATGCCATGATGATAATGGGCTAAACTTCTGAAACCGTAAGCCAGCCCCAATTAAATATTTTTGTTTATAAGAGTTGCTTTGGTCATGGTGTGTTTTCACAACAATGAAAACCCTAAGGTCTGGGATGGACTGAAGGGGCTACAAGGATGTAAACTGAATAAAATAAATAAAAGAGGAGAAAGAAAACCATAAGATCCTCCTCTTGCATGGTGTTCCCTGATCCCTACTTAGGAAGGGGGGGAGTGATAGAGAAATTTTATTTGTGGCTGACTGTTCTAAAGTCTCTCAATCTCTGCATAATGTCTGGCTGTGGATCTCTGTATTTGTTCCCATATGCTGCAGGAAGAATCTTCCCTGATCGCTGAGCAATGCACTGACCTATGAATATAACACAATGTCATTAGGAGTCATTTTATTGCTACATTTTGTTTTAGAATAGTAATGTTTGTTATTACCAAGTTATAGATCCTTGTTATCTAGTCTCTGGTTCTTGATCACCCAAGTAATGTTGGGTATGAGTTCCATTTCATGGAGTGGGCCTTAAGTCAAATCAGATACTGATTTGTTACTTCCACAAGCTTTATACCACAATTGCTCCAGCATATCTTGCAGGCAGGATACCATTGTAAATCAAAGGGTTTATAGTTTGTTTGATTTTTATGTTCCTCTTTCGGTAGAAGGATATATTTTTTTAATACTGAAGTATTTAAGGTTATATAACTATAGTAAGTCTATATAATATCCTTATGTACATAATCAAATTATATATAACATATCTAGCCCGTTATATATAAGGATATATAATTTATTTTCAAATGGTTCAGAAAAATGAGGAAAATTACAAATCAAATGAGGCAAAATGTTAATAATAGGTAAATCTATGTGAGGTTGTTTTAAAATATTCAGTATAGTTCTTTATTTGCTATTAATTTGAAATTATTTCCAATTTAAAAGTTTAAAATGGGGGCTGGAGAGATGACTCAGTGATTAAGAACACTTGCTGACATTACAGAAGTTCAGGTTCAATTCCCAGCATTAATATTGGGCATCTCATACCTACCTATAACTCTAGCTCTGAGGGAATTGGTGCCTTTTTCTGACCTCTGTCAGCACTGTGTGCATGTGGTACATATACAGACAATCAGGCACATACATGTACATATAAATGAAAATATATTTTAAAAATTCTAAGTTAAAATTGGTTCTAATACTTTCAACTTTCCACCATACCAATATCAGGAAAACAAAATAAATATTTAGGAGTTCAGAATGACATCAGAAAGACATAATAATGGTCTCAAAAAATCTTACCCTTTAATCTTTAAGAATACTGACAAGCATACTCAAAATTGATGTTTGTAGAACTTTGTAAATTATCCAAAGACAGAGCAGTTCAAGGAGCATTTATGCAAAATAATGACTGTACATATTTATCATTTAAAAATCAAGACTACGATATTAAATATATGAAAACACCTGTAAATAAGCTTATACAGTAAATTATACAAAGCATATACAGTAAAAAAAATCACTCTCATTTCAAGAATATACAGACTAGACATGTACAATAGTAATTTAATATTAGGTAACTTCTGAATATTGATCGTAACATTTGTGGATGACATAATTGAACTACCTGTATTAATTCAGAAATTTTTTGTAGATTATTTGCTATGATTTTTTGTTTTGTTTTGTTTTGTTTTTCGATTTTTTGAAACAGGGCTTCTCTGTATAGCTTTATCTTTCCTCTTCTCACTTTTTAGACCTGGCTGGCCGTGAGCTCACAGAGATCCACTTGCTTCTGCCTCTCTGGGTGCTGGGTTTACAGGCATCTGTCACCACACCCAGCTTGCTATGATTATTTAATAGTTTTACTTGCATATATGTTTAGATATGTTCATATGTTTGCATGTATGCAAGGGGTGTCTTAGTTACTTCACTGTTGCTATGAAAAGACACAACACAATAACCAAAGCCACTTATAAAAATAAAGCATTTAACTGAGGGTTTGATTACAGTTTCAGAGGTTGAGTCCATGAACACCACGGCAGGGAACAAGGCAGCAGGCAGGCAGGCATGGTGCTAGGGCAGTAGCTTAAAGTTTATATCTTATCTGAAAGTTGGAGACAGAGAAAAAGATTGGAATGGCATGGGAATTTGGAACCTCAAAGCCTACCTTTATGACACACCTCCTCCAACAAGGCCATACTTCCTAATCCATATCAAACAGTTCTACCAATTGGGGATCAAGCATTCAAAATTATAAGCCTATTCTCATTCAAACCACCACAGTCCCCCCCTTAGCGACCATAGGCTTGTATCCATTATCATAGCACAAAATTAATTTAATCCAACTTCAAAAAGCACCCAGATAGTCTTTCAGTCTCATAACAGTTGTTCAAAGTCTCGTCTGAGATTCAAGACAATCTCTTAGCTATAACCCTCTGTAGAATAAAAATAGCAAATTACATACTTTCAACATACACATAGAATATACCTTATCATTTTAAAAAAGAAAAAAAGGGGAGAGGGCAAAGTGAGAAAATACTAGCTCAAAGAAAGAGCAAATAACAGCAAGGTAAACTCTAATTCCTGTACCTGTATGTACAAAGTCAAAGGGCCTTGATGGCTTGTCAGATCCCCCACTTCTTCCAGCTTTGAATATTGCAATACACCTCTTTCTCTTGGGCTGGTTCCACTCCCTGTTTGTAGCTTTCCTCAGCATATATCCCACGTCTCCAACATCCTGGCAACTCCAACACAATCCAAGCTTTCCTTTCACAGTTTCATGCAATGGCCTCTCTGGACCTCCATGCAGGGATGTCCCGGTCACATGCCTGTCCTCAGAAGCTTTCCTTAACTGCAGAGGAGGTTCCACTACGCCTTTACTACTGAATGCTACATGACTCTAAAATCAGAACCATACAGCCATTGCTGCCAAGTTCTGATGCCTCCTTGGGATAGAGCCTAGCCCCTCCTTAAATTACAGTTGCATGTTTTTCTTCATAGGAATAGATAAGGTCTTTTCTCATGGTGGAGTATTAACTGGGTGGAGTCTTGGCCTGGGAGCATGATTTCTTTTTCACTTCGGGCCTCTCCTTATCTCTGTCAGCACAAGCTTTGGCCCCAACATTATCTTCCCTGGCATTTTTTCTTCTCGTATTGAACATTTTGTATTTGTTTCTACCCTGCTTTCTCTTTTCAATTATACATCTGCATAAATGTGATCACTAATAATCATGTGACACCATCAATGGTAGGCTGCCTTGAAATAACTTCTTCCAGTGAAATTATTCAAAACCTTTTCAGTTTAGCCTTCAACATGTTTTCCTGACAAGGGTTGAACTCAGCCTCATTATTTGCCAAAAAGAATGGTCTCTGGTGCAGTTGCTAATACTAGTCCTTTCTGAAGCCACTTGAGCCAGGCGTCCATAGTCCACATTATTTTCAGCATTACTGTCCCCCAAGATCTTATGAGGATGGTCATTAAGCCTTGCTTATAGCATTCAATCACTTTTCTATCCCTAAGTCTTAAAGTTTTCCAATTTTTAAAAAAAATGCATGGTCAGGCTCATCACATAAATACAATACTTCTTGGTACTGATGTCTGTCTTAGTTACTTTTCTATTGCTTTAAAGAGACATCAAAGAACACATTTAACTGGGAGTTTGCTTACAGTTTCAGAGTATGAACTAATGACCACCCTTGCAGGAAGCATGGCAGCAAGCAGGCAGACATGGTGCTGAAGCGGTGCTGAAAGCTTACATCCTACCCACAAATTTGAGGCAGAGAGAGAAAGAATAGGATGGCATGAACTGAAACCTCAAAGCCCACCCTCCAAAAGGCCACAGTTCCTCTAGAAAGGCCACACCACCTGTTCCTTACAAAACAGTTTCACCAACTGGGAACCAGGTGTTCAAACATAAGAGCCTATAAATGCCATTTTCATTCAAACCATCAAAGGGGGTATCGTGTGTGTGTGTGTGTGTGTGTGTGTGTGTGTGTGTGTGTGTGTGTG
>NW_026585687.1:1205538-1253479 GCF_907164565.1 Psammomys obesus
GTGTGTGTGTGTGTGTGTGTGTGTGTGTGTGTGTGTGTGTGTGTGTGTAAAGTAGTACCCATTGTTTATTCTCAGACAAAAAGAATGTGTCCCATTTATTATCTATTAATGTCAAAATTGAAAAACTTAAATCACCATTTAGTCGTGAGTAATTAGGAATGAAAAGATATTATTTATTACACAAATGAAAGGACCTCCTGTTGGAGCCCAAATACAAAAAGCCCATATATACTTGAATGCTCCCCAAAGGTCTGTACCTCTTCCTCTCTTGCACATGGCTTTCTCCTTAGAGTTCTCCACAGTTAAAGCGGCAGTAGCTGAATTTGTTAAAATAGCTTCTTACTATCCTTTCCCCCACCCCCTTTTTTTTTCCTTAAGACTCCCTGCCCAAAGCTATGAGTCTCAGCATCTGCTTCAATTCCCTGTTGGGTGGAGCCTTTCAGAGGACCGTCTTTAGTGGGCTTCCATCCTGTTCCCTGTCTTCCACCCTTTCTGGTGTCTATCCTGTTTGCCTTTCTGAATGAGATTTAAGCATCCTCTCTAGGGTCCTCCTTGTTGTTTAGCTTCTTTAGACCTCTAGCTTTTTGCATGGCTATCCTATATTATACTGCTAATATACACTTACAAGAGAGTGTATGCCATGTGTATCCTACTGTTTCTGCATTACCTCACTCAGGATGATCTTTTAAAATTCCATCCATATGCCTGCAAATTTCATGATTTCCTTGTTTTTAATAGCTGAGCACTGTTCCATTCTGTAAATGTGCCACAATTTCTGTATTCACTCCTCCATTGAGGGGACAGGAGCCCCAACAAGGAGACTAACAAAGTTCAAAAAAATATGAACCTAAGGGATCCTGCAGGGACTCATATCCAAGGACTATGCAAGGAGAGGACCTAGACCCTCTGCTCAGATGTAGTCAATTGGCAGCTCAGTCTCCATGTGGGTTCCTGAGTAAGGGGAGCAGAAGCTGCCTCTGTCATGAACTCTATTGCTTGCTCTTTGATCACTTGCCCCTGATGATGCGGCCTTGCCAGGTCACAGAGGAAGAGGATCCAGGCAGTCCTGATGAGTCTTGATAAGCTATGTGTAAATGGCAGGGGAGGAGATCTCTCCTTTTCAGTGGATTAGGGGGAGTGGATAAAAGAGAAGAGGGAGGGAGGGTGGAATTGGGAGTTGAGGGAGGGGGCTCCAATTGGGATATATAAAGAGTAATTGTAAAAAAAATAATAAAAAAGAGAAATAAGATATTCTTTATCACACAAAAATCTTACTTATATCATAATTTGGGGAAAACTCAGGCAAAAATTATTAAAAACCATCCCCTCACCACACCTCTCAGCTCAACTTATCAAAGTGAAAAACTCAATCTGTCTGCAGACTCCAAAAGTATTCAGAGATCTTAAAGAAAATTCCCACTAGATTTATACTCCAAACCTGACAAAAGCCCATCCTTCCCACTCCACAAGTAGTAACTGAACACTATAAAGTCTGGGAATTACTAGAAAATCAAAAGCAAAATGAGAATCGCTATGATAGTCTTTGTCAGCTGGACACAAACCAGGGAACCTCAACTAATGATCCGTGAACATTTCCATGAGGCATTTTCTTGCTCATTGATTGATATGGTGGTTTATTGTGGGCTATGCCACCTCTGTCAGGTTGCTCTGGGTTGTATAACAAAGCAAAGTGAGCAAACCACAGGAAGCAAGCCAGTAAGCAACATTCTATCATTATCTCTACTTCAGTTCCAGCCTCCAGGTTCCTGGTTGAGTTCCAACCCTGATTTCTCTCAACGATGAACAGAGCATGGCAGTGTAAACGGAAAAAAACTTTCCTCCCAAAGTCTCTTTTGGTTAGTGTTTTATCACAGCAATGAAAAACATACTAGAGAAAACAACCACTTGAGTGTTAGCAGGTGATCTTGTGTCCTAGTGATGTACCTAAAATCCCACATGAGCCTAATACTCCAAGTAAATATCAGGTCTACTTTCAAGCACAATCATTACTTTGGAGCACAGTGCTACTCCTCAAATTATCTGATGTCTATTTTTAAATGGATAAACTTTAAAAAGTGGGTATTTAAGAAAAGTATCCACAAATGTACACACATAGTGCCAGTATTTGGGAGAAAGTACAGACAAAACTAATTTTGTGAAAAGATGCTCAGTTCAGAATTTCTCAGTATGGGATTAGATTGTTTTTGTTGTTGTTGTTCGTTTTTTTGTTGTTGTTGTTTTTGTATGTATAAGAATGAATGTAGATTGAGATGCATCTTTGATCTCTGCCCATTAGATGTCAGTGTAACTCTCCACCAAGTTCTTACTAAAAATGTCTCCAGACATTGCCAGATGTCCAAAATAGCAAAATTTACCACATCAAGAATGTATGTCCTTATAATATAAGATAAACCTACTAAAATATGTACACCTAAAGAAAATAATCAAGAAGGAGGACTCTGGCTAAAGTGCTCAGTCCCCATTCAGAAAGGCAAAGAGGATAGACATCAGAAGAAGGAGAAATCAGGGAACAAGACAATAGCCTGCCACAGAGGACCTCTGAAAAGCTCTACCCTGCAGGGTATCAAAGCAGATGCAAAGCAGATACTGAGACTTATGGTTAACCTTTGGGCAGAGTGCAGGGAATCTTATGAAAGAAGTGGGAAATAGTAAGACCTGAAGAGGACAGGAGCTCCACAAGGAGAGCAATAGAACCAAAATATCTGGGCATAGGGGTCTTTTCTGAGACTGATACTCCATCCAAGGACCATTGATGGAGCTAATCTAGAACCCCTACACAGATGTAGCCCATGGCAGTTCAGTGTCCAAGTGGATTCCCTAGTAAAGGGAACTGGGACTGTCTCTGACATGAACTGATTGGCCTGCTCTTTGATCACCTCCCCCTGAGAGGGGAGCAGCCTTACCAGGCCCCAGAGGAAAACAATGCAGCCACTATGGATGAGACCTGATAGATTAGGATCAGAAGAAAGGAGAGGGGGACCTCCCCTATGAGTGGGCTTGGGAAGGGGCATGGGTGGAGAAGGAAGAGAGAGGGTGGGATTGGGAGGGGAAGAAGGAGGGGGCTACGGGGGGATACAAGGTGCATAAAATGTAATTAATAAAAATTAAAATAAATATTTTAAAAAGAGAATGTATGTCTTGTGCCAAAATGATTTCCCTAGTCTGTCTACAAAAAGCATGTTAGAAAAACAGATGCAGGACTAACTTTTTGTTACCCTTATCAGTCTTTCTAATATTCCTTCTACAGTCAGGGAGAGTTTTGGGTATTCGTCATTAAGAGAGCTTTTCAGCTTGAGCCAAGTATCCTAGCTATCTAGTAATGAGTCTTCCTTGTGATGGCTTAATCAAGGAATGTCTTGGTATTTTTTTTTTCAGCATAACTTCCTACGGAGCACTGAAGCACCAAGTGACCCAGCTAAGAACAGCCATGTGTGATTTCCTTTCAGTCTTCTTGATTTGCTTTCTTAGCAAATATTCACATTTGCTAAGCAAGTCCTATATATGCTGAATTTCAAAAAACAAAAACAGAAAAAGAATTAGGTTGAGGAACTGATGGTGAGTTGAATGTAGTAGAACTTATTTATCTTTAAGCATTATTGTCCCTACCCTTAGTTAGCTGCATGGCCTTGAGCTTGAATGGGATAAGTACACACTGATTACCTACTGAGAGTGATCTCGTGGGTCACATGAGACAATGGGTGTATCAATACCTTAAAAGCTACAAAATTATAGAGAGCTTATTATGGCCACTAATGTTTAGGTCTGCAAAGCAGAGAAAGTACTCTGTGAGAATCAGAATGTGAATTTGCAGGGCTAAAGTAGAAAGGCAGAAAAAAAAAAAAAGGAATGGAATTTTGAAAGCAGCTTGTTGGAGTTTAAAAATGAAAACCAGTGAGATGGAAGGAAGCCAAATACTGACATCTGTATAAAAACATTTTTCTTTTGTTTGAGCACAGAAGTGGCAAAGGGCAAATGAGCACAGGAACCATAATTCCAAATAAGACATCCAAGTTCTATCAATTTCAATGATAGTGGTTCCCAATCTGCATACCTTGAAACAAAAAAATATTACAAAAAATGTTTTCAGCAAGTTTAGTTGAGGAATATTGTATCAGAATCACAATACATGTAATAAAAAGACTATTTTAATACCTGTATCAAAAATATTTTAATTTTTATATTTCATTATTTCCCAAATTTATATAAACACAGAGCTTTATTTATTTTAAAACTAAGGCATAGTGATACACACTTTCAATCCTACCAAAGCAGGAAAAGTGCAAGTTAAAGGTTATTCTAGGCCACTGGGTCAGTTTAGGCTGTGAGGTTCAGTTGCAAATATATGATTCTGCCTAACAGAAAAAGGACAATAAACCTCAGATTAAGAGATGTAACACTCAATTAATTTTAGGATCACAAAGGACCACAAAGAATGTGGGTCTTTAAGATGTCTGCCAAATTTGTATGTGGTTGAATGGTAAATTCATCTTCCAAGAGCACATCTCATTTCTCCCTGAAATGGTACCTCTAGTTCTGAGCTTTGAAAAAATATGAACAAGGGTCAATAAAGCCCATTAAAGTGATAAAATTTTATTAAATTAATGAATGATATGACTGACATTGTATAGATACAGTATACATACAGTGTGCACATCTCAGAGTTAAGAAACAAGAAGCAGTATTTGTTGTTTGGTGATGGCCATACCTAAGTACACAGTGCTTTTCCATCTGCTTTAATTTCTTCCCTCTGTTTCTTCTAGGTTAGTGGTTCTCAATCTGTGAGTTGCAATCCCTTTGGCTCGCATATCAGATATCCTGCAGATATTTACATTATGTTTCATAACAGCAGCAAATTACAGCTATGGAGCAGCAAGAAAATGAGCTTATGGTTGGGAGTAACCACGACATGAGGAACTGTATTAAAGGGTTGCAGCATTAGGAAAGTTGAGAACCACTGTTCTAGGTCCTCCCTACCCGGTACCCACTCTCCTCCATCCCAAGCAGGTACTTAGTTCCTCTTGGAAACTCACTGTCATCACCTACATTCTTCATCTTCTCCCATCTTGGGTGCATAGCCCAGTGACTTCAATCATGTTCTGGGATTTTGATCTTAGATTTATTATGTCTCTCTTCACCAGATGGAGAATGTGTATCACATGTGGAAAATTATACCTAATGTAGTGCATAGAAGGAAGGCTTTCATGGAATGTATTAAAGACAAATGCCCGTCTACCATTTTTAAGTAGGTACAATTTAATTTTTTATAATCAAGCACATACTCGAAGAAAACAAGAGCCCGAAAATGCCAAGAAAATGCCAAAGCTCTAGTTTGGACAAGTTGACAATTGACAGCTGACTTGAAAAATTCTTATTGGATTTTTGTACAGGCACTCAAAAGACAAACATTTAAAGAGAAAACTCCAACTTTAAGTCATGCAATTTTATTTTTAAATGCATCATTTGAATTATGTATTTGTTTTCAAACACATTCTTATTTCTTAGGTTAAAAATATGCTCTATTCCTTTTCCAAAAATTCCTAATAGATCCTGTGACTACAAAGGTAAACCCACAGGACAAAGTCACACTCAGGCATTTCTAAACTCAGAAACTAAAGCTCCAGCTCTTCCAGGCCACATAGCAGGTTAGTGATTGGGCACTGAATGAGAACACTGGAAACCATGGGATACAGTAAAAGTGGACACACCTATCATTTAGAGCTTTAACTCTTCTTAACCAACCAGAGTAGCACAGAAGAGAAGGGAATGAGCAGAATGCTGGCAAAATGCCACATGGTGACTATATTCATCAGTAGATCTGCTGTTGTTGCTGCTGCTGCTGCTGCTACCAAGTAAACATGGGGAGGAAAAAAATATCCTTTTCTCAGAACAGACCTACAGTGGGTGTGTAGCTTCAATCTGACAGTCTCGTTTTACTTCAGTGCTGTTACAAAGGAAAGGATGGAGGAAAGGAGAGAGAGGAGGAGGTGAGAGAAAAAACACAACCATTTTTCCTAATTAAATTTCAGAATCTTCTCAGTAAGCAGTTTTAATTCATTCAAAGTTTTTTCTTTCTAGTTCCCCTTCCTTAAAATGCTTGCTATGTTCACTTACTTCTGTGTAACACACACACACACACACACACACACACACACACACAGTGTTACCGTTGATATAAATCAAATCAGGCAGAGCAATTCTGCATCCAAACATACATGTAACCATGAATGTAAACAATACTCCGGGGGTTTTTTAGCCTTGAGAACAGTTCAACAAAAATGGTTTCCATTATTACTTTTACTCAGGAAAAGCTCAAAGGAAACTGAAAGGCTAAATAGGTGTTCCTGCTACAATCAATAAATAATGCCAAAGTGAAAGAATAGCAGGACATGGCAACAAACTGAATGATGCTGCTTCTGGTAATCCTCCAGTGAAAGCCTTTGTGAAGCTTTATGCTGCTAATCACATTAAATTGACCTCTGAGGGCCAGGACAAAATGTTCTGTTATTATCCGTGTGTTTGTGTGTTTTGCTTTTTAATGGCCCTCGGTTTTAAGTTTAACTTAAATTACGGAATGATGAAAAAAATACTCTAAGCAACTCAAGGTTTAACTTGATGAATCCATCCAAGAAAGAATATGAGATTTGGACACAGATGCTTAGGCCGCTAGCCAAGAAGAAATTGCTGCAGTGGAGCATGAGACTAGGGAGGCTAGGCCCTCAATTTTGAATTAATCAAGCTGTGTTCTCTAGACATTTGATTCAATTTATTCTGCTTTTCAAAAAATGGTCACTACCATCCCCATCTCTTCACAGCTTAACCTAGTGTGAAGTAATAAAGAACACAGTACAGAAAAGTTTGTTTTGGGGGGTGGTTCCCAATCTAGGCTACTAAAAAGTATTTCCACTGGGTCAGCAACACTTCCATTTGCAAGGAGACATTTCAAAGGAAGTTTCACCAAGTATGATTTTTTTTTCCCCTCTCAGAAATTCTACAAAGCAAAATTAGTTGACTTGGCCATAGCCCATAAATACTAATTAGGTCTCCAAGACTGTTTAATGTTTAAGCCTAAACATCAGTGGGTAGTCCTACAAACTGAAAGAATTCAAAGCCTGAATGCAGAAAGGCAAAAGCTAAACACCAGCTATAAAGGAATCAATTACTCTTTAACCTGGGCACCAGAAGAAAACCCAGTTAGGAAAGAATAATTTGTTATGGGGCTTCCAGAACTTGGAAGGGCCAAAACAAATTAACCAAAGATCTTACACAGGGCTCAGAGATATCTACATTTTGCCTTCTGGGTACACTGGCTACTTTTCACATTTTCCTCTCAGCTTGGAAAGCAGAAGAGACGGGTGTCTTCATTCCCCCAACCCTAATATATTCTGAGAAGCTTTATCCTCATGTCAGGGGTTTGCTATTAAGTGGTAGATATGTAGATACCTACTGCATAAGCAGGGTTGAACTGTTGCCTCCAATTCAACCGTTTTACCAAAGCTCAGAGCCACAGAACAATGAACAACTTTGCATTCATTTTCCAACATCAGCCACCTCATTTGAATGACACTATTTTAATGACAATAAATGTTGCATGGGCACCATGAAGAGAGAAACATCTCCCTGCATTAATACCCCATCTGCCTGCCATCTCCCTAAGATCCTGAGGCATGTTTCAAAGCAAGCATAGGAGAATTTACACTTAATTAAAACCACAGGGGCAATGGAATCTCAGAGACTGAATTTAGTTCCCTTGAATTAGAATATTTTTGAGCTGTCAGTTGGTCCACAATATTAGCAGAGGAGGAAAGGAGGGACAAAAGAAAAGATAATATTTGTGTACAGGCGAGAGGTTAGGGAAAGAGAGAGAACCAGACAGATTTTTTTTTAATGTATAAAGATGCTTACTTAGAATGAAAATGCCAAAATGTACCACTTGGTTTTTAGCCCCTGTAATTTTTGCTTTCCTCACTACACCCCTAAGATCAGTGACTTCTCTTCTGATAGAATCCATAAAAAAAAAAAAAATCTTTGTTAGATGTGGCACTGAACAGTTGAGCAATGAAGATGGAATACTCTGAATAATTCAAAAGGCAGGTGATTTCTGATAATAGGAAAAGTGAAGGTGTTTTATTTCATCAGTCAAGAAGATAAAAGTAGATATAGTTCTTAGTCCTCATGTTGCAAAGCAAATAGAAGACTAAAAATCCAAACATTTTGTTTTTCACCCTCGTGTGTTTTAGAGACAGAAAAGGCACATCTGATTAGAGAGGTAAGACTTGTATATATCATATGTATGGCTATAAAGTCACAGCAAAGCAAGCTAAGTCAATAAAACTGTTAAAATTAAAACTACCATACTTCACCCATTCAACACACATGAGGCAGAATGATGAAATCAAAGAGAGAATAAGAAGATAATTCATCCAAAAGGCATATATGAAAACTGGACTCAAACAAGCTGTAATACTTTTTAAATCCTTAGCATATGTCTACACAATTTGATAGCATTTACGGATAGTATGGAAGCTTTTCCTCAAAGGCTCATCTCAGGCTCATCACACACTCTGTAAAGATTCTAGTCCCTTACATTTATCCAAAGATGTCCAAACACAATATAAACCAGCCCATTTGACTCTATATTCATAGCTGACCTGGCTGTGCCATTAATGTCCTAATTTAGGGAAAAACACATTAACCATATTTACAAAATCTAATCTTTTGGAGGTAAACCATTTATGTTCTTAACGGACTTAGTTTTTCTCCAGTAAAAAGATCCATATTGGCAAAAAAAAAAAAAAAAAAAAACAAAAACAAAGAGTGCTCACAGGTTCTTAAAAACTTGTCTTATTTTCCCTTCCTCTCTAGAAGACACAGTTATATAATCATAATTCCCAAGTTCTCCAGTCAATCCTGTCTTAGAGACCCATAACAAATTAAAGATAAGACTTAATATAAAGTAGGCGATCCCAGTTCTCAACAACCTCCATTCTTCAAGGAAGGATTGTGTCCATATCCATCTATTTCTTCTCACCTTCTGTCACTAAAGTTGAAAAGTCTAGCTAGCTCTCGTCCCCTACTCCTAGCGTGGACTTGAAATTCAGTCCTTTCCCATTTGCTATTTTCTCCATCCTATCCTGGCCAGTAGATGGCACCACAGACAGATGGCTATTTCTTTTCAGCACAAAACACCTTAAATGCCTCAGATTCTTTGGGTATTTTGTACACACCACAATTTCTGCTTTGTCCAAATTGATATTCAGATTGATAGAGTTGCTAGGTAGTAAAGAAGTTTTCTATATCTATTTTGTTCTTCCAAGATCACTAAACCACATATAAAGAAAATGTGACAAGACAGTCTTACTCTATGTGTGAATGAACACAGCCCAGCCCAGCAACAAAAGTTGACCCCATTTACCAAATTTCTCAGTGCAGTCGCTGAATCTTCTAAAATAGAAGAGCAGGGATGGGGCACTGGGGTGTGTATGTATGACAGGATATTACAATATAAATTATCTGGGGATTATACACTGTTTGGGATTAGCCACACCTCAGCACCTTTCCATTAATATTTAATAAGTAGTTTTTAAAAGGACACAGAGCTAGCTGCTTAATATCTGCAGCAGGCAAAGATAATTAGAAAACATTCATTTTTGGTCTGTTTACACTTCTATTCCCAAAGCTTACCATATACATTCTATGTTCTGGCTTCACCAATCAATCATTATCTACCATCACACAAAAACTGAGTTTTTTTTAATGCTTTCATTTCTGACTTACTTTTCACATATGTTATATCTCATGTGATATTCAACATATAAACATTTAGGATTAAAACTGAAGGCCTACACAGTTGAAGTTTAAACAAAATCTAAGGTTCATGGAATAAGTTAGGAGAATCCAGTTCTGTACAACTCATATGGCAACTTTGGATAAAGCACTATCTCTGAGCCTTACTTTTCTATACCATGACCTATCATATTCACTTCATGACAAAGTGAGAAAAAAAATAATGGGTTTTTAATAGCTTTGAAAAATATTAAACTCTTCGCAGAATAAGAACCCCTGTTTTTCATCAACATATGTGATCTCAGTGTAATCATGAGAAAAGCCCCAGGAAGATGCCAAGATAAGTATATTCAAAATTTTAAAGGTCATCAAAAATAAAGAAAGTTTGAGAAACTGTCATACACAAAAAGAGTCTAAGGATGTGATGACTAAGTGTAATGTGGTATACTGAAAGGGATCCTGGTGTATATATGAATAAAATACAAGCATCAATTAATTATATAATTATTGGTTCATTGGTTGTACCAAATGTATCACATGTGCTCATGCATGTGTGTATTTAAGTATAATTCCTATGTTTAAGGAAAATATGCAATATTTGCTTTTCTGAGCCTGATATATTTCACTTAATAAAATGATCCTCTGTTCCACCCATTTTCCAGCAAATGATATTGTTCATTCTTCATTAAAAGCCAGATAAAATTTCCCTGTGTAAATAAGGACATTTGCCCAACCATGTTTGTAGCAGCTTTATTTGTAATAGCCAGAAGCTGGAAACAGCCCAGATGCCCCTCAACTAAAGAATGGATGCAGAAATTGTGCTACATTTATACAATAAAATATAACTCAGCAATTAAAAATAAGGAAGTCATGAAATTTGCAGGTAAATGGTGGGACCTGGAAAGGATCATCCTGAGTGAGCTGTCCCAGAAGCAGAAAGACACACACGGTATAGACTCACTCATATAGACATATAGGATAAACCTACTAAAATCTGTACACCTAAAGAAACTAATCAAGAGGGAGGACCCTGACTAAAATGCTCAATCGCCATCCCGAAAGGCAAAGAGGATGGACATCAGAAGAAGAAAGCAGGAAACCACCTAGGAACCTGCCACAGAGGGTCTCTGAAAGGCTCTGCCTTGCAGACTATCAAAGCAGATGCTGAGACTTATGGCCAACTGTTGGGCAGAGTGCATGGAATCTTATGTAAGAAGTGGGAAATAGTATGATCTGGAGAGAACAGGAACCCCACAAGGAGAGCAACAGAACCAGAAAATTTGAACACAGAGGTCTTCCCAGAGACTCATACTCCAATGAAGTACCATGCATGGAGATAACCTAGAACCCCTACACAGATGTAGCCCATGGCAGTTCAGTGTCCAAGTGGGTTCCATAGTAATGGGAAGAGGGACTGCCTCTGACATAATCTGATTGGCCTGTTCTTTGATCACATCCTCCTGATGGGGGAGAAGCCTTACCAGGCCACAGAAGATGACAATGCAGCCACTCCTGATGATATCTGATAGACTAAGATCAGAAGGAAGGAGAGGGGGACCTCCCCTATGAGTGGACTTGGAGAGGGAGATGCGTGAAGAAGGGGGAGGGGAGGTGAGATTAGGAGTGGAGGAGGGAGGGGCTTATGGGTGATACAAAGTGAATAAAGTGTAATTAATAAAAGTTTAAAAATTAATATGTAAGAAATAAATAAATAAAATGACAGACCAAAAAAAAAATTCCCCTGTGTATATATTTTACATTTTCTTTACCCATTCATCTGTTGATGGATATCTAGGCTGGTTTCATACCTCAGCTATTGTGAATAGTTCAGGAATGAAAATGGATGAGCAAATATCTCTGTGGTAAGCTGAATCAAATTCTTAGGGCATATATCCAGTGCTGGTATAGCTGCATTACATGGCAGTTACACACACACACACACACACACACACACACACACACACACACACACACTAAAGAGTCTTCTGAGATGGTTTGAATGAGGATGTCCTCCATAGTCTCATATATTTGAACACTTGGTACCCAGTTGGTGGCACTGTTTAGGGAAATGTAAGAGGTGTAGACTTGCTGGAGGAAGTATACAGCCTCACACTCTTTCCAGTGCTCAATTTCTGCTTCATGCTTGTGGTTCAAGAGGTAAGCTTGCTGTTCCAGTCTCTATGCCTGCTGCTTGCTGTCATGATTTCTCATCATGAAGGAGATGGGCTGTTATCTCTCTGGAATCATGAACCCAAATAAACTCTTCCCTCTAAAGTTGCCTTAGTCAAAAGTAACTAATGCGTCTCCATATTAATTGTCATGGTGGGTACATCAATTTATATACCCACCATCAGTGCCTAAGGGTTCTTCTTTCTCCACACCCTCACCAGTAATCTGTTGTTTATTTTCTTGGTTACAGCTATTCTGACAGTAGATACAATCTCAGTTTAATTTTCATTGATGGATAAAGATGATAGTATAGTAAAGTTTTCAAATATATATTAGCCTTTTGTTTCTTTTAAGAAATGTCTATTCATTGTCTAGCTTGGCCATCATGTGAGACTCCTAACAGCAGGAGCAGGGGCTATCTCTGACTTTGTTTCTTGCCTTTGGGATCTTTTACTTCTATTGGGCTTCTTTGTCTAGCCCCAGTAGCAGAAGATGGGCCTACCTTGCTGAAAGTTGATATACAAGGCTCGTTGATATTCTATGGGAGGCCTACTCTTTCCTGAAGATAAAAGGAAGAGGAAATGCACATATTTAAACAAAAAAATACCTTTTTATGACAGGGAAGATGATTCTGTATAAAGGAATTTGTTTATTCTGATTTAAAACCGAAATGTGAATATAATGTATGAGAGAAGAAGAATAGAATAGAATAGAATAGAATAGAATAGAATAGAATAGAATAGAATAGAATAGAATAGAATAGAATAGAATAGAATAGAATAAGTAAAAGGGAATGTACCAGTCCTGGAAATCTCACTGATTCACAGTAGTAAATGAGCACCATCCCCTTCCAAAAACAAACCATTGCTGGAAAAATTGGCATTAAAATGTACCTAAGAGCTAGCATTACTCCAGTGACTTTCCAGCCCTGCACAAAAGCTAGAATTGAGAACTGAAAAATTAAAATTGGTAAGGCATTTCTACTTCCATCCTTTCGCCTGCAAATTTCATGCTTTCCTTGTTTTTAATAGCTGAGTAGTATTCTATTGTGTAAATGTGCCACAATTTATGTATCCTAAGTGAGGTAACCCAGGAACAGAAAGACACACATGGTATATACTCACTTATAAGTAAATATTAGCCATATAATATAGGATAGCCATACTAAAAGCTACAGACCTAAAGAAGCTAAACAACAAGGAAGACCCTAGGGAGCATGTTTAAATCTCATGCAGAATGGCAAACAGGATAGACACCAGAAGTGGTGGAATAGAGGAAACAGGATGGGAGCCTACTGTAGAGGGTCCTCTGAAAGGCTCCACCCAATAGGGGATTGGGCAGATCACAGGGAGTTTTATGGAAGAAGGGGGAGATAGAAGGACATGGAGGGGACAGGAGCCCCACAAGGAAACCAACAAAGCCAGAAATCCTGAGCCCAGGGAGTCCTGCAGAGACTGATACACTAACCAAAGACTATGCATGGAGAAGACCTAGCCCCCCTGCTCAGATGTAACCGATTGGCAGCTCAGCCTCCATGTGGGTTTCTGAGTAAGGGGAGCAGAGGCTGCCTCTGTCATGAACTCTATTGCCTGCTCTTTGATCAGTTGCCCCTGGTGATGCGTCCTTGCCAGGCCACAGAGGAAGAAGATCCAGGCAGTCCTGATGAGTCTTGATAAGCTATGTGCAAATGGCAGAGGAGATCTCTCCCTTTCAGTGGACTAGGGGAAGTGGATAAAAGAGAAAAGGGAGGGAGAGTGGGACGGGGAGGAGTTGAGGGAGTGGGATTCAATCCGGATACATAATGAATAAACTGTAAAAGAAAATAAATAAATAAACAAACAAATAAATAAATAAAAGTAAAATCATAACAACTACTGTAAGTTGACATTTGGCCAAAATAAAGACAGCAAGGGCAAACCAGCACCAACTAAATTGATTAAAATAGAACCATGGATGAGTTTCAGTGGACTAAGGTACAGATTTTTAAGACCCAGACATGGGATAAAGACTGACAAGATAGATTATTAAGTAAAGGTGTTTGTTGTCAAGTGTGAGTTCTATACCCTCATATGGTGGAATGAGAGAACTAACTCCCAGAAGTTGTCCTCTGGCGTCAACATACTCACTGTGACACATATGTGTCCTCACATACACATAACACAACATAGATAGACAGATAGGTAGACTGACAGACAGACAGACAAATAGAAATGTAAAAAAAAAATTAGGAGACCAACAATAATGGCAGTTTTGTTTTTTTGATTGTGATTTTATTTTAAATTATGTGTATATGTGTATGTCTGTGTGTGGCTTTGTGCACATGGAGACAAGAAGAGAGCATCAGATTCCCTGGAGTCAGAGTTACAGGCAAATATGAAGAACCTAAAATGAGTGCTGGGAAGCAAACTCCAGGTCTCTACATTCTTAACCACTGAGCTATTCTCTCCAGTACCACTTATTTTGTATTCAATATTAGCACCATAACTCTTTGCTCTGAGATACTCAACTAGCTCAATCTTTCAGTGCTTAGTTGTCTGAATATAATGAATTAATTAAAACAAAATCTGTCACCAGGCCTGGGAGATGGCTTAGTAAGGACTGGATTTCCTAGAACTCAGGAAAAAGTCAGGTGGGTATGATTATACCTGCCTGTGTATAATTGTGGCAGGTGAGAGCATAGTGGCTTTTCTGTAATCACAGTAAACAGAAGGTGAAGACAGACAATCTCTGGAGTTAACAAGTGACTCAGGCTAGACTGAATAGTGAGCTCTGGGTTCAGCAAGAGAACCTACCTCAATACATAAGGTGAAACATGATTGAGGAGGACACCTGATGTAACCTTTGGGCTTCCATATGCACACACATGCATATGTACACTGCCCACACGTGTGAACATGCATACACACAGGCATGTACATAACATACACACACACACACACATATACACACCAAAAACAAACAAAATGACCTACCACCCTCCTTTTTTAAAGAAAGTCTGGACAGCTGAATGCACTTTGCATATATTACAATTAAATGATAAAAACAAATTTGTAAATAATTGTGTGTATATGCATCATACAAGTTGTTTCGACATGTGATAAAGACATTTTAATGATATGCATCTTTTTACTACTCAAGCTATGAGAAAATTAAGCATCCCATTCCATTTTGTGAACCAGAATAAACCAGTACTATTTATTCTCCAAAGTAGGCTTCCATGGAATGAGCAGCTCTAGAAGTAATTCCCTTTATGCTCCAAGGTGTGCTTATCTTAGAGGTGAAAGGTTCTATTTCTGTGTCATTGGTCAGACCTCAAGCACTCAATTAGACAGAGGACTATCTAATTGTCCTGAATGAAGATTTCAAGACTCTTAATGTTTGTCATTAAAGAACCAGATCTGGGGGCTAGAGGAATCACTAAGTAGATTAAGAGTGCTTGTTACTCTTCTTTTTAGAACTAAAATAGAATTAGATAATTTCCTTCCCTTTCCTCCCTTCAATCCCTACCTCTACCTCCTTGCTTCCTTTCAAATTCATGGCCTTATTTTATGCAACCTTCTGAGTCCATTTATGATTTTAGCGCTGACTACTTGGTATTTGGAAACCAACTAGAGGGCTCATCCTTGTGGGTAACTAAGTCTTCCTCTAAATGCAGTCCTCAGTTATCTATAGTTCTTTGTCTATGGGTAGAGACCAAGGAGATTTGCCCCTTCTATGATAGCATGTCTATTGCTATTATCTTTGTTCATATCTTGTTTAGGCAGTGGTATTGTTGACATATCATGGCAAACCTTCCCTGTCATGTCCAGAATACATAACGTCACACAGATTCCTTGATCCTCTCTTAAGATCATTCCACCGCTTCATCTGCGATGTTTCCTGAGCCTTAGGTACAAGAATTGTGCTGTACATGTATTCGCTGGGTCTGGGAACCCCAGAGATCAGTTGTTTCCTGCATTTTGACTGAATGTAATTTTCTATAATGGTCCCTGTCTATTACAAGAGAGAAGTTTCTTTGATGAAGGGTGAAAGCTGTAATTACCTGTGTTTAGAATGTAGTTAGGAGTTGAACTGGTTTAGTAAAGTGGCTGTAGTAGGTTCTCCTCTAAGATCCAGGACTTCACTAGCCCCAGGGAGTTAGCTAAGTTTACTGTATCAGCCATGATTTCCCTCTTTTTGAGTAGGCCTTAAGTCCAACTAGACAGAAGTTAGTTACTGCCAAGATATAAGTGGCACTCTTTCACCACTAGGGATATCTTTATCACAGTACAGCAACTCTGAAAACCAGTATGGAGACCTTTCAAAACAATAAAAACAAATTTATCATGTGATTTAGCTATATCACTCCTTGCCATATACCCAAAGAACTCAGAATCTTACTCCACAGATACTTGTTCAGCCACATTTATTGTCACTCTAGTCATAATAGCTAGGAAATGTAAACAACCTAAATATACTTCAACTGATGAATGGATAATGAAAATGTGGTACTTAAACACAATAGAATACTAATCAGTTGTTAAAAAAAATCATGAAATTTTCAGGTAAAGAGATGGAACTTAAAAATATTACATTCCCTGAGGCAATTCAGGCCCCAAACCACAAACATCACCTGTTTTCTCTAATTTGCAGTTTCTAGCTTCAGATCTTCAGATGTGAGTATATGGCCTGGGGTAAGTGCACAAACCATGGAAATAAAAAGATATCATGGGTACACTAGAGGGGAACAGCAAGATACAACTGATATGAAGGGGTATATGAGAAAAGGTTGGGGCTTTAATTGGGGTGGGATAGGAGTTCAATACAAAAGAAGAGGGAAGAAAGAGGAAAATATCACTAAGGATGTTTGAAAAAGTTACATATAATATCTATAAATGTATATATACATATACAAATATAGTTTAAATAAAGATTTGTCAGTTGGCCTAACAATGATTCCCACCCCAACCCTTAGAGCCATAGACTAACAAAAATCCCAGTACCAGGCACTTTCTTTTGAGTTGTTAGTCAGGGAAATCCAAGAGCCTCTCAAAATAATACAGGCTATTGTTGTTGCCCTTGGTTGCCTCCCAGAGGTAAATCTCTTGTTGATGAATACACTGAAAATCCTGAGAACTAGCTTGCATAGTACCAGAAGGTGCTAAGCAAGCACTTGTTCTTCTCTCAGAGGACCTGGGTTAATTTCCCGGCATCAACATAGTGGCTACCAGTCATCTACAATTCCAGTTCCAAGGAATCTGACAGTATCTTCTAATTCCTGAGGATACTAGATACATGTGGTACGTATTCATAATGTAAGGAAACATTTATATACATAAAATAAATATAAAAATTATACACACATACAAATAAATTATAATTTACAAAATTAAAGCAATCACATATGCCCAAAGAACAGTAATAAACTTCGCGGTGAATTTATCATAGGTCCTTGTTTCCTTCTTCCTGTACAGACAAGCACTATCATATAGTTCCTGTCTATACCATAGCGCTAGCTAAGTAGTAAACCTATGTCCTAACAATATTTGCTGACAAGATTTAAATGCGCAAAAATCTTTCTGAAAAATATGATTCTGACATTATAATCTTTAAAAAATCCATCCCACTTAAGAAATATATTAATTAATAAAGACAACCTATTTCCATTCAGGAAAAAATTAACAGTTACAGAAACATGGAAACTACATAGGTAAAGAAATAAAAATACTAAAATATAGGCAGTTCTTAATTTCATTTTTCTGTGTTTCTATATTTTTCATATTTTTTCAAAATAAAATATTTTATAATTAAAATTGTAGTTTCAACTTTCTTTTTCTGTCTTTTTGTTTGTTTATTTGCTTGTTTGTTTTGGAAAGGTTTCAAGTACAAAACACGGAACAAGGGGTCTTAAGTATATTACTGGATTCGTGCACTTGCTAAGTTCTTTTTCCTTCTTTTTAACCTCTGTTTATTTTTTTCATAAACTTGTTAGGAGACTGACAAGGATGTGTACCCCAGGACCCTTCTAATTTTGCTCTTCAATATTTTATTGACAGAACCATTGTACTAAATGAGTCCTCTATAATCTTTGCCAGTTGAAATTTACAGTGGGACAGTGAGCTCTGGTATTAAGGGACATCAGGTGGTCAAATTTTTCATTTTTTTATGATTGTGTGTATTTTTATAATGAAAAAGTAATGTACATGCACCATATACTCTAAGGTACAGGGAAGAAATGGTGAATTTTTTTAATTTATTTCTTATCTTTGTGGCACAAACAAGTCTAAAGTTGTTGTAAACTCCTGCTTCCTTGGTGCGATTAGCATAATGTCATCAGTATAGTGCACCGATGTGATATTTTCTGGAAGAGACGATCAAGTTCCCTTCTAACTAAGTCATGGCACAGGGTTAGAGAGTGACATATCCTAGAGGTAAAAGTGTAAAGGTATATTGCTGGCCTTGTCAACTGAAAGCTAATTGCTTCTGGAGGTCCATATGAACAAGTGCTGAAAAAAAAAAAAGACATTTGCAAGATCGATAGTTGCATACCATGTACCAGGAAATGTGTTAATCCGCTCAAGTAAGGCACCACATCTGGTATAGGATTCACTGCAACTGGAGTCACTACTTGATTGAGTGTTCCATAGTCAACTTTCATTCTCCATGATCTATCTGTCTTCTGTGCTGGCCAAATAGGATAGGTAAAGGGAGATGTGGTGGAAACCATCCCTAAATCTTTCAAATTCATGATGGTGGCACTAATTTCTGCAATTCCACCAAGGATGCAATACTGTTTTTTTTAATTTGTTTGTTTGTTTTTGTTTGTTTGAGAAGGGGGAGGAAGGGAGGGATTGGGACGGGAGGAGGGAGGGAGCTAGGGGGATACAAAGCGAATAAAATGTAATTAATAAAAAAATTTAAAAAATAAATAAACTGGAAAAAAAGGAAATGGTGAATTTTTAAAAAGTAAGATAATCCTCAAATAAACTGTTGAATAGACAAAAATAACAGAACAGAGTGGCTCATACTTTAAGATTTTGTTTACAAAAGATTAAAATTACTGAACAGTTCTGTATATTATTTATGGCTATAACTATATGTGCAAAAGGTATAAAAAGAAAATAGAAAATACCCACCAAATTTATCTTAGTGCTTATCTTGGGAAATTGAGGGAAATAAGATTGGGCTCAGGGACAGAGTTTACCTTGTCTGCTCTGTTTCATTTTCTCTTTCCAATAAAAATTGAAAGCAAACACATTCAAAATATTAAAGTTTGTCAAACTGATGATGTATCCAGGCTTATATGTCAGATTATTGATTCTCGGTGCTTTGCAATACTTTTGATTATTCAAAACAAAATCACACATAAATTTAAAAGGAAATGCTGCATTTTTTCTATATATGTTAGTAATGTTAATGGATTTTCTTCTTTCTTTCTGTCTGTCTTCTTTTTTTTTTTTTTTTTTTTTTTTTTTTTTTTTTTTTTTTTTTTTTTGCAGTGCTAGTATTAAATCCAGGACCTTGAATGCATTCTACTATGTAGTTATATTCCTACCCTTCAAGGATTATTTTTATACTGACAAATGAACTTAACAGTAAAACCAGAGAACAAGAAAAGAAGAGAAAAAAATAACAAAAGAAAAAAATAAAGACATAGTCATTGAGATAGGATAGAGACTCTAGAGCATTGATACATAAGTTACGAAAAAAAAAACAAATTTCTGTTCTAATATGTAAGCCAAAGATTTAATAAATGCATCTTGTTTGAGATTAGGGCTCCAGGATGCTCCTGCTTTAACCCTCTACCATCATCTGCTTTTTAAATTCCTTTCTTTAATTTTTCCACACAGAAGTTTTCTCCTTCAGCCGCTCACCTTTTTATGTTATCTGTTACATACCCAAATTTATTCTGTCATTCCTTTTTGAATCAAAGTCATACTTTTTTCAAGAATCATATAGGGAATATAGTTTTCTGAATTGACTTCCTCACAGTAACTTAGATTATAACATTTTTAAAACTTTCTCTTATTATGAAAGTTGAACCTAATAAAGAGAGGCTATTAATTTACCCCCTTTCTCCCCTCTCCCAAGTTAACATCATATCAAAAAATCATCTTTATCATCTCAACTTGGAAGAAATATTTATAATCTTGGCCTACTTGTTGCATATTTATTGCTCAATGAATCCATTTACTTTTATCAACTCACTGTCTCCTGATTTCCTGCCCTGGTCCCCCTTGTCATTCCTTTTCACCTATCTCTCAGGTATAAACACTCTTTGCTTTTGAGAGTACTATAATTGTAATATAATTGTTGATTTTAATGTTTTTTCCCATTCTTACTCCTCACACAGAGGCGCTGAAGTCTCTCTTGTCTGATGCACCTGAAGTACTAGATCTAGACTGTATTCTTTCAGGGCAGCAATGACCTTGCTCCAGCCACACAATATATCAGGAAAACAACTGCAGCCAAACAACATACAGATCCTGGGCAACTTCAAAGGGAAAGTTAAAGGCTCTATTGATAATTGAGAAGCAATAGCTTGGGGAGGTAATCAGGTAGTGCTGAGTATTAAGTGCGATGGATAAAAACAGGCTTCAAGATTTTCTATTATCTCCCATTTAAAGAGAGCATTGATAGAGAAATCCAAGAGAAAAGATCAAGGCCTGGCCTATAATCATCACTATGGCTCAGAGTGATGTGTAGTATGGCTCTGAGAAACTCACTTGAATGTTTCTGAAACTAGTACTTCAAAACAGAAACTGTTACCATCAAGCAAACTTCAACTTTACAACTTAAAAAATCTTAGAGTGAAGGGGAAGCTGCTTGCCTTACATGGTCATCAGTATACAAATGGCAAAATACCCATACATGTAAAATAAAAAGAAATAAAACCAATAAAACAAATCATTCATCAAACTCAGTAATCTCAACACTTATAAGGTCAAAGTAGGAGGACTGTCCTGCATGCAAGGCCAGTGAATTACACAGTGAGTTACACGCTAGCCTAGACTACAGTGTGAGATTCTGCCTCAAAACCAAATGCAAACAATAAAACAAGGAAAAGAATCCCTCATACTAAGAAACAGGAAGATCTCAAACAATAAAAACTTATGTCCAAACCAAAATGACTAAGATATTAGAATTACCTGGGAGAAAAAAAGAGAGTGGAACCTGCAGTAAGGATGTGTTGAAAACAAAAGGAATAAGAAAATTAGAAAGGAGGATCCAAGATGCTGGCACCAGGAGAACACTGTTTCTGAACAGCAGCACAGCAGGGACTGGACAGTGACCAAAAGACAAGACTCTGAGCCCTAAAACACCAGGGATCATGTTTTCCAGGTGAGAGGAAACCCCACAGTGTGGGTGAGTTCAGGTCACCCAGCTAAACCTCGGAAGAGTTCCCAGGTCCCAGCAGGCACTCCATCATCAGCCCAGAGCCACACACCTACATGCTCTGATCACCATCCCAGATTGAACTGTGGACCCCACAACACCAGAGACTGAGATTTCCAGTCAAGGAGAACCTCCCCCCTCGCCCCCACACTGAAGGAAGCAATCGGGTCACCCAGACAAATAATGGAAAAGGCCTCTGGTCCAGCAGGCACTCAGCCGCCAGCACAGAGACGTGACAGTGCGCCTGACTCACTGTCCCAGACAGAACTGTGGGCCCCAGGGCACTAAAGACTGGGTTTCCCTGTCCGGAGAAAATGCCATGGAGAGGGAAACAGCGGGTCTGACCTCAGAGCACTCAGCCAACCCGCACCCCCTCAAAAAAAAAGTTCTCAGGAAAACTTCCCTGGTTCCTGCAGGCGCGCATTGGCTAGCATAGAGCCACTCACCTGCCCCTGCATGCTCTACTCACCATCCCATACAGAACTGTGAACACCAGACCACCACAGACTGAGTCCCCTGTCAGGACGAAACCCCCTGGTGGGGGAACTATAAGGGCTGACCTTAGGACATCCATCTCTGGAAAAGTTTCTTGGTTCCCACAGGCTCCAGGCTCTAGCCTCCTGCTTCATGCATGAGTGCTACACTCACTTGCCACTAATTACCACTAGGGTACTGGGTCACAGAGCTCCAGCCTCACAACTACAGAAGCCTGAGAGCCATGGGATTAGCCCCCAGATACTGTTCCAAGTTGCAACTAGTTATCCCTAGCTAAAGTGACCAAATCGTGGGGTTCCGTGGTTCAAGAAGGCCACGCCCAGCAAACACAGTATAAGAGCAGCAGCAGCAGTTCACTAAATTCAGAGCAAGAAACCCAGTGGCAGGGCAGCTGTCTCCAGGACTTCTCCTGGTGAAAGGACAGACACCCTGACTACCAACGACCATAATTGCCACACAGGTCCTTACACCTGAGGTGAGCTGTAGCAATTCCTGAGAAGCACCATCATTCAGTTGACCATACCCAAAAAGCTTAGGAGGCCTCCTTCAGAATCCTGCCAAGGGTATTCTCCCTACGGCAGGATTCCAGCAGACACCAGAAACTAACAGCCAACACCTGAGACAGCCAGATGAATAGAGGCCAGTGTAAAAACACAATTAACAAAACACAAAGCAATATGGCATCTCCAGAACCCAGTTATCCAGAGGCAAATAGTCCTGGACAACCAAACAGAAGTGTAATTCAAGAAGAGGATCTTATATCTATGCTTATAAAGAGGATATTGGAGGAAACAAATAAAATGCATAAAGAAATAGAGGAAGATAAAGTCAAACAGATTATGGCTATCTGTAAAGAAATACAGGGAAATGCAGCCAGTTTGTGGCCTTCAGAGAGGAAATGATTAGATCACTGTAAGAAATAAAAGAAACAGAGGAAGGTTCAAACAAACAAGTGAAGGAATTGAAGGAAAAACTAAAAGTAGCCAAGCACACAAACACACTACCACAGCCAACATTAAAATCAAAGAATCTAACAGCCACTGGTCATTAATCTCCCTCAACATCAGTGAACCCAATTCTCCAATAAAAAGACACAGACTAACAGAATGGATGCATAAACAAGACCCAACAATCTGTTGCATATAAGAAACACATCAAAGTCACAAAGATAGATACTACCTGAAAGTAAAGAGCTGGAAGATGATTTTCCAAGCAAATGGACCCAAGAAGCAAGCAGACATAACCATTCTTATACCTAATAAAATAGATTTCAACCAAAATTAATCAAAAGATCTGGGGAAGGATGCTTCATACTCCTCAAATGAAAATTCCACCAAGAAGACATCACAATCCTTAAGATCTATGCCCCAAATAAAAGGGCACCCACATTTGTAAAAGAAACATTAATAAAACTCAAACCACACATAGAACCCCACACATTAATATTGGAGGACTTCAACACCACACTCTCAACAAAGGACAGGTCAACAAAACAGAAATTAAACAAAGAAACAATGACTCTAATAGAGGTCATAAATCAAATGGCCCTAACAGACATCTACAGAAACTTTCACTGAAACACGAAAGCATTTAACTTCTTCTCAGCACCTCATGGAACATTCTCCAAAATAGACCATATAGTTGGTCACAAAGCAAGCCTGAACAGATACAAGAAGATTGAACTAATCCCTGTATCCTATCTGACCACCATGAAGGTGGACCTCAACAAGAGAAATAGCAAAAAGCCAACAGACACATGGAAACTGAACAACTCTCTACTTAATGACAGCTGGGTCAGGGAAGGAAAAAAAAAAGAAATTGAAGTCTTCCTAAAATTCAATGAAAATGAAGGCACAACCTACCAAACGTATAGGACACAATGAAAGCAGTGCTATGAGGAAAGTTCACAACACTAAGTGCCTTAAAGAAGAAATTCGAAACATCTCATTCAGGTAACTTAATGGCTCACCTGAAAGTCCTAGGAAAAAAAAGAAAGAAGCAGACACACGGACACACCCAAGAGGAGTAGATGGCTGGAAATAACTAAATTCAGGGCTAAAATCAATTAATTAGAAACAAATAAACAGTTTTAAGAATCAATGAAACCAAGAGCTTATTCTTTGAGAAAATAAAAAAGATAGACAAACCCTTACGTAAACTAACTAAAAGGTAGAAAGAAACTACACAAATCAGCAAAATCAGAAATGAAAAGGAGGACATAACAACAGACACTGAGGAAATCCAAACAATCATTAGGCCTTACTTCAAAAGCCTATATGACACAAAATTTGAAAATATAAATGAAATGGACAATTTTCTTGATCGATTCCACTTACTAAAGTCAAAACCAGGTAAATAAATTAAATAGTCCTATATCCCCTAAGGAAATAAAATCTGTCATCAAAAGTCTCCCATTCAAAAAGGCCCACCAACAGGTGGTTTCAGTGCAGAATCCTGCCATAACTTCAAAGAAGAGCTAATACCAATTGCACAAAATAGAAACAGAAGGAACATTACCAAACTCATTCTTTGAAACCACAGTCACCTTGGTACTGAAACCTCAAAAAGAACCAACAATAAAAGAGAATTTCAGACCAATCTCCCTCATGAACATTGATGCAAAAATCCTCAACAAAATGCTTGCAAACTGAATACAAGAACTCATCAAAGATATCATGCTCTATGATGAAGTAGGCTTCATCCCAGGTATGCAGGGGTGGTTCAAAATGTGGAAATCCATCAATGTAATCCACCATATATACACACTGACAGAAAAAGAACTACATGATAATCTCCTTAGATGCTGAATAAGCTTTTGAGAAAATCCAATATTCCTTTATGTTTAAAGTCCTGGAGAGATCAGGGATACAAGCACTTAACCTAAACAAGGCTATAGCCAACATCAAACTAAATGGAGAGAAACTTAAATCATTCCCACTAAAATCAAGGACAGGGCAAGGCTACCCACTCTCTCTCTATCTCTTCAACATAGTTCTTGAAGTCCTTGTTAAAGCAATAAGACAATTGAAAGAGATCAAGGGGATACAAATTAGAAAGGAAGAAGTCAAGTTATCACTATTTGAAGATGATATGAAAGTATACATGAGTGACCCCAAAAATACTACCAGGGAACTCCAGCTGATAAACACTTTCAGCAAAGCGGCTGGATACAAATTTAACTAAAAAAAAAAAAATTAGTAGCCCTCCTGTGCACAAAAGACAAAAGGGCTGAGAAAGAAATTATGGAAACAACACCCTCCCTTCACAATAGCCACAAAGGACATAAAGTATGTTGGTGTGACTCTAACCAAGCAAGCCAAAGACTTGTATGAAAAAAACTTCCAATCTCTGAAGAAAGAAATAAAAGAAGATACCATAAGATGGAAAGATCTCCCATGCTCATGGTTTGGCACAATTAACATAGTAAAAATGACCATCTTACCAAAAGCAATCTACAAATTCAATGCAATTCCCATCAAATTACCAACACCATTCTTTACAGACCTTGAAAGAAAAATTCTCAACCTCATAGAGAATAACAAGAAACTGAGAGTTGCTAAAACAATCCTCTACAATAAAAGATCTTCTGGAGGAATCTCCATCCCTGATCTCAAGCTGTACTATAGAGCAACAGTTATAAAAACTGCATATTACTGGCATAGAAACCAGCTGGTGGGTCAATGGAATCAAATAGAAAATCTAGAAATTAACCCACACCCTAATGGACACTTCATTTTTCACAAAGATGACAAACCATACGATGTAAAAAAGATAGCATCTTCAACAAATGGTGCTGGTCTAACTTGATACTACATGTAAAAAATGCAAATGTATACATTCTTATCAACCTGGACAAAACTAAAGTCCAAATGGATCAAAGACCTGAACATAAAACCACACACTATAAACCTGTTAGAAGAAAAAGTGGGGAAGAACCTTGACCTCACTGGCACAGGAGACAACTTCCTAGAAAGAACACAAAAAGCATAGGCTCTAAGATCAACAACCAAGAAATGGGACCTCATGAAACTGAAAAGCTTCTGTAAAGCAAAGGACACTGTCATCAGAACAAAAAGACAGCCTACGAATGGGAAAAGATCTTCACCAACACTATTTTTGAGAGATGGCTAATATCTAGAATATATAAGGAACTCAAGAAGTTAAACAGCAAGAAATCAAGTCCAATTAAAAAATGGGGTACAGAGTTAAACAGAGAATTCTCAAAAGAGGAATATCGAATGGCAGAGAAACACTTAAAGAAATGTTCAAGATACTTGGCTGTCAGGGAAACACAAATCAAAATGACCCTGTGATTTCACTTTACACCCCTCAAAATGGCTAAGATCAAAAACTCAAGTGACAATAATACATGCTGGAGAGGATGTGGAGAAAGGGGAACCCTCTTTTATTGCTGGTGGGAATGTAAACTTGTATAACCACTCTGGAAATCAATCTGGCACTTTCTCAGACAATTAGGAATAGTGCTTCCTCAAGATCCAGTTATGCCACTCCTAGGCATATATCAAAAATATGCTCAAGTATACAAGGACATTTGCTCAACCATATTTGTAGCAGTTTATTTGTAATAGCCAGGAGATGGAAACAACCCAGATATCCCTCAGTTGAGGAATGGATACAGAATTTGTGGTACATTTACACAATGGATTACTACTCAACAATTAAAAACAAGGAAATCGTGAAATTTTCAGGCAAATGGTGGGAAGTAGAAAAGATCATCCTGAGTAAAGTAGCCCAAAGCAGAAAGACACACATCGTTTGTACTCACTTATAAGTCAATTTTAGACATATAATATAGGATAATCATACTAAAATCTGTGCACCTAAAGAAGCTAAGAAAGAAGGAGGACTCTGGGTAAGATGATCAATCCTCATTCAGAAAGGCAAACAGAATGGACATCAGGAGAGGGAGAAAACAGGGAACCAGAAAGGAACCTACCACACAGGGCCTCTGAAAAGACTCTACCCTGCAGGGCATCAAAGCAGATGCTGAGACTCATAGCCAAACTTTTGGCAGAGTGCAGGAAATTTTATGAAAGGAGGGGGAGATAGAAAGACCTGGAAGGGCAGGAGCTCCACAAGGAGAGCTAAATATAAAAGAAAATCTGCGCACAGGGGTCTTTTCTCAGACTGATACTCCAACCAAGGACCATTCATGAAGATTACCTAGAACCTCTGCACAGATGTAGCCCATAGCAGCTCAGTGTCCAATTGGGTTCCCTAGTAATGGGAATAGGGTCTGTCTCTGACATGAACTGATTGGCCTGCTCTTTGATCACGTTCCCCTGAGGGGTTGCAGCCTTACCTGGCCACAGAGGAAGACAAGTCAGCCACTCCTGATGAGACCTGCTAGACTAGGATCAGATGGAAGTTGAGGGACCTCTCCTATCCGTGGACTTGGGGAGGGGTTAGGGAGGAGAAGAGGGAGAGAAGGTGGGTTTGGGTAGGGATGAGGGAGGGGGCTAGAGTTGGGATACAATGTGAATAAACTGTAATTAATAAAAAATAAATGTTTAAAAACTTTTAAAAAATGAAACTAAACATGTACTTACCATACAAATCAGTAATCATACCTGAAAATTCATCACATAAAAATAAAAATGTTTGTTCTCTCACAAATCTGTATATTAATTTTCGTAGCAGCTTTGTTTGCTGGTAGACTAAAATGTTGATAACCAAAGTCTCTCAACAGGTGAAAAGCTAAACTGATACAGTCATTCTATACAAAACTGTTGAGTAGCCAGAAGGGGTGAACTACTTTTCATAAATGGGACCTCATGAATCCGAAAAACTTCTGTAAAGCAAAGACACTGTCGTCAGAACAAACGACTACCTACAGATTGGGAAAGAATCTTTACCAACCCTGTATCTGATAGAGGGCTAATATCCAGTATATATAAAGAACTAAAGCAGTTTAAAAGCAACAAATCAAGTAATCCATTTAAAAAATGGGAAACAGAACTAAACAGAGAATTCTCAGTAGAGGAATATCGAATGGCAGAGAAACAATTAAAGAAATGCTCAACATCCCTAGTCATCAGGGAAATGCAAATCAAAACGACCATGAGATTTCCCCTCACACCCATCAAAATGGCTAAGATCAAAACTCAAGTGACAACACATACTGGAGAGGTTGTGGAGAAAGGGGAACCCTCCTCCACTGCTGGTGGGAACGTAAACTTGTACAACCACTCTGGAAATCAATCTGGCGCTTTCTCAGACAATTCGAATAGCTCTCCATCAAGATCCAGCCATAGCATAAAACAAATTGGATGACTGGATGCATACCTTTAATCCCAGCACTCAGGAGGCAGAGAAAGGCAGATCTCTGAGTTTGAGATCATTTGGCTTTACACAGTGAGTTCTGGCTACACAGGGCTACCTGGGGTTTCTCTTAGCTGTCTTGGACTTGCTTTGTAGACCAGGTTAGTCTCAAGCTCACAGAGATTCACCTGCCTGTGGTTCCCAGAGTGCTGGTATTACAGGCATGCACCTCTGGTCCCATTTTTGAGATCCTTTCTTAAACAAACAATGTGGATAAAGCTGGGGCATTATGATGAAAAGGGACAACCTGAAAGGTTAGTGTAATTTATGACTCCATTCATGTAACATTCTTGGAATGAAAAACTATAGATATGGAAAACAGAATACTGATTATGGAAGTTTGGTATGGCAAAGAGAAAAAGTACAAAAACTACAATGGGTAAAACACAAGAAAATCTCGTGATGGAATAATATTTTTCTTGATTGTGTTGGGTTATACAAATATGCATGTAAAATGATGGGATGGAATTGTACACAGTCACTGTTAGAATGCCAAATACATGATTTTCATATTATACTATGGCTATGCAAGATGGAACAATTGGAAGAAGTGGGTGAGTAATCCACAAGGCCCCTCTGTCCTTTTAACTTCCTGTCTATCTATCAATTATTGCAAAATAAAAATTAAGAACAAAAAAATTAGTGTGATAGGCAGACCAATTGCCTTTAAAAAATGTCCACATCTTACTCCCAGAACCTGTGACTATGTACATTATATAAGAGGAATTAAGATAGTTAAGGTGGCAAAACAAGTAGCTCTGAGTTGGGAAAACTGTCCCTTCAGGCAGGCTCGATACAATTATAAGATATTTGTAAGCTGAAAAAGGAGGAAGAAGAGTAAAAAATCAGAGATGCAGGCAAAAACAAGATTGGAGTGATGAGATGTGGGGAAATCAATACTCCACTGGAAGTTTTGAGTATGGAAAGTCTCCACAAGATGCAAATATAAGTAGCATTCAGGAGATTGAAAATGGATAGAAATACTTTCATCTTATGGTCTCCAAAAGGAAAACAGCTATTTTCACACCTCAACTTTAGCCTAGTGAAACAGAGTTTAGACTATTGATCTCGACAACTACTGAATAATAACTTATGTAGTTTTAAACCACCAAGTTTTGGATAAGTATTTTTAATAGCAGCCATAGTAGAAAACCAACACATCCATGAACTAGGTAGTTAAAAACTAACCCATTAAAAACTAACCCACTCAAAAATATACAACACGAACGCTAGGGTTCATAAAGTGATTACTGCACAATCAATGAGGATCTGAGTTCATTTCTTCAGCATCCACACAAAAAGTCAGGCTCAGGAATGCCAGCACTAGACATAAGCAATGTAAGTATCCCAGAGAGTTGCTGGTAAGACCGTTTAGTGAATTGACAAGCTCTAGGTTCAGTGAGAGATCCTGTCTCAAAAAATGATGTGGACAACAAAACATAAATGTGGGAAAGGGACTTGTAGAGAGGGGTCCTGCCAAGGATGGGAGGAAAATAATGTGGAGTGGAAGATGACAGTAATCAGAATGCATTATATATGTATGAAGTTTTTAAAGAGTAAGTTTAATTTTAAAACCTAAACACAACAAGGTGATGACTGATTGATGAAGATAATGTCCATCTCTGGCCTTCTCATATATGCACACTCAAATGCATCCATATCTGCATACATCAACATGTATAGATTGTACTCCAGGTCAATCATCAATATGTAATGATGAATGCTATTTGAAATTACACATCACCAATGAAATCAGTGATAGAGAATCTTGCCTCAGAATTGCAAGGAAAAGAAACACGTTGCTTTCAATTAAATGGGGCCTATTAAACCGAAGAAGGTATAAAAAAATGAAGCGTTTTTGCCACCAAAGTTGGAAATCTTATCTCAGTCCAGTCTGAGATCCATTTGCTGAGGACTTTTCTCCCATGTTAGAAAAACTATGCTTATTTTACAAAGATGTAGATGCTTATTTTACAAAGATAGTAGAAAATTGCACCAAATTAGGGAAAGAAATGTAGGTAAAAGACCTAACCACCTAATTTCCTTTGACAGGACAATTCATTTTATTATTTTTCTTTTTCTTTATCCCCAGTCTCCCAATGCTTAGCACACAGTAGATGCTCAAAAACATATGATAAATTGTACTGTAAATGATAACCCATTCAGAATTAGATTGTGTTAGCTCTCATAGTCTATAATAGTCCAAACTGATATGACAAATTCATATGTATGTATTCATGGGTAGGAATTACATATTGCCATCCTTATTGCAAAGCACAGATGTGATATATGTTTGTTTTTGTAGTGCTTGCAGAGATTTGTGTTTTAATATATTATATTAGAGTTCCAGGATGAAATCTTTTAACTCACTGCAAGAGGACTAATAGTCCAAAAGGCCCATGAATTTCAAGGGTCTCATGAACAGATCTGTCATTTCCTTCTCTAACCCTATCACCAAACCTAACAATTGGAACCCAGAAGAGTTTTCTATTTTTCTCAACCCTTTGGCTAAGTGAAATATTCAGACAACAAGGCACAAAAGAGAGAGGTGTAAGAGAAAAGTGAGCATGATGGAGATTTTATGGAATATAGTGTATTGATAAGTAAGTTATTAGGGTGAGAGTTGAATGTGCATTTTTTGTTTCCATCTTTTTTCTTTTATTTTTGAAATTATAATTATATCGTTTTTCCATGAATTTTCCTCCCTCCAAGCCCCTACATACATCCACTTGCTCTTTCACATTCATAGCTTCTTTTTTCATTAATTGTTATTACATGCATGTATATGAAAAGGCAGCTTGAAGAATCCTAAAGTTGACAAGTCCACAAATTGTTGAAATGAAGCAACTTATTTAAGGCAAGAACAGTAATGTTCAAGTGAGTATTAAGTAGCTCTTTATCATATAAAATGCCTATGAAGCTTAATCAGAAAATGTTTGGAACAGTAGCTGAGAGCTATGAACCATGAGTATACAACATGCATTTTTAAGAATTTTTTTTTCCCATATGCCTCTCATTTCAAGTTATTGTGACCATGACAGGCATGTGAAAGGATGTCTGTAGCAACTGGGGAGAAGGGAGTGAAGAGGCTTGTTTTGTTTTGTTTTGTTTTCCCATTTGTTTTTTGAGACAGAGTTTCTCTGTGTAACCTTAGCTGTCCCAGAACTGGCTCTGTAGACCAGGCTGGCCTCAAACTCAGAGATCGACCTGCCCCTGCTTCTGCCTCTGCCTCTGCCTCCCAGGTGCTTGGATTAAAGGATTGGGCTACCACCTGCTGGTTACACAGAGGCATTTTAAGTCACAATGCATGACTAGACTTTCTGAAATGTATGCATATGATATAAACATGCGTTTCTCTGCAGAGCATACATTTGGTGGTCATCAAAGTTTTATACAGTTCATGCCACAGTTAGAGATCACTGATTAAGGACCACTGGGCTACATGGTGATGGCTCTTTTTTCTACTTCTCTAGTTAGTAAGGCAGCATATCTTCTGAATGTGTTTCATTTACTTAATAACTAAAGAGAAAGTGTGAGTTTCTTTTCACACAAGTCATTGAGACTGGCTTCTAGGTTAATAAATCACATGTGTGCCTAGAACAACATAGCAAACATTGGGAAAGGAGGCAGAAAGAACTCAGTAGTACCCAAAAAATTGGGTTAATACAGAAGAAAGGTAAGATAATTTTTGATACATTGACTAAAACAAACATTCACATACAAATTTTGCTTTTTTAGGTAATCTCCCTGCCACTCTTCCTGGTTTTGTATAATTTCTCAAGATCTAGATATTAATTCAGGTATGGAAGGTAGACTTATTTTAACAATGGATCTGATTCTTGAAAATATTTACAAAATCACTTCTACCTGGCTTCATTTTTTCCTTCTTGCTTATAATTCCATGCTAGGTCAGATTTAGACTAGGGAAGCACAGTTTTGTTCACTCCTACCCTATATCAAGGAAAGTCAATCACAGATACTCAGGACTGTGAGGCAGACAGCTTAAAAGATAATTTTGTCTGTTATTCATATATCTCTTTCTTTATCAATATGCTGATTGGGATGTACTTTCTAATCCCAAGGTTTTCCTGACAAACTTTAATTTTTTTAAATTATTTTACTTCATCTGTGTGGTGTTCTGTATTTCTGTATGTCTGTATATTATGTAGATACCTAGTGCCTTAGGAGGCCAGAAGTGGGTATCAGATCCCTTGGAACTGGAATAACAGATAGTCATGAATTGCCATATGGGTGCTGGGAATCAAACTCAGATCTTCTAGAAAAACAGTCAGTGCTCTTAACATCTGAGCCTTCTCCTCAGACCCAGATTATTAGGTCTTAACAGCCTTTCAAGAAAGTAAAAAGAAGCACTCTCCAGTGTGGACATGGTACCTCTTTGAGTGTATGTGAAAACAGAATTCCATTTTTTAGTGATACCTTTGAATCCAATACTCCAATTCTACTGGACACAAAACATAAGTCTTTCTGAGACTCTTCTACAGAAAGACCACTTGGTTAACAAACGTAGGATTAAAGAGCCATTTTATCTCCAAAAATTATTATTATATAAAGCTTTACAGATTAACTATCATCTCAAATTAGGAAATATAGTTTCTTTTAAATGTGCCTTATACTTCAAGTAATCATAGAATTTTTAAAAGAATGAAATAAGTATCCCACAACATATGTTAGCCTACTGATAATCTCAAGTAGAGGAAATACTTTAACTTTGTCCACATGAAATGGATCTCTTCCTTGTCATCTTCCTCAAACCAGGCTGGTCTTAAACTTAGTATCTAGTTCAGGATGACCTTAAACATATTTTCTTCCTACCTTTTCTTCTTGAATGCTGGGATTATACCACTATGCCCAGTTTAGGTGGTGCTAAGGACTGAACATTCGGTTTTAAGCATCCCCTCCTTTTAAGCAATAAGACAGGGTCTCAATACATATCCCAAGTTTGCCTTGTATCCATGGTTTCAAAGGCTGACCTCAAACTCAGGATCTTCTTTCCTCCTGTGTGAGGGATTATATTATATTTAGGTTTATGCTTGTTCTTGATGGAGGATAGGTCAAAGTACTACAGTTCCAGTGTACAAATCTTGTTCTCAGGCCTCTAGATACTCTCCATATAGACAACAAAAGAAGCTTCTTTTTCAGGCTAGTTTGTGTGACACTTGAACAAGGCATTGGGAGAATGAAGCTGACATTTTAATAGGATTTAGGGGTACATGAGAAAATGGTACATAATTATTTAAATCAAAGTCATCTTACTGTGAAGAAATAAGACGATTTATAAACATGCCATTTAGAAAAAAATGTGTGCAATGTAGCTGTTCTCAAGTATTCAGCCAGGGCTTATGGCACATACTGTATGTAATGCCAGTGCTCAGGAGATGGGGGTAGGAGGATCACAAATCCAAAACTAGCTGGGACACAAACAAGACCCTTTCTCAAAAGAACAAAAACAAAAACATCAATGGATGGGAATGTAACACAGTGGTAAAGTGATGCTCTAGCGTGTCTAAGACCCTGTGCCCTATCTTCAGCTCAGGAAAAAAGGGGGAAAATCATGAAATAGAACACAACAGAAACTATGCAAATGCTAGAACTCCTTTTCCATTAGAGAGCAAGGAAAAGAAAGACATTAGAGCATAGCATTTACAAGGAGAGAGAGAGAGAGAGAGAGAGAGAGAGAGAGAGAGAGAAAGCATTCCTTAGCCAAAGTCTGAATCAGTGTGCATGAAAGATGGGAAACACAAAAGGCCCTTTTGTCTACCCGGAGCAAGCCTCAAAACGGCAGCTTCTCCTAATGCCCCCCTTCCCTAAGTTGAAATGTGCTGCATAATGCCAGTGTTGTTTGATCTGACTGGAATTGACATCTCTGCCTGGAAACACATTTTCTGTGAGAGAACCAGGACTGAACTGCCCCCCTATCCCAGTCCCAGTAACCAGGCCATAGGTCCAGGAAGAAGACAATAGAGTCCCCTACCCAAGGAATAGCCTGGAGAAAAACCCAGTAATATTTAACCATCACCCCTAGCAATGGCTAATCAGCGCATAACTGGAATTTACCCAGGTGTTCTTTACAATAGGATGAATTAAACCACTATAGTTTGGCTTGGCCCTCCGGGCAAACAATTTCCCCTGGACACCTGATATCTGCTAAATATCAATCACTCATAAAACTGCCTAGCTGGAATTTCCCAACCTTACTGTAACCCTAAATGTAAACTCTCCTATGCCTGAGCTCAGGGCTCTACACCCCACACCGTTGCATCGGTGATGGTGTGGGCCCAAGCTTAAGCTTGTAATAAAATACCTTACTGTGTTTACATTGGAATTGGCTCCTTGGTGGTCTTTAGGGTCCGTGAGACTTGGACATAACATTCTGGGGGCTCGGCCGGGATCTCCAAGACACACCCTCTTCCCTCCAGGATCCCTGAACCAAAGGGTTGAGGGCTGGACAGTAAGCATATTGTCTATGTCTGTTTGTCTGTATCTGTTTGTCTGTGTCTGTCACAGTGTTCCTCTAGTTTCTGTTTTGGGCCTCGAGGCAAAATCTGTAATCTGTTTGGTTGGGAACAGTTCAAGTGGACCCACTGGACAACCATGGGCCACAGGGGCCCAAGAAGAAGTTCCAGACCCTGTTAGAGGGGACAGTGCACCACTGAATTTCTGTAAATGGTGAAAGAGTACCCAGTTTTCTATGATCTCTGGATCTCTGGATAAGAACAAGGCAGGTAGCTCCCTCAGTGCTGCTTTGATGCTGTCCTATTTTGGTTTTTCCGCTGCAGGAGCAGTGAGATCTGTTATCTGGCTCTGTGTGTATTTTTCTGGTTGACTGTCTTATCTGTCACTGCCTGCTTGAGCCATGCTCCACAAGCTCTGGTGATTGCAATAGTGAGGAGTCACCAAGGGATGACTACAGTATGTGGAGCCCCAGGCTTGGCGCCTTTGCCACTGTGGAATGATATGCCACATATTCCAAAGTCTGGTGTAGTTGGGTGAGCCCGATTCCGGAGAGATAACAAAGTGCTTGAAATTACAACCAAAGGAAGAAAAGTTTGTCTGTGTGTTTTAAATGTATGTATGGCCATTACATGTTTATTTCTGACTGATCTCAAATGGTTAATATGCCTTGTATGTCTTGGTTATAGATTAATAGTTATTGTATATGTTTAAAGTTAAAATTTAAATTCTAGTTTAGAACGTGTGTGTGTGTGTGTGTGTAGCATCTATAGAAAACAGATGTTTTTAAATAGCAACCATGTGGTCTGCCATGTGATGTGACTCCACCATTGAAATTGCCACATAGTGTGGCTTAGGGTAAAAATTACAGAACCTCTTAATTGTAATGAATTCTGTGTATCATCCTAGCTCCTTTTAGACTAAGAAGACAAGTCTCACTTTAAATTGGTATTTATTTTAGAGACTGAATTGCTTACATTGGTAAAATTTGGTTTTGACTTTTAAAATTATGGTTATGAAAATTGTGACTTCGCACCTAAAAAAGGTACTTTATTTTGATATTGCAAAAACAGTTTTCTTTTAAAAATGTGTTTAAGGCCATGAAACATTTTAAAGTTTATTAGTTATTTTATAATAATGTCTTTATGAATTTATATACATTATATATATATATATATATATATATATATATATATAATTCAGGGTTATATTCTTGAGGCATGCTATGTGATTCAACCTTGGTTTGTGAAGGTTTATTCAAATGTAAAGTGTGTACCTGACTGCCAGTTCCTAAAAATGAATTAATGCTGTTTCTTTCTGGTTTATAGATTTGGTATGGCCAGAATAGTTCAAATACAGTTTTAAAATTGTACTGTTCTATTATGCAGTTGGTTCTAAAACTTACTTGATTACAGTGTTAGATCCTGGTTATGGGAAACTGTAAATGTTCCACAGTGCTATATCGTGGGAGGTGAAAACACCACCAGCAACACCTAATGGCTATGTTTTGAAATGCCTGCCATGTTGGTTGAGGGATAAAAAGGGTGGAGCCATTTTTGTTGAGGGCTGCCAGCTGTGTTCAGTCCCCCTGTTCAGTAGTAAGTGCAACTTTTGTCCCTTAAGCTTTGTGCTGTTCAGTCTTAATAATGCAATGTGGTAGATCAGCAAGATTTGCCAACCCCTCTATGAATTGTATGATTAAAAGTTTTGTTTTGATTTTAGTTGAGAAATGTATTTAATGTTATGGTAATGACTGCAGTTGGTTACAAGATTGAACTTTACCTAATCTCTTGCTTATGTTTTTAAGGTTAAGCCTAGGATAACTAGGGTAACTACAACGTTTGCCTATGTAGATCTACTTGAAATAGTAGATATGGTCCTAAAACACTTAACTACAGAATGTGTCAGAATTAGAGATTATAACATTTTGTTTTACAGAATGGAATTTAAAGCAGATAACTAAAGACAAGCAAAGAGTAACTCATGCTGGCCTTCAAGCTTGTCAGAGATCTGTGGAATACGGCATTTTAACATGCGTACATAGATTCATTTAGCTTGTAATTTACCCTTCTCAGGTCTCTGATCTCATTGATGGCTAAGCTAAGTTAATGCTAGTTTTGCAGCTAAAGAGCAGACAGTTAGATGCACTGTTAGTTTATTACTGGATTCACTGGCTAGTTAAAACTACTGGGTACTAGATCTCTTATTTAGAAAGTCAAACAGGTTTGCCTTGCTCACAGACTTCTTGTTAACTGCCCATGTCTTATGGTAAATAACTGGATAAAAAGATATAAAATTTATGTAAGGTCTGAGGATACAAAAGTTTGAGTTATGAGGATCTTAAAAAATTGAGGGTCTATGAAGGTATTTTAAGGTTGGTAAATGCAAGTTGTGAAGTGTCTATGGGTCTAAGAAGGTGTTTTAAGTTATATGAATGCAAGTTGTTATAATATAAAAATAATTAAAGGCATATTAAAAATGAGAAATATTTCAGATTTTTCTCCCCCTCTATGCTATTTTTGTGCTTAATACTGTTATAAAATTTCAAAGGTTCGGAGTTTTGACATTGATCAATAGCGTTCTGATAAGCTGATTGATCACTGACTGTTTATAATTCAGTCACAAGCTCCAGATTTTAATATCCTTTTGTTTATCTTCTGGATAATGATTTGTATTTCTAATTATGCTAAAACATCTCTGTCCAATGTGTATTTCTCTGACCCAAAGCCATAGCTTTAACTAGGTCTTAATGGCATTCATCCTGCTATCTTGCAGACACCTGTTACCTGGTTTTTCTAAATGAGTACAACTGCATGGTTTGAATGGAATTTTTCCCTTGGTCTTAGGATTCCTCACTTTCCCTCATTAATAGACAAATTTTAACTTCTGTCTCTAGGCTAAATTTCTCTCAGCAGATTTTCACCTGGCTGACAGACTCCATTCAGGGATCAACTATGGATTGTGAGCTGAGATCTGAACTTGCTAAAAGCTAAAGTAAACCAGTCCAGCCGATGTGATTAAAAACCGCCTTGTTTACCCACCAGCCCACTTGGGATGACTGTCAACAGTTATTGCAGGTGTTGCTCACCACAGAGAAAATGGAAATCATCCAGACAGAAGCCAGAAAATTGGTTCCTGAAAACACTGGAATCCCTACCATCGATCAGGCAAAAATCAATGCTGGTTTCTCCCTTGACTAAACCCACCAGGGATTAATAACACTGCTGAAGGTAAGGGTAGGCTTTTGGTCTACCACCAGGCTCTGCTTGGCAGGTCTAAAGGCAGCTGCTTGCAGACTGACCAATCTGACCAAGGTGTATGAAATCAGTCAGGGACCGGGCAAGAGACCATGATGGTTATGGCTTTCATCTACCAGTCTATCCTACACATTAAGAAAACGCTCCAAAGGGTGGAACAGCTGGGAGAAAAGTTTGAGAGATTTAGTAATTGTGACAGAGAAAGAATATAATAGCAGGAAGAGTGTAGAGGAAAAACAGATAAAAGCGGAGAAGAGGCAGAGCAGGGATTTGGCAAAGATCCTGTTGGCGGCCACCAGAGGATCAATGGAGGCGCCTGAAGCAGATGGCATCAAGAACGGAAGGCCAGTGTAAGATCTGCAGGAAGTAAATAAGCTGCCTGTCTGTAGCCCTGAAAAGTCAAGACTGTCTCCTTTGAATGGCACAACACAGACAAAGGGCTCAATGGGCAACTGACATGGACCAGACTTCTTCAAGGATTCAAGAATTTGCTGACCATCTTTGATGAGACGCTACATTGAGGATCTGGGTAAGTACTGTGTCTGACACCCTCACCTTACTCTCTTGCAGTATGTAGATGACCTGCTTGTGGCAGCAGAGAGGAAGCCTGTATGGCAGGCACAGAACATCTGTTGCAGACACTTGGAGACCTGGGATACTTACTGAGCCTCTGCCAAGAAGGCTCAATTGTGCAAACGGGTTCAGTACCTGGGCTATATACTTAAAGGAGGTAAGACTGTCTTTAGGATCCTGACCCCAAAGAGTCCCCGTCAAGTACAAGAACTCTTGGGGTCTGCTGGATTCTGTACGTTATGGATTCTAGGTTTTGCAGAGGTTGCTAAACCCCTCTATGAGACCATCAAGGAGAGATCCGAAGGATTCCTCTGCACTGGTGCTCATCAACAGTTTTTTGAGGCATTGAAGCAGGCCATGTTGTCTGCCCTTGGACTACCTGATGTAACTAAGCCTTTCCATCTATTTATGGATGATAATAAAGGTGTGGCAAAAGGGGTTCTGACCCAACTTTTTGGCCCATGGCACCACCTTGTGGCCTACTTGTCCAAGAACCTGGACCCAGAAGCTGTGGGATAGACTCCATGCCTCCGCATCATAGCTGCAGTGGCCCTTCTGGTCAAGGATGCTGACAAATTGACTCTGCATCAAATCTGACTATCTCTGCCCCACACACCATTAAGGGAGTGTTAAGGCAGCCCCATGACTGATGGCTTAGCAACATCTGCATGACACACTAACAGCCATTACTACTCAATCCTGCCAGAATTACCTTTCAGGTACCTGCTGATCTGAATCCAGCCACTCTTCTGCTAGACCCAGACTTGGATACTCCCCTCCATGACCGTTCTAGAATCCTGGCCCATGTTCACAGGACCAGATCAGACCTGAAGGACACCCCACTGCCAGATGCAGAGAGGAAATGTTTCACTAATGGGAGTAGATTCATCCAGGATAGACAGTGGTACATGGGGGTCAGCTATGGTGTGATTAACTGAGATCATTTGGGCAGAACCTGTGCCTACTGGTCCTCTTGGCCCACAGAGCTGAACTCATCACTCTGACCAAAGCATTACTACCGAGAAAAGAGATACTAGCATTGTTGAAAGCCCTCTGGTTACCAAGGAAACTGGAGATTATTCATTGTCCAGGTCGAAAGGAGACAGTCCAATTTCTCAAGAAAACAATTTGACAGACCAAGTAGCCAAACAAGTCATCCTCCAAATTAACCCAGTCTTGGCCACCATCTTGGTCAACCCAGGTGAACCAAACCTCCCAGAAAAATCCAAGTATTCTAAGGAAGAATTAAATTGGATAAAGGGACTGCCAATGAACGAATGCCTGTGAGGATAGTGGAGGTCACACCTAATCCTCCTAGAGAAGCTGGGAGAATGGATGCTGGCGAAGATACATTAGTATTCTCACATGGGCATTAAGAGGATGCAGGATTTAATTCTGCATGCAAATATAAAGATCAAGGAGGCCAACTCAAAAATTAAAAACATCAACAACCATAAGGCTTGTCAACTCACCAATGAGGTACCAAATGCCAAAAACCCAGGGAACTAGGCTTCAAGGAACGACACCTAGAGCCTATGGGGAAACAGACTTCACTGAGGTAAATCCTGGCAAGTACGGGTATCGCTATTTGTTGGTATTTGTAGATACTTTTCAGAATGGACTGAAGACTTTCTTACAAAATATGAAAAAAAAAACCTGCTCAAAGATATCCTTCCCAGGTATGGTTTTCCACAGATGATAGGGTCAGACAATGGACCAGCATTTATGTCCAAGATAAGTCAGAATTTGTCCACAGTTCTGAGGAGTGACTAAAAATTGCATTGTGCTTATACACCCCAGAGTTCAGAACAGGTAGAAAGAATAAATAGGACTCTAAAAAGTGACCTTAACTAACTTGACCTTAAAGACTGGTGGTAACTGAGTGACTCTCCTTCCCTTTGCATTCTATCGGGTGTGCAATTCCCCTTATCAGATGGGCCTCACTCCTTTTAAGATCATGTTTGGTAACTCTCCACCCATTATTCCAAACCTTCAGGCCAAGGTATTTGCTGAATTTGAGGAAAGAGACAGACTGAACGACCTTTGGGGAATCCAGTGGTCCCACAAGCATGTCTGGCCTAAACTGCGTTCTCTTTATGAGACAGGTCCTCCTCCAGAACCTCACCAGTACCAGGCTCGTGATTGGGTCTCCATCAAGAAGCATCGGCAGGGGTCCCTGGAGCCTTGGTCGAAGGGTCCTTATATTGTGTTGCTAACCACCCCCACAGCCTTGAAGGTGGACAGGATGGTATCTTGGGTCCATCACACTCATGCCCAGCCTGTTGATCCATTCACTGTGAAAAAAACACTAGGTGGCCCTGGATCCAGGATGGAAAGCCATGAGTGACCCTTGACAATTACAGTCAAGTTAAAGCTCAAACAGTGCTGAGCCTACTGACTGTATGTACTTTGCTCCCCCTGACAGTCTCCCCTGCCTTACTATCAAGTCCCCAACCTTTGGGCCTTGGATTTTAAATCACTTGGCAGCTTTTATGAAGAAACACTTGGGAGTGATACAGTTAATGGTGCTCAAATCCCATTATGGAAGGGTAAATCTCGAGGACACCAAGGGGTTATATCTAGAAGACCCATGGCTGGGCCTTCAAATGATCATGAGCTGGGTGGGGATGAAAAAACCAGGCCTGCTCCCCCCACCCAGTCCCAGGAACTAGGCCATAGGTCCAGGAAGAAGACAATAGAGTCCCCTACCCATGAAACAGCCTGGAGAAAACCCAGTAATATTTAACCATCACTCCTAGCAACGGCTAATAAGTGAATACCTGGGATTTACCCAGGTGTTCTTTACAATAGGATGGGTAAAACAATTATGGGTTGGCTTGGTCTTCCGGGCAAACAATTTCCTCTGGACACCCGATATCTGCTAAATATCAATCACTCATAAAACTGCCTAGCTGGAATTTCCCAACCTTGCTGTAACCCTAAATATAAACTCTCCTATCCCTTAGCTCAGGGCTCTACATCCCACACTGCTGCATTGGTGTGGGCCCGAGCTCAAGCTTGTAATAAAAGACCCTACTGTGTCTGCATTGGAATTGGCTCGTTGGTGGTCATTGGAGTCCAAGAGACTTGACCATAACAGATAATACTGAAGGTATGAACTTAAAGGTAGCCTGAAGTGGTGCTCTTGTCCATGGGCCTTTGTTTTGTTTTCAAACAGCTCTGGGTAAGCATCCTGGACAAACAGCTAAGTTCTTTGGTTCTACCCTCATGACCTTGGATTTGAAAAGGTACTCTGGTGATGAACTATTTAACTAGGGAGCTCAACTTTTCAGAGGAAATACAATAATAAAATAAAATGTAAAGTTTAAATCTGAAATCCTCCAACATGGGAAAAACAAAGAAGCCCAAATGACCTACTTCTTAGTGAATCTTTCCCTTCCCCTATCACTCTTTTGATCCTTCTCTTTTCTTTTGCTTACATACATTGCTTAACTACATGTATGCCAACAGATAAAAAAAAAGTTTATATGTAACAGTCAAAGGCCAACTAGAATTTCCTCCTACTACAAAGGAAGGGGCTTGAAGAAAAAAAAAAATCTCCACTACTGGATTTAGGAACAGAGAAACTGCAATCAATGCTTCTTTGGTTAAGACAGCCCCTCCCCGAAGCAAACACTTCACTGAGACTAGAACCTAGAATGATTGTGAGCGTTTTAAATCCAGCCATTATCGCTTTTTCCTTCTCTCTTCTACCTCTGTAAACACGAGTGAAGCGAAGCGAAGCAACAGCACATCTTTAGTTCTCTCTGCTCTCTGGGTAGCTTACAGGTAATCAGATTGTGAAAACAAAAAAAAAAAAAAAAGAGAGAGAAAGACGGGAGAGAGAAAGACAGTGAGTAAAACAGAAAGCAGCGGTGTTCTGCAGTTGTTTGATTTTGGCAGCAGGGATATTACAGGTTTGCATGTGTGTGCCTGCATGTATGCATGTGTATGCTAAAAGCATTGATGCATCGAAGATTTATTCATTGAACAGGCTGATTTATTTAACAGAGTTGACATATGTCAAATTCTGCCATGTGCTTATATAATTGTTACCCATTTATCAAAGCTGTAATTTAGGCAAATATTTGTTTTAAAAGTATTATCTTTTAAATGGCTTTCTCTGGACTGCTGCACAATCAATCCATAGTTCTTTTTAATTATGTTAACAATAGCTATTTGGTTGGAGTCTGTGAAATCTAACCTTTCTCCCAAACTCTTTTCACTTTTTTTTCCCAAGTAATTGCTTTCAAGTTAAAATCATATCACAGGAAAAATTTAAATATGCACAATATTCTTTTATGTTTTGATATTTTGAACGTATGGTCTTCAAAACAAGCAATTTTCCTTTACATATTGTTAAAAATCACAGATCTGATACTGTTAACGTCAAAAAAAAAAACTAGCTAAATGGACAAAAGTGGGTGATTTTTGTTAGCCTGCTTCTGTGAAGTATGGGGATACGGAGACAGTAAGAAAAGCTGGGGGGTTACTACAAAAAGAATTAAGTAGCAATAAATAAAAGTATGCATTTTGAAATAAGTTTTTAGAATAAAAAAAGAATTAAGTAGCAAAAGACAAAGTAAATGAAATCAAATTTCAAGTCTTACAAATGTTGTTGAATCACCCTACCCTCTTTGAACACACACACACACACACACACACACACACACACACACACACATCTTTTCAACTCAAATGCATGCAGTCTATCTAGGTTCTGTGGGAGGTAAAATTTTACAAAGTTATTTCCAAGAAACAAAAATGTCTTATTACTAGCTTCCAGAGCTTCTTTGAAGTCTCCTATTGTAATTACATTGCTTGGGGGAAAAAAAAGCAAGAGGTTTATTTTGACCTCCCTGGTCAAGAAGTGTGAAGACTACATAAGATATAAGGGTGGGGACAAGAAGGAAATCCCACCACCACAGAAGTAAAATTTTGACCTAGTAAGCAAATACGCTTTTGTTGTTAGTGCTGGGTAAAATGTACAAGTCTTCTAGAAATTAGAGACTGTAATAAAAATGTACCAGCCCAAATTTAAATTGCTCACTAGACAGATGGTTAATTATATTCACAGCCACATATTTCACTGGGATAGAATTTCAGACACTCAGCCAGTTTTATTTGATTAGCCGGTTTTCTAGTTAATATGTAAAATGACAGTTACTTAGGGCTTTTTTGTTCCTTTCTAAAAATATTTTTTCAGTAAGTGTAAATTCTCCTCAGCCATGAGAACGTCACTGCTGTAAATAAAATGTTTGGTCATGCTACCCATGTATAAAGATGTGCAATTCACCCTGAAAACCCCAAATGGTCTCTTGCAGTTCAGAAAAAAACTATTGGAGCACCTTTCACTCACTAAGCAAAATATTCCAGGAACTGGTAGCACACTCTGCTTCTCAAACTAAAATAGTTTTTCAAATCCCAGAGCTAAAGTATTTTATAAAAATGCTTTAAAAAAAAAAAAAAGTCCTGCCAACCCCACACACTATTGTGTATTCTCAGACAAGTCTAGAAAAGGGAACGTTAGAAAAGGCCACACAGCTAAGTGTGCTGTTGTGCCCAGAATTCAACAACACGTTAGTGGCCAAAGCCCAGAAGCAAAATATGAGACTCAGTCATTCCAAAATGCTACCAGAAGCTAGACAAAAATCTGGAGTGCTGGTGTCGCAATGGGGATGTCAACTGATTTTTTTTTTTTTTTTAACTTCGAAAAAGACTAAAAGCCTTGAGCCAGTGCGGTTTGGTCCCTCAGGAGTCAGACAAGAGCAGTCATGCTGAAACCACTGGATTCCTCAGCTGAACAGCGCGGTCTGCACACTTTTCGGCAGCGGGTCCGCCCCAAGGCCTCCCTGCCCGCGGGCTGGACAAGAACGAGCAGGCGCGGCCACGACGAGCTCCAGAAGTCCTGGAGAAAAGCATCAACCTGACTGCACGGGAGAGCGGGAAGGGGCAGCGGGCCAATTTATGCAAAGGTGACAAGCTGGGCGAGGTTCGCTCCTGGCCCCTAATTTCTCCTGGCCGGGCGGCGGGCGGCTGGGACCGGGGTCTTTCGAGCAGTCCCCCCCACCGCCGCCCCGCGTCCCCCCCGTGCTGCTTGGAGGTGGCCAGAGGAGCCCGGATCGCGCGGGAGCCGCGGGAGGGGGAGGCGTCGGCAGCACGGCTTCGCACCTCTGCAGCTTCAGCGGGGATGCCAGCCGAGGTCGCCGCGTGGCTTTTCCCGCTCACTCCGAAGCGTGCCTCAGCCGTGCCAGGCTTACCCCCCCCCCCCGTCCGAGGCTACTCCGGGGCTCACGGAGCAGATGGGAGGGGTGGCACTCGGCTGGCTCCCGCTGTTGCCCTGCGGCAAGCGTGTGTGTGAGACGCGGCTCTGGCCGGCTCCCTTCCCCTTTCCTTCCAGCCCTTCCTCCGCGACCGTACACAGGCCTTTCCTAGATTGCACCGCTCCCTCGGCCGGCCGAGCCGAGGCTCCGAAGCCCTCACGGCCTCGCTGCCTTGCGCACAGACACCAACACGCACGCCATTCGCACCCAGACGTCCTCTCCGCCCGCTCTCCCTTCCCCGCCCTGCGCCCCCCGGTCCTCTTGCCGAGCTTTCCCTCAGTTTCTCGCACCCACCCCCCACCCTCAGCTGCCGCCAGCCTCCTCGAGCCGGCCCGGGAGCCAGCAAGGAGGCCGAGGTGGGGGTGGGTGGGTGCGGGGGGGGGGGAGAAGCGGGAAGAAGGCTGGATGGCAGCGCTTGCACTCACCTCACAGGCCGCCTTCCGGAGGCGCACGTCGCTGGTGGGTCAGGCAGCCGGCGTCCCGAGCTGTAGCGGCCGCAGTCGAGGCTGAGCCGCCGCCGCCGCCGCCGCCGCCGCCGCCGCAGTCAGTCACCGCAGCTGGTCGAGCCGCCGCCGCCGCCGCCGCCGCCGCCGCCGCTGCCGCTCACTGCCGCCGCCGCCGTGGCCTCTGCCTCAGCTCCATGCGCGGGGCCCGCCAGGTGGACGCGCCTCGCACAGCTGGCTCCCTCCGGCTCCGCCGCCGCCGCGGCGCTAGGTGGAGTCAGAGCTGTCGGGTTCCGGGCGGCGCGGAAAGTCAAGAGCTTCCACGGCCCGCCCGCCCGCCAGCTCCCAGGTCAGCGCTCCTCGCACTGCGCTGCGAGCGAGCGTGCTCGCCCGCGCCCGGTGCGACCTCGCTCGCGGGCTGCGCGCGCGGCGGCGCCTGGAGCCCGCTCTGCGCGGTGGCTGCGGCGGTCCGAGAGAGAGAGAGAGAGAGAGAGAGAGAGAGAGAGAGAGAGAGAGAGAAAGAGAGAGAAGAAGAAGGAGGAGGAGGGCGGTTGTGACTGCTGCTAGCGCTGAGAACACTACTGCTAAAGGCTGCCACTGCCGCTACTGCCACTGCTGTGGTGGTGACGGCGGCGGCGGCGGCGGCTGCTGCTGCTGCTGCTGCTGCTGCTGATGCTGATGCTACTGGTTTTCCTTCCCAGGTTCTCCCCCCTGCCTCGCCCCCCTCCTTTTTCCTCCTCCTCTTCCTCCTCCTCCTCCTCCTCCTCCTCCTCCTCCTCCTCCTCCTCCTCCTCCTCCTCCTCCTCCTCCTCCTCCTCCTCCTCCTCCTCCCCCTTCTCCTTCCTGGGCTGCTTGGCTCAGAGCCTCTGCGGGCGCTGCCTGCTCCCTTCTGCTTTCAAAGCTGCCTCTGCCCATTCAGAAAGGTGCCCGGAGTGGGGCTGCCTCCGCTGCCACCATCGCTATTGCCCCTGCCATTGTTTCCTCCAACAGGGCTGCTCCTGTTGGACGCGTTCCCCTCCCTACTCTCCTTCCCCACCACAGCCCTCCCTTCCTTACTCACTCTCTCCTTACCCTCTCTGCGGTCCCCTTCTCATGTGCCCCCCTCCCACACTGTCCGTCTGTCCCTCCGTGCCGTCCCCACAGACGTCCGGGAGCGCGCACTGCGCGGCCACCTGTCATAAAGGGCGCGCACCCCCTTCCCCACCCCCACCCCGCCCCCCACTCACATTCTCTTAGCCCGCCCAGTCCACCGCGCCACTGGCTCGTTCTTCCCCTGGCCAGACACGCAGACGGACACCACTCTCCCACGCCTTTGAGGGCAGTTATGTGTTCAGAGAGGGACGCTCTGAAGTTTCAGGAAGAATATCCGAATGGCTCCAAGCATTAAGCATCTATCCATCCAACCTACCCTTAACTTCAGGGCCCAAGCCCCAGAAAGGTGGATTGTGCTGGAAGGGTTGAAACAAGGCAGAGAATTAGAGAAAGATGAGTTTTTTAGGAAATGAAGGAGAGAAAAGGGAAATCTGAATATGGCCAGAAAGGAAATGGGATCTGACTGCTGTCACTGGAAAATTCCTTAGGTGATCATTTCCCTTTTGACGTTCAGGGAACCCAACAGAACACAGCACAGGACTGGAAAGTGACCCACCAGGAACGCGAAGTATTCATGAAGCCCTGCGTGTAAGGTTGGGGCCTGAGAGCCACAGTCATTGCCACCAGAAAGCAGGGTGAAAGATCAAATGTTGACACAAGAACAGAGAGAATAAAGCTAGCTACTTTGTGTGCCCTTGCTCCAGCAAGTCATTGCCATAACCCAGCTTCCCCAGTCAAGCAAAGCTCAGTTTCAGATTTCTCTGCTTCCACTGCTACAGCCTCATTTTCTGAGGTCAGACTTGGCGATCTGCAGTGTGTGACTTCTATAACCCTTCACAGAGCCTCTAGCCTGTCACCTAACCCCTCCCCAGAAACAGCATAGACGCAGATAGTATATATAGGGTCAGGGAGTTACTTTTCCCAGGCCAAGTAAAAGATACAGAGGTCAGGGTCAAGTTAAAGGAACACATCCATGGCTCTTTCATTCTTGAGCCATAGAGTGTCTGTATGGCGTAGGGCAAGCTTTTAAAACTTAGACTCGTCTAGAGGACATACTTCTTGGTGTGTTTCCAGGGAGGTTTAGCTAAAATCTACCATTCCACCTTCTTGGAATACTTACTCCTTCCCTTCCCCTTCTTTTATATCGCAGAAACTCATCCACAAATAATGGCTCATTTCTCAAAGAATCCAAACTTTGTGAGTGTGTACCTATGTGCCAACCAAGATATTGAGCAACCTGCATGAATTATTTAATTCTCATAACAAACAAAATTTTATTACTGCCACTTTACAGGTGAGAATATTGAACCATGACAAAATATATAAATCTTAAAAATAGGAATATTGTCTTATTACCTTGTTTACGATGCAAATACATTTGCCTCTTTTGGGCACTGAGATAAATAAAAAAATAAAATAACTTGTCATCCACCCTCAAAAGCAGAAACAAATGTTAAGCATGTAAAATGCCCCCATCTATGGCTGGCTTTCCACTGCCAGAATGAGTTGCTCTTTACCCATTTGATTTCACCTTTACTAACCACATAAGCTCTTCTTCTTCTTCTTCTTCTTCTTCTTCTTCTTCTTCTTCTTCTTC
>NW_026585687.1:1253489-1279887 GCF_907164565.1 Psammomys obesus
TCTTCTTCTTCTTCTTCTTCTTCTTCTTCTTCTTCTTCTTCTTCTTCTTCTTCTTCTTCTTCTTCTTCTTTTTCTTCTCTTCTCCTCCTCCTCCTCCTTCTTCTTTTACTTCTTATTCTAAGTTATCTGCTAGCCAGTGAGATGGCTCAGTGGGTAAAAAGCACTTGCTTCTGATTCTGATGGCCTGAGTTCCATCTGAAGCTCCACGTGGTGGTAAAAGAAAGCCACACCCAGAAGTTTTCTTGTGACTTCTACACACATCCATGTATAAGTGTGTGTCCATTCACATGCACACACAAAAAATAAATGTGCAAAGGTTGTTTATTGGTTATCAGTTATTATTTCTGTCAGTGTCCTCACTCAAAGATAGCCAGGAACACAAACTTATAGTGAAACAATTTTAGTCTGTTACTCGTTACAGTGAGGGAGAAATACATCATAGGTCCACTTATGACTGAATTGTGCCCCACCCCAATTATATGTTGAAGCTCTAAGCCTCAGCATCTCAGGCTGTGGCCATTTTTGAAATAGTGTTTAAAGAAGTTATTAAAATAAGGCCATTAATCTGGATTGCAATCCAGTCCTGCTTGTGTACATAAAAAGAGGGCATTTAGACACACACAGAGATACCAGGAGCTCACCTATTGGGAAAAAAAGAGCATGTGGGACACCATTAGAAGGCAGTCATCTGCTAGCCAAAGAGGCCTTAGGAGAATTCAAACCTGCCAACAGCTTACTCTCAGATTATTAATCTCCAGAATTGTGGGGGAAAATTGTTTAAGCCACTCTGTAGTATTTTGTTATGGTGCCCCAAGCAAGCTAATGCAATAACTAATCATGGGCTAACAGTAAAGGGATGGAATAAAGGGTCTATTATACAATTTGGAATTTGGTCAAGTAAATGTCTAAGGAAAGGGAGGGTTTGTTCCATGTTGAATACTGTCATAAAGGAAGGGAAACGTAGAACATGTCGTTTTATTAAGTCCTATCTATTCAGAGGCCAGACTAAAGTGGGAATAAGGCTTCTATATGTGGCACAATGACCTTTTTGTCTATATTTAGATAACACTATAAAGTAGTCTTGTCTCCGTTTATCGACGTTCTCAGAGGAACTTCATCTGATATTGGTATTTTTTTTAAATATTGTTTTGTCCAACAGAAAATCATGCTTGTCTATGAGTGTCAGAGATGAACTGGACCTGGTGGCACAGGCCAGTAATCTCAGATACTAAGAAGGGTATGGTGGGAAGATCAAAATTTGAAGGCCTGCTTCAGCTACAGTATGAGTTCAGCATTGGCTGGGAAAATTATTGTAGTCCTTGTAGTCCTATCTCAAAATTTAAACCAAAAGAACATAAAAGGAAGAATTGGGATATATATATGTATATATATATATATATGTATATATATACATATATATATGTATATATATGTATATGTATATATATATGTTTTTTTTCTTTCTCACTTGTGACATCTTAACGCCATTTATTAGTACGTAGTTTTAAGCAAGTTCTTTTGCCTCTCTGTGCTTCAATCCTTCACCTGTCATTGAGGAAAATGAGAGTAAATATAAGGTTGTTATGAGAACTAAATGTATATGTACAATAATATGATATAATTAGTTATATACCATCTTCTATACATATTATATATAAATTTAAGGACTATACAGTCTTTATAAAAATGCTTGTCACATAGGCAGCCTTCATTAAATGTGAGCTCTTTTCTATGTCTATTTTTCTCCAACAGGCAATCATAGCATGAATTACATGATTACACTTCTGTATTGATACGTTTTCCTGTGATAGCCTGTAAGTTCTTTGAGAGCAGGGAAACTGTATATTGTTATATTAATAATAGCTAGAGATGATGGTTAATTTTGTCAACTTGACTGGAATTAAAAATCACCTAAGACACACATGTGTGGATATGTCTGTAAGTGTATTCCAAACAAATTTCACTGAAAAAGAGACCTACTCTGAATGTGGACAGCACCATACCATGAACTGGAGTCTTAAGATGAATTTTTTTTAATTTTTTTATTTTTTATTAATTACACTTTATTCACTTTGTATCCCCCTTAAGCCCCTCCCGATCCCACCCACCCTCCCCCTTCTTCACGCATGCCCCTCCCCAAGTCCACTGATGGGGGATGTCCTCCTTTCCTTCCTTCTGATCCTAGTCTATCAGATCACATCAGGAGTGGCTGCATTGTCATCTTCTGTGACCTGGTAAGGCTGCTCCCCCCTCAGGGGGAGGTGTTAAGATGAATTTTTAAAAAAGAGAAAAAAGGGAGAAAGGGAGCAGGCCATCCACATTCATTGCTCTCTGCTTCCTAACTATAGATGCAATGTGAACAAAAGCCTCATAATTTTTTCTCTATCTCTTTCCCATGGTGATGCAGAGTATCCACTTAAAATATGAGCCTATTTTCTGTCCCTAAGTTGTTTTTTATAAAGTATTTGCTCACAGTGATGAAAACAGCAACTAATATGCTAATTTTTGCTGAGTCATTTCAATTATCTTGGCATTGATTTGACTGTCATTACTCCAAGCAAATTTCTGAGGCCCCCTCCCCTATCTATAGACTAACCTGGGTATCCTCCTCTGGGGTCAAATAGCATCTGTGTTTACCTTAATCTGCACAGTTACCTGGGATATCAACACTACTTATGTTTCTTCTTCCCTTTCTAAACTATTTCTTTTTGGAGAGAAGAACATGCTTCTTCAAGGCTCCTGTCTAAGCAGAGTGCCCAGCACAACCGAAATAATTAATATAAAGATACTGGTTTGATTTTCACCATGTTCTTTGCTTGTTCTGGGGTGGAACTCACATCAGGCCATTTTCCTTGTTTTCTAAAATAAGACAGAGAATTTCTTAAAGAGTGATCTTTCCTACAAAGCACATCCAAGTGACAGAGTCACTGTGGGACTGCAAAGAAAGATATTTTCATTTGTGAGTAAATGGGCTCTGTTGTTTAAGAGCCACAGATTTTATATCTATTAGAGTTAGGTGGGATAAAGAGTGTATGAGACTCAGCCATAAGAGCTTGGATTTTGACCTTAATTCTGTCATAAACAAGCTGTGTCATGTTCAATTTAATCAGACCTTTCTGAGTCTGTGTTTTTCTACGAGGCATGTGGAGAGCACAACCTATTTGTTCACTAAAAATTAGAGCTTAATAACAAAAAGTTGAGTTTACTGTAATTTCTTTTTAGGGGAAGTATTTAACTCCTTTATTGCCTTCATGTTGCATATCTAGGCAATTTCCAACCTCTGGAAATTTGGAGGTAGTATTCCAAAATAACCAAAGCTTTCACAAAGCTACCCAAAAGCCAAGAGTACTGTGGTTTCCTGCCGGTTTTATCATCACCCTCAAAGTCCTACAATATCACAGTGTCTGGAAATGTTTGAGGACATAAGAGGTGCTACCATCCCAGAGTCAAATTCAGAAACATATTTCTATCATGCTGGGAATGGAAACAGGATGTTATTCACCCCAAAATAATGTTGTGCCAGGAGCTGAATGACAGAAATAACATTATTTTGCTATCATATATATTTAGAATGAAAGAAACCATCATATTATTTTTCATATAATGTATTGCCATGGTATACAGAGACTATACAATAATCATATTAATGGCTTCCGGCTAAGGGGTTATTGGACCTTTCCCTAGTTAATTTCAAAGAATGAGACAAAATAACGTAAAGGCATCCAGATTCAGAAGGTCAGTAAATTGAAACGAATATTAGCTCTTCCACTTGCTTGAGCTGAAACACCTGACATGTTGAGAGATTCCATTAAATGCAATGGAATCAACAAGCTGCCTCAATAACCCCCTCCTTTGTCTTAAACAGCATTGGAAAACTATAGACCTTGTCCTCCTCACAATGGACAAAAGTATCCATTTTTTCCCTTTCAGCAGTCCTTGCCAGGGCCCAGGTATCCCTACTCTGTGAGTTATTCAGCTACTATTTGTTTGAGACCCAGTATTAGCTCTCCAGAGTTAAAAGAAATGACTAAAAGCACATTTTTTTTCTTCAAAGAGGCCTATAGACTCGTGGTGGATATGTAAACACAGGAAATCTACACTCTTTCGCTGTACAAAATAAGGACTAAGTGACAAGTAAGAGTAAATCAGGACTTCATGGGAACAAAGCAGTTTTAAAATTCTTGAGCATACAGCAAGTATGATAGCCCCAGGGAAGTAGAAGCATGCTCCATAACGAGACGAGCTGATGGAGCATGTGAAAAACCATGGGCTTTGAAAGTGCTGAGGCAGGATGTGTTTGGGAACCAGTGATATTTCCAGCAAGACTGAAACCAAAGACTTGCTCCAGGGAACAAGCAAACCTTGAAAGGTATAAGTCAGACCACTTGGTGAGGTTCTGGAACCCTAGAGTACTTCACCTTTAAATTCTCACTCTCTGCCCTATAAATGTGTAAAAGAAAGGTCATAGACACATACTATATTGGTGGTCCAGCCAGTGAGAGACTGGACCACCAGTTCAGATAGTGGCAATGACAAACTTTGTAGTTTTGCAGACACCATTTTATCTATTCATTACCAACAATTCAAAGGCCCTGTTGCAATGTAGTTCATGGCAGCTTAGTGTCCAAGTGGGTTGCATAGTACTGGGAAGAGGGACTGCCTCTGACATAATCTGATTGGCCTGTTCTTTGATCACCTCCCCCTGAAGGGAGAGCAGCCCTACCAGGCCACAGAAGATGAGAATGCAGCCACTGCTGATGTGATCTGATAGACTAAGATCAGAAGGAAGGAGAGGAGGACCTCCCCTATCAGTGGACTTGGGGAGGGGTATGTGTGAAGAAGAGGGAGGGAGGATGGGACTGGGAGGGGAGGAGGGAGGGCCTTATGGGGGTATACAAAGTGAATAAAGTGTAAGTAATAAAAATAAATAAATTTAATTATATATATTAAAAAAAAACCACAAAGGCCTTGTTGCAAGAAATCTTTCCTTGAAATGAACAGCCATAATTATCAGGTTGAGTTCACTGTCCTAAGCTGCTAAGTTTTAGTTGCTGGAGGGGGAAACAATGGCAGGGACCACAAACTAAACCAGACAGGGAAAGCAATGGTCCTTATCAGCACTATTGTCCTATCCTCATTTACTTAGATGATTTGAATTCTATGTTGGAAATCAGCTTGAGAAAGGACAGCTCCTTCTACTTGAAACCTTTTCCTCACAGCAGAGGTTCTCAACCTTCCTAATGCTGTGGCCCTTTTATACAGTTCCTCATGTTGTAATGATCCCCAACATAAAATTATTTTGTTGCTTCTTCATAACTGTCATTTTGTTACTGTTATAAATTGTAATGTAAATATCTATTGTTTTGTTTTGTTTTTTTTCATAAGCTGCTAAGTCTTAGTTCTGGAGGGGGAAACAATGGCAGGGACCACAAATTAACCAGATAGGGAAAGCAATGGTGCTTATCAGGTGTCTGGAATGTCCTATCCCATTTTCTTAAATTATTTGTATTCTGTGTTGGAAATTAGCCTGAGAAAGGACAGTCCCTTCTACTTGAAACCTTTTCCTTACAACAGTGGTTCTCAATCTTCCTAATGCTGTGCTTTAATACAGTTCTTTATGTTGTGGTGACCCCCCAACCATAAAATTATTTTGTTGCTTCTTCTTAACTGTCATTTTGCTTCTATTATGAATTGTAATGTAAATATCTGTGATTCTTTCCAATGGTCTTAGGCAACCCCCTGTGAAAGGGTCATTCAACCCTCAAAAGAGTGGTGACTCACAGGTTGAGAACCGCTGCCTTACAAAATGAGACTTTGAAACATACTGGAACAGACTGAATGACTTACAATTAGACCATTAAGGTCTAGGGAATATGATTTCCATCTTCATTGGCAAATGACCACTGGGAGAATCCAGAGATAAAACCAGCACAAGTTTAGTATGCCTGTTTCACAGTTCCAGACACTACCCAAAGAAGTTTATGGCCTGGCAGCCCTGAAAAATTTAGGAGTAGGGGTAGGGTGAGGGATTAGGAAGACCCCAGCCAGCACCATGGACAGAGATCAGCAAGCACTACTAGTCAGATTTCATGGTGAAGTGCACCATGCAGCCTTGTTCCTCAATGGCACTACAGTTTTGAGGATGTGTGGAATGTGTCATATCACACATGTCACGCATGAGACTTCACTGAGTTGAACACCTCCATAACGTCTTGGACATGGTGAGCTCTTTCTTCCTCTCCCAAGCATTCTTGATATATATATATATATATATATATATATATATATATATATATATATATATATATCTTTGGTATAGGTGATATCCATTCATAGTGCTGGGTGTGCAGTCATGGGAATTACAATATTGTATCATGGTTTGAAGAGTAGTTCTAAAGTGAAGAAAAAGACATACCAAGCTCACTTAGCTCTATTTCTGGGCTTCTATTCCATTAATGGAAGGACCTCAAAATATTTCTATTCATGTAAAAACCAACACCTCAAAAATATCCTTCCCTTCTTTACAAAAACAACCCACATGAAAGAAAGGAGACTGTGCTGTGTTTAGTGATTTGGAATCAAATATCCTGCTGTTCCGCCCATTATTAATATAATCGTAGGCATTTACTGAGTCTTCTCAAAGCTATACAGTCCTTCTATCAATAAAAATGTACCAACAGAAATTATCTCTGTCACATGAAACTTGTAAAGGAAGCTCATGAGTTAAGGTATATAAAACATCTCACAAAGAGATGGGAATGATGGCTCAGTCGATAAAGATTTTAGCATTCAAAAATGAGGACTTAAGTTTGGATTCCAAGAACCCATACACAAATCAGAGTTGAAGAGTAATCCCACTGTTGGGGAAGCAGAAATAGGAGAATTCCTGGGACTTTCTGATAAGCCGTTTTAGACAAATTGATGGGCTCTAGGTTTACTGAGATACCCTGTTTCAAAAAAATGAAGCGGTGATGGAGCTGAAGAGATGATTCAATGACTGAGACTTCATACTTCTCTAGCAGAAGGCCCAAGTTTAGTTCCCAGCATGTATGTCAGGTGGCTCATAACTGCCAGGAGGCCAACACCCTCTTCTGAATTTTCTATGGGCATGCCTGCCCCTCACAAGTACACATAACTAAAACTAAAAATAAATCTTAAAGAAATAAAACAGTGATTGAGATACCCTATGTTAACTTTGAAACTACACATACACAAACACACACACACACACACACACACACACATGCACACGCATGCACACACTCACTCATTCACTGATATCTATGTGCATACACACACAGTGAAAGATTTGCATAGAGTAAATATGTCTATTTATACAAAAATTCCTGAAGCTCCCGAAATCTCCCTTCCTGTCAGAGGGCCTCCCTAGCATATTTTCTGCAAAGGGTGTGAATTTATTTCTATCTATACTTGAAATTCTTAATCTGTTCTCTTTTTACTCTGTTAGTAGCTGTTGATGTTGATAATAGAGATAATAATGATGGTATACTCTGGAGAATAATAACTCTCTGGTAATGTGGAATAAATGATACCAGGTAAAAGACAGTAAAAGATTATTTTACAAAGGAAGCAGAATTTCAGTCTAGTTTTGAGGTCTGACTTTTCCTGAACTAGCATCCCAGACTCATTAACATAAACATTCAAGCTGAAGTCCCAAGAATATAATACTAGGAATTACAAAACAAATGTGTCTTAAGAAGCCCATGCCAGGAATGAAAGGTATTATTCAAAAGAGTAAGTGCAGGGCAAGATAAGGAAAAAGATGTTTTCATTCATCTATTTAAATAATGCAACATTTTTTTTTTGCCATACACAAGCCAACCTGTTGGCATTTACAACATGTGGAGTTAACTCAATGTGACTACCTGCTTACAAAAGTCAATACTTGTCTATAAGCTACAAGAAATTCCATTTTCTTATTTCATTCTTACCAAATCTTCAATGGCACCTTAAAGTATGAAAAACAAATGTCAAAATCCCTAAGCTAATAGTCATGAACCAGTCCCAACCTGTTTTTACAGCTCCACATGGCTGGTGCTCCAAATGCAGAGACATTCTCCATTTTCTATTTCTAGTTCTTTGTCCTGGTCATTCCTTCACTATCAAATGCCCTTTCTGCCTTTTCCCACATCATAATACTTTCCTTTCTTAAGATTTACCTGAAATATCACATTCTTTTTATGGCCTTTCTTTGATTTGTTTTTCCAGGGCTGCTACCACAAATTACTGCAATCTTGATCACTTTAAACAACAAAAATTTGTTATTTCATGGTTCTGAAGGCCAGACATTTCCAGAAGAGCTACACTTCCTCCATTGTGTTTAGGGAATAATCCCTACACCATCCAGACTCTGGAAATTCCTGCTATTCCATGGCTTGCAGCAACATAAATACAATCTCACCCTCCATCTTCCTGACCTTCTTCCTTGTGATTCTACATTTCTCATCTTATATTGGCATTTTATTGTTTTTAGGAACTACTATGTTAAGGTAGGATGCTCTTATCTCAAATGATGGCACTTAATTATATACCTAAAATCTTTTTTTTTCTAAATTAATTTACACCCAGTGCCAGGGATTAGAACTTTGACACAACTTTTAAATGCCCACCATTCAACCTACTACTGTTTCTAAAATAAATTCATATGCTTTTCTTTTGACCTAACACATCACATGTTTTTTTTTTCCTCTCATAAGATTAGGTATCCTGTCCTCATTACAGGTATGTGAATATAATCCCCCTCCCATTTCTCTCATACACACAAAGTCCTTCAGGCAAGGACTATCTTATTCATCTCTATGAAACACGTTACTCATTCCAGTGCTTGACACAGTGTGTGTTAGTTGTTTAAATTTTAAAATGGCTGGTTTTTCTTCCTATATCAGGAGAGAGATAAATAGCTATAAAAGGCAGACAATTTTGGATCCCTTTCTTATAACTGAGTTACCGTGTTTGGCCTCAATGGGAGGATGTGTTTAGTCCTGCTGCAACTTGAAGTGCCAGGGGGAGTTGGTACCCTTTGGGGCCTGAGAAGAAGGAAAAGGGAAACAGGATGGTGGAGGGGACATGAGGATGGGTCTGGGAGGTGAGGAGGGAGAGAGCTGAGACCAGGCTGTAAAGTGATTAAATTAAAAAAAAATTAGAAGCAGGAAGAAAGTAACAATAAGGTGACAGGTTATCTTACAGAATAAGTACCTGTCTGTAGGAATCAAGCAGATTTTCTATAGACGACAACTCTAACTTCCTATAATATTATAACCCAAATAGAAAGGGTTTCTCAAGAATATTCAAATCAAACTATTCTGTCTTTGAATATTAGTATATCTTTCAACATTGATTTACAGATGTAGCTATGGAAAGGAGATGGCTATATGTATAGAAACAATCATTTATGGAAAGATAAATCATATGACTTTGTTCAGAAAGACTTGATCATCTATCAAGAGGTACAACGTGAAATACTATCAGTGAAAAATGGGAAATCCCATTGCTCCAATAGCCATAATCATAGAGCCATAATCATAGACTTGGTCAGGAATACCTACCATGTTTTTCATAAAACAACGTCCAGTCCAAATTGGGGGTAGGGAGGCTTCCAATGAAACAATACTAATTACTTAGAGTACATATTCCATACAAACTGCATGGATCAGAAAACATAGTTGCTTACCAAATTCTATCTAACCACCAACCCTTTGAACACAAGAATAATACAATCATGCATTCTATACTGAAAGCATGGGAGTTTACGGAAGACCACCAGGTGGTATACATGATTATACCAACTAGACTCATAACATACACATAAAATTTCTTGGGGAACATTGTGACTAAGACTTTGGAACTGATCATAGGGATGTTGGAATTAAGACAGTTGAATACAAACGAGGTGAGTTAAAGGTTTCCTGGAGTTCTAAGGTGGAGGATGGTGAAATGAAGAAGTATTTATACAAAAATTCTAGACAGAAATAAAAACACAATATTTGGACAGGAGAAAGGAAATATTCTTGTCACACATTCTCCAACATATACTGAAGAAAAGTACCCAGGGGAAGGTGAGAGTATGGCATGATGAACCCTAACACTAAGCTAGGCAAGAAGTGATTGGAGCCAAGAAGCTGAAAAGAGAATTTGCATACTTTCCTATGGGGCTTTGGTTGTGGCCCAGAAGATCAGTAGCATTACCAGTGTACATGCGTATAGTGCTTTCCAATTATAGTTATTGCACACCTACTTTCACATAGCTTTTAAAAGGTAAAAAGAATAGAGAAATCCACACCCTCACACCGTACCAAAATTCAACATTAACTATTGTATTTGTTACTTATATAATCTTTATGAGATATATAATGTCTATAAAATTATTATTATCAGCATTATTACTCTTACCAGTTAACAAAAAAGGAAGCAAGAGAGAAAGATGATTTGTCCCCAGCCACACAGTTAATACGTGATGGATTTGAACCTTTAGTAGAAGTACGTAACTACTGCTGCCAGAAGCTACATGTCCTTTCATACCACTGTACTTGGTTCAAGCACTTTGCACTGCCTGGAAAATCTTTTTCTCCTTCTCTAGTGATCTGCCACTCACCATCAAGTCTTAGTTTGAACCACCACCTCAGTGAAGCTTGCTTTGGTTTCTTATACTCACAAGAAGAATAAAAAAAAAAAAAAAGAATAGTATGTTCATGTTTTTAAAAATAGGACAAGGAATGGATATTTCCTCGGGGTTCTTATGCCATCTTGTATACTACAAATATTTATTAACATATTTACCATATGCATTTGGTCATATATTCTAAACTAAGAATTCCTAACTCCCTGAGGGTCGGGACCATGCTTCCTTCTTATTACTTCCCTATTATTCAGACGTTACCAGAAATATTTCAAGAATGAGGTGTCTAAATAAGAGAATGAACTGAAGATTTCATGCACACTTACTCTAGCAATAGGTCCACAGATGACTACTCTTAAGAGATGTCACTAAAGAACACCATGTTCTTTCTTGTACATGACTCAGTCAACAAATTAATAAAAAGAATTGACGGATCTGGGCCTATTGCCAGGTTCCTCATTCAAAATGAGGTCACTTTGACCAGGACCACTATCTCGGTAAGAGGTTCATTAAGTTTCAGGGTTGATGTGACCCTGAAGGCAACTCATCCCACAAAAGATGTCCTAATGTCTCCCTGCTTGAGTTCAGATGGCCCTAGGAATGGAGAGAGTTTAGGGGTAGAACCAGGAAAGGAAGACAGGAATGTAAGAAAGGAAAGAGAAAGGAGACAACAATGGATAGAAGGGAGAGAGAGGGAGAAAGAGCTAGAATGGAAGGAATACCAGAAAGTGGCAGATGTGCCTCCTTAATTTATAAGGTGAACATTATAGGAGTTTGAAGGTGTCAGCTAACTGACACCATCTTCATGAAAAATAATTTTAAATGGATCCCCAAAAGCATACACTTTGTGCATTTAGTCACACACTCTCACCCACACAGTGTTGATGATGACCTCCTGTGTTCTTTAGAGTTCAGATGATTGGTAGCATGGTTCAATAAACACAGGCTACAGTGTGAAGCAGATGTGGATTTGCATCCTGAGCTGTGTGCTGTTGTCAAGTCACTCTCTAAGGCACATTTCCCTTGTCAGTCCCATGAGGATAATAATATTTACCATGTAAGATTATCTAGATTATGAAGATTATGTGGTACTGCACATGAAGTACTTAGTAAATATGCAGTCAACTGATGATAACTGCTATTATGATGCTGTGGTCAGAAATCTGGACAAGGAAAAGAATCACAGACTTTAGAATCAAATTTCATTTGAACTCTGTTTTGGGTGTTTATTATCTGGATTTCATACCTTCACACAGAAATTAACCCCCTTCTCAATTTCAGTCACCACCTGTGTAAAGTTGCATGAGAGTAAGGAGTACAATTTCTGAGTTTCGATTTTAGCTCTGAAACTTACTGCCTCTCCCTTCCCCTTTCTGTCTTGGTGCTAGGTTTTAAACCGTGAGCTGTGTGATATTGTCAAGTAACACTGTCTGAGGTGCATTTCCCTCATCTGTCACATGAGGATAAAAATATTTGCCAGGTAAGGTTATCTACATTATGAAAGATTAGTGCTACCGCACACGAAGTATGTAGTAAATATGCAGTCCACTTATTATAGCTACTATTGTAATGCTGTCAGAAGGCTGCACGTCCTGAATTACAGGCAAGCATTGCCATGTCTGGTGCTCTGTCCTCCAGTAAAAGCCCTGGTACCCATTCTATTTCTCAGTGCTTTTCTTGGAATACCATACAGTGTGTCAGGAACTCATTCTGGATATGCAGAATAGATTCATTCTCAATACATAAGCTAATGGGCTCTAACTTACCTGATTGTTAAAGGAGAGATGGCTCCTGAATCCTGAGCTGCATATCACTTCCTATAAAAGCCAGATATACTGCTTCTCCATCTAGCAAAAGACATCATAATTCTCTTCTTCTGCACATTTGGTCATTACATCAACATGCTTTAATCTTTGTCTGACCCAATAAACTGGAATTTAAAGTTCTAAAATATTAATGTCCACAAACACATTTGCAAAACAGCAAAGTCTGCTTTTAGCACATTTCTGTACAGAGAATCCTAATTCTCTGATTCTCTATTGACTCCTGCTATAAAGTTGAAGGCGTGTTCCCATGGAAACTGTCCCCAAAGTGCACTGAATCAAAAGCTTTTGGTGAAGAAGGGTCAACTCTGCTGTGTTGGCAAGGACTGGGCAAGGCTGGGCAGTGTGTGAAATGATGTACATAAAAACAAATTTATACATAAATAGAAAAAAAAGTATGAGGAGTTAGCAACAGGACAAGGATCCACTCTTGGTCACATAGCTATGCTTAACTCCTTCCAGCCTATGGGAAGGAAGAGGATCTTCTACTTTAGGCTTTCATAGTCTGCATTCTAACACTCTCTTACAATAGTGCCCTCTCTCATCCTTTCTTCCTTTTATTAGAATCTCCACAGCATTTACTACTTAACATGCTAGGTATTTTACATATTTTAAAAAGTTATCTGTTCCCCTCCCATAAAAAATGTAAGCAACACAAAAACATTACCTTAGGTTTTCTTCCCACTAGTGTACCCTTATCATTTGCAATGATGCATAATGCATAGCAGATATTCTTTTTATTTTTTATATTAATTGCACTTTATTCACTTTGTAGCCTAGCTTAGCCTCCTCCCTCATTTCCTCCCAATCCTACCCTCCTTCCCTCCAATGCCTCTCTCTAAGTCCACTGATAGGGGAAGCCCTCTTCCCCTTCCATCTGACCCTAGGTTATCAGGTCTCATCAGGACTGGCTGCATTGTCTTCCTCTGTGGCCTGGTGAGACTGCTCACCCCTCAGGGTTTGGTGATCCAAGAGCCAGCCACTGAGTTCATGTCAGAAACAGCCCCTATTTCCATTACTAGGGATACCACTTGGATACTAAGCTGCCATGGGCTACATTTGTGCAGGGATTCTAGGTTATCTCCATGAATGGTCCTTGCTTGGAGTATCGGTGTCAGAAAAGACCCCTGTGCACAGATTTCTTGGTTCTATTTCTCATCTTGTGGAGCTCCTTGTCCCCTCCAGGTATCTCCCGCTTCTTTCATAAAATTCCCTGAAATATTCCCAAAGATTGGCTATGAGTCTCAGCATCTGCTTTGATACCCTGCATGGTACAGTCTTTCAGAGACCCTCTGTAGTAGGCTCCTGTCCTGTTCCCTGTTTTCTCCCTCTTCTGATGTCTGTCCCATTTGCCTTTCTGAGTGAAGATTGATCATCTTACCCAGGGTCCTCGTTCTTGTTTATCTTCTTTAGGTGTACAGATTTTAGTATGTTTAGCTTATCTTATAGGTCTAGTATCCACTTATAAGTGAGTATATACCATGTGTGTATTTCTGCTTCTGGGATACATCACTCAGGATGATCTTTTCTAGATCCCACCATTTGCCTGCAGATTTCATGATTTCCTTGTATTTAATTGCTAAGCAGTATTCCATTGTGTAAATATGCCACAACTTCTGTATCCATTCCTTAGCTGAGGGACATCTGGGTTGCTTCTAGATTCTGGCTATTACAAATAAAGCTGCTACCAACATGGTTGAGCAAATGTTCTTGTTGTATAGTTGAGCATATTTTGGATATACACCTAGGAGTTGTATAGCTGGATCTTCAGGAAGCACTTTTCCTAATTGTCTGAGAAAGCACCAGCTTAATTTCCAAATTTGTTGTACAAGTTTACATTCCCACCAGCAATGGAGGAGGGATCCCCTTTCTCCACATCCTCTCCAGAATGTTTTGTCACTTGAGTTTTGATCTTAGCCATTCTGATAGATGTAAGGTGAAATCTCAGGGTGGTTTTGATTTGCATTTCCGTGATGCCTAAGGACATTGAGCATTTCTTTAAGTGTTTCTCTGCTATTCGATATTCCTCTATTAAGAATCCTCTGTTAAGCTCCATGCAAAAATTTTTAATGGGATTACTTGATTTATTGCTTTTTAACTTCTTGAGTTCTTTATTTATTCAGGGTATTAGCCCTCTGTCAGATACAGGGTTGGTGAAGATCCTTTCCCAATCTGTAGGCTGTCGTTTTGTTCTGATGGCAGTGAACTTTTCTTTACAGAAGCTATTCAGTTTCATGATGTCACATTCTGGTTTTTTTATTTTTCCATATGAAATTGAGACTTGTTCTTTCAAGCTCTGTAAAGAATTGTGTTGGTATTTTGATGGGAATTGCATTGAATCTGTAGATTGCTTTTGGTAGGATGGTCATTTTCACTATGTTAATCCTACCAATCCATGAGCATGGGAGATCTTTCCATCTTCTGAGATTTTCAATTTCATTCTTCAGAGACTTGAAGTTTTTCTCAAACAGCTCTTTCACTTGCTTATTAGTGGCTATTGTGAAGGGTGTTGTTTCCCAGATTTCCTTTTCAGCCCTTTTGTCTTTGGTATACAGGATGGCCTCTGATTTTTTTTTTTTTTTAGTTGATTTTGTATCCAGCCACTTTGCTGAAGGTGTGTATCAGCCGAAGCTGTTCTCTGGTTGAATTTTTGGGGTTACTCATGTATACTATCATATCATCTGAAAACAGTGATACTTTAACTCTTCCTTTCCTATTTGTATCCCCTTGATCTCCTTTAGTTGTCTTATTGCTCTAGCTAGGACTTCAAGCACTATGATGAAGAGATATGGAGAGAGTGGGTAGCCTTGCCTTATCTCTGATTTCAGTGGGATTCATTTAAGTTTCTCTCCATTTGGTTTGATATTGACTTGGCTTGCTGTATATTGTCTTTACTACGTTTAGTTATTTGCCTTGTATCCCTGATCTCTCCAAGACTTTAAACATGAATGGGTGTTGGATTTTGTCATATGCATTTTTTAAGCATCTAAGGAGATGATCATGTGGTTTTTCTCCTTCAGTTTGTTTATTTTGTGGATTACATTGATGGATTTCCATATATTGAACCACCCTTGCATGCCTGGGATGAAGCCTACTTGCTCATAGTGGATGCTATCTTTGATGTGTTCTTGGTCTTTCATTTGGTTTATGAGTATTTTATTGAGTATTTTTGCTTCAATGATCATAAGAGAGAGAGGTCTGAAGTCCTCTTTTTTGTTGGGTCTTTCTTTGTGTGGTTTAGGTATCATGATTTCTGAGGCCTCATGGAATGAGTTTTGTTATGTTCCTTCTGTTTCTATTTTGTGGAACAATTAGAAGAGAATTGGCATTAGCTCTTCTTTGATGGTCTGGTACACTCTGTGCTGAAACCATCTGGCCCTGGGCCTTTTTAGGAAGGGAGACTTTTTATGACTGCTTCTATTTCCTTGTGGGATCTAGGACTGTTTATAATTTTGGTAAATGGAATCTCTCAAGAAAATTGTCCATTTCATTTACATTTTCAAATTTTGTGGCATATAGGCTTTTGAAGTAAGACCTAAAGTTTGTTTGGAGTTCCTTAGTGTCTGTCATTAAGTCCCCCTTTTCATTTCTGATCTTGCTGATTAGGATAGTTTCTCTCTGCCTTTTAGTTAGTTTAAGGGTTTGGCTATCTTGTTGGTTTTTTTAAAGAACCAGCTCTTAGTTTCATTGATTCTTTGAATTGTTTTCTTTGTTACTAATTCATTGATTTCAGCTCTGAGTGTGATTATTTCCAATCGTCTATGGCTCTTGGGTGTGTCGGCTTCTTTTCTTTTTTTCTAGGGCTTTCAGGTGTGACATTCAGTTGCTTATATGAGATGTCTCAAACAACATTCCTCTTAGCAGTGCTTTCATTGTTTCCCTTGAGTTTGGGTAAGTTGAGTCTTCAATGTCATTGAATTTTCGGGAGTCTCTACATTGTTTTTTCATTTCTTCCCCGACCAAGCTGTCATTGAGTAAAGAGTAGTTTAGTTTCCATGTGTATGTAGGCTTTTTGATATTTCTAATGTTGTTGAGGTCTACTTTTATGCCATGGTGGTCTGATAGGCTACAAGGGACTATTTTCAATGTTCTTGTATCTGTTGAGGCTTGCTTTGTGCCTGACTATATGGTCAATTTTTGAGAAGGTTCTGTGAGGTGCTGAAAAGAAGGTATACTCTTTTGAATTTGGGTTAAAAGTTCTGTAGACATATTAGGTTCATTTGATTTAGGACCTCTGTAACTATCATTATTTCCCTATTTACCCTCTGTCTAGCTGATCTGTCCTTTGGTAAGTGTGGAGTGTTGAAGTCTACCACTATTAAGGTATTGGGATCAATGTGTGATTTAAGCTTTAGTAATGTTTCATTTACAAATGCAAGTACTCTAGTATTTGAGGCATAGATGTTCAGAATTGTGATGTCCTCCTGGCAGATTTTTCCTTTGATTAGAATGAAATGTCTCTCCTCATCTTTTTTGATTAATTTTGGTTGAAAGTCTATTTTTATTAGATATTAGGATAGCTACCCCATCTTGTTTTCTAGGTCCATTTGCTTGAAAAACATTTTTCCAGACCTTTACTCTGAGGTGGTGTTTATCTTTGTTACAGAGGTGTGTTTCTTGGATGCAGCAGAATGTTGGATCCTGTTTTCCCAACCATTCTGTTAGTCTCGGTCTTTTTATTGAAGAGTTGAGTCCATTGATGTTGATAGATGATAGTGACCAATGAATGGTAGTTTATTTTATTGTGGAGTTGGTGGTGTTACTGTGTTTCCATGCTTGTTTTCTTTTACATTTTTGTCGTGAAGTTATCTACATCCTGTGTTTTCTTGGGTGTAGTTGATTTTGTCAGATTGCAGTTTTCCTTCCAGTGTCTTCTGTTGCTGTGTAGATATTGTTTAAGTTTAGTTTTGTCATTGAATACTTTGTTTTCTCCATCTATGTTGATTGGAAGCTTTGCTGGGTATAGTAGTCTGGGTTGGAATCTGTGGTCTCTTAGAATCTGCATGATATCTGCCCATGCCCTTCTGGCTTTCATAGTTTCTGTTGAGAAGTCTGGTGTGATTCTGATAGGTCTACCTTTATATGTTACTTGGCCTTTTTCCCTTGCTGCTTTTAATATTCTTCTTTGTTCTCTATATTCAGTGTTTTGACTATTATGTGACATAAGGAGTTTCTTGTTTGGTCTAATCTATTTGGTGTTCTGTAGGCCTCTTGCACTTTTATAGACATCTCTTTCCTTAAGTTGGGAAAACTTCTATGATTTTTTTTTTTTTTTGGAAATATTTTCTAGATCTTGGAGCTCAGAATCTTCTTTTTCATCTATTCCTATTATTCTTAGATTTCATCTTTTCATGGGAGATCCTTGATTTCTTGTATGTTTTGTGTTTGGGACTTTTCTGATTTTACTTTTTCTTTGAGAGGTGTATCAGTTTCTCCAAGTGTATCTTCAGTGTCTGAGATTTTCCCTTCCATCTCTTGTACTCTGTTAGTGATCCTTTCCTTTGCGGTTCCTGATCTTTTCTCTAAGTTCTTCAGCTCCAGTGTTTTCTCTGTTCGTGTTTTCTTTATTGATTCTAATTCTGTTTTCATGTCTTGTACCATTTCCTTCTTCTGTTTGAATGCGGATTCCTGTTTTTCAATTTTTTTTGTTCGTTTCCTCTCTGTAACAAGTAGGGCCTCTACTTGTGCCCCTACACATGCATTTATTTGTTTGGTTGTATTTGCCTCTAGTTCTTCAGGCATTTTGTTTGTTTCCTCTTTATGTGCCTCTAATAACTGGATATGCTTAGATCTGAGATTATTTTCCTATGTTTTCAATGAAATAGCATATCCATTGATTTTGGTGGTTGCTGTTGAAGCCATGATGTCCTGATTTTTGTTGGATGTGTTCTTATGTCGACCTCTAGCCATCTGCTTATCTATAACCTTTGCTGTTTGTTCCTGGAGTCTGTACTTCAGACTGAGTCTGTCTGTCTGTCTCTGGTGTCTAGAGTATTCTTGAGGAAGATGAGAGGGGTCCACTGTTTTGAGAGTGGATGTTGGTGTTTCAGTTTGTAGCTAAGGGAGGAAGATTCCAGGAATATGTGTGCAAGTGTGAGTGTGTGCATGGAAGGGTGCCTTGAAGGACAGGGTGCTAGAGCTTGTAGGTGACTGGAATGTGGAGCTTAAGCACACATTCCAGGGGTTGCTGGTGTTGGTACTGTACTCAACCACAATGTGCATTCTTAGGTGCTCTGAGTACTTCAGTGACCTACAAGCCTGTTTTACTATCCTGGTATTCAGATCTGTCTGGGCTCCAGGAATTGTTTGCCTGGACTCTACTGGTAGACCTACAGAACAGGGATTAAATATTGAGAAAGCTGATCCAAGCTGATGTCTGGTTGCTATCATAGAGGGACCCTGGATCAGGGCCTCTGCACAGATTCATTTAAAGGTGCACTCACTCACTCTCTGGCCTAATCAGAAAGCACAGGGGTTTCCCCTGTTCTCTATTCTCATATTTGGGCCCAAAGGGATACATGAGAGTATAGAAGATCTGTTAGCTCGGTGGTGTCCACTGTTTGGCCACCGGACAGGGAGACCTGTACTTGGGGTAGCCACATTTGCTGTCTCAGTCACTGAGCTTGGAAGTTCCTGCTTGGGCTAGTTCCCACCCTGCCACTGAAGAAGACCTGGGAGGCAGGTACAACAGCCCACAGCCCCAGCCTGGGAGAACTTTACAGCCACTTGCACCTGCAGCAGACCTGGGATGCCTGCCTCTGCTGTCTCAGTCATTGAACACAGAGGATCATGCTTGGGGGAATCCATGCTTGGAACATCAACCACTGCTGGCCACCTTCGCTCAGCATGGAGGCCCTTGCTTAGGGCAAGGGGAAGTGCAGAGAGGTTGAATATTCAGCACTCTCAGTCTCTAGAGACACCCATGGGTGACTTGGATCCAAAAGGTCCCAGCTCATAGGTTGCCCCTCTCTCCCAAGAAGCGTTAATGTCCATATTCTCGCTTTAGCTCCCTCTCCACTCATCATTTTCGGAGTTTCGGATCCTCTGCCCTTCAGATATAGTGAGCACTGGTCACTGCCATCTTGGATTCTCCCAGGTTATTTCCTTTCTTAAAGTTCAGGGGAATGTTAGTTTTTAAATGTATTTTAGGTATGAAACTTCTATCAGTTGTAAAGATTTTTTCCTATTCTGTAGGCCACCACTTTGCTTAAATGATAGTGTCTTTTGCCGTATAGAAGCTTTTCAAATTCATAGGGTCTCATTTATTAATTGTTTGTCTTAATGAGTGTGCTATCACTGTTCTGTTCAGAAAGTCCTTTCCTTCACCAAGGAGCTCAAGCTAATTTCTTACTTTTTCTTCTGCCGGGTTTGGGGTACCTCATATTACCTTGGGGTCTTTGGAGTTGAGTATAAGCAGTGTGATAGACATGGATCTATTTTCTTCTACTTGCACCCATACAGTTTGACCAGCACCATTTGTTGAAGATGGTGTATTTTCTGCAGTGTGTATATTTGGCTCCTTTATACAAAATCAGACATCCATAAGTGTGTGAAATTATGTATGTGGCTTAATATCTATTCCATTGATCAACATGACTGGTCATTATGCCAGCATCATGTTATCTTATTGCTGTCTTTGTGTAATATAATGTGAAATCTGGGATGATGATACCTCCAGCAGTTTATTATTATTATTATTCAGGATTTTCTTTGCTATTCAGATTTGTGTGTGTTATGAAATTGAAGTTTTGTTTGTTTTTTTTTTTTTTTTTACTAATTTCTGTGAATTATGTTGGAATCTCCATGGAGATTGTGTTGGATCTGTAGATTTCTTTTGGTATGGTGGCCATTTTTCGTAATATTACTCCTACATATCCATGAGCATGAGACATATTTTCATTTTCTTTGTCTTCAGTTTCTTTGATATCTTATAATTTTAATATACAAATCTTTTACTTGATTGATGACAATCAATCCAGTGCCTCTTTGATATCTTATAATTTTTAATGTACAAATCTTTTACTTGATTGATGACACCCCAAGATATTTTTGAAAAAATTGTAAAAGCTATTATTTCCCTGATTTCTTCCTTAGTGGGCTTATCATTTGTATACAGGGTAGCTATGCATTTTGTGTTGATTTTGTATTAGACTACTTTGCTGAGTTTATCAACTATAGAAGTTTCCTGGTGGAGATTTTAGGGCCAGTTATGTATACTATCATATCATCTGCAAATAAAGATACTTTGACTTCATCTCTTCCTATTTTCCCCTTTGATATCCTTCATTTGTCTTATTGCGCTAGCTAACGTTTCGAAAACTACAGTAAATAGGTTTGTGATGTTCTTTACTGTACAGAAACTTTTGGTTTCATGTGGTCTCACTTATTAATTGTTGGTCTTAATGCCTGTGCCAGCATTATCCTGTTCAGAAACTCCGTTTTTTGCCAATGCCATCAAACCTATTCCTTACTTTTTCTTCTATGACAGTGGTTCTCAACCTTCCTATACTGTGATCCTTTAATACTGTTCTTGATGCTGTGGTGGCCCCCAACCATAAAAGTATTTCTTTGTTACTTCATAACTATAATTTTGCTACTGTTATGAATTGTAACATAAATATCTGATATGCAGGATATCTGATATGTGACTGCTTTGAAAGGGTCATTCAACCCTCAAAGGGGTCTGAACTCAGAGGTTGAGAACTCTGTACTATGAGGTTTGAGATATCTGGTATTACATTGGGGTTTTGAACCCACTTGGAATCAATGTTTGGAGAGAGTAGACAGCTTTATCTTCTTCACAATTTTAATGGGAGTGCTTTGAGTTCCTCTGTTTATGATGCTGTTGTCCATGAGCTTGGTATAACTTGTGTTTATTGTGCTGAGGTATAGCCCATGTGCTCCTATTCTCTTCAGGACTTTTATCATGAAGGAATGCTGGATTTTGTCAAAGGTATTTTCTACATCTAAGGAGATGATCATGTTGGGTTTTGTCTTTGGTTTGTGTGTGTGTGTGTGTGTGTGTGTGTGTGTGTGTGTGTGTGATTTGGTTTTGTTTGGTTTGTTTTTTTCAAGACAGGGTTTCTCTGTGTCCTGGAAATTCACTCTGTAGACCAGGCTGGCCTCAAACTCACAGAGATCCTCCTGAGTGCTGGGATTAAAGGCGTGCACCACCAGTTTTTGTCTTTGAATGTATCTATGTGGTTGATTATATTTATTAATTTAAGTATGCTGAACCACCTCTGCATCTTTGGGATGAAGCCAATTTGATATTGGTGGATAATCATTTTGATGCGTCCTTGGATTTGGTTTGCAAGTATTTTATTAAGAATTGTTGCATCTATGTTTATCAGGGATATTAGTCTGTAAGTCTACAATTTTGGGGGGTGGAAAGTTTGTGTGAGTTTAGTATCAGGGTAATAGTGATATATTGAAATGAATTAAGAAGTTTTTCTTCAGTTTTTTATTTTACAGAATAATTTGAGGAATTTTGGCATTTGTTCTTCTTTGAAGGTCTAGTCAAGTTCTACAATTAATCCATAAGGTTCTGGGCTGTTTTAGTTGAGAGATTTTTAAGTTACTGCTTCTATTTCACTAGAGGTTATAAGTCTATCTAAATTATTTATTTCTTCCTTATTTAACTTTTTAGATTGGCTATATCAAGAAATTTGTCAATTTTGTAAAGCACAAATTTTTAAAGTATGCCTTTATGATTCTCTGAATTTCCTTGGTGTCTATTGTAAAGGCCTATTCTCAGCCCTAATTGTATTAACTTGGATCTTCTCTCTCCATTTTTTTTAGTTAATTTTGCTAAGGGTTTGTCAATCCTGTTGATTTTCTCAAAGAATCAACTCTTTATTTCATTGATTCCTTATACTGTTCTTTTGTTTCAATTTCAAGTACTGAGTTTTATTATTTCTCCTTGTCTAATCTTTTTGGTGTTATTTCTTCTTTTTATTCTGGAGTTTTCAGGTGTGCTGTTAAGTTACTAATATGAGATCTCTCCTTTTATTAAAAAAAAAAATTGTAGGCATTTAGTTCCATGAACTTGCCTCTTCAAACTCCCTTCATTGTATTTCATAAGTTTGAGTATGTAATGTTTTCATTTTAATTTAATCCCAAAATAGTTTTAAATTTGCTTCTTGATTTTTGTCTTGACCTAGTTTTCATTTAGTAATAATTTGCTCAGCTTCCATGAGTTTGAATACTTTCTTCTTTTTCTTTTGTTGATATCCAGCTTTAATCTATCATGGTTAGATATGATACAGGGTGCATTTTCAATTGAAAAAAAAAATATCAGTCTTGGCTTGTTTTGTGTTTCAATATGGAGCCAATTTTGGAGAGAGTTCCATGTGCTTCTGAGAAGAAAATATATTCTTTAGTGTTTGGATGGAATGTTCTGTAGGTATCTGTTAGGTTTGTTTGGTTTGTGGTGTTATTTAAAGCCATCATTTCTCTGTTTAGTTTCTCTCCGGATGTCCAAGCTACTGGGAAGAGTGGAGTATTGAAATCACCCCCTATCACTGTATTAGGGTCAATATGTGATTTTAGTTGTATTAGTGCTACTTTTATGAACTTGGATGCCCTTGTTTTGGGTGCATACTGTTTAAAATTACAGTATTCCCTTGGTGATTTTTTTCAGTGAGTATGTAGTGTTCTACCCTATCTCTTCTGATTAGCTTTAGTTTGAATTCTATTTTGTCAAATATTAAAATAGCTACACTGACTTGTTTCTTACATTTGCTTGAAATATCCTTTCTATCATTTTACCCTATAGTGATGAATGCCCTCAATGATGAGGTATGTTTCTTGGATGCAGCAGAAAGAGGGGATACTGGGTTTTTTTTGGGGGGGGCGGAGGGGTTTCCAGACAGAGTTCTTCTGTGTAGACTTGGTTGTCCTGGACTTGCTTTGTAGACCAGGCTGGCCTTGAACTCACAAAGAGTCACCTGCCTCTGCCTCCCCAAGTGCTGAGATTACAGGCATGTGGCACCAAACCCAGCTGGATCCTGTTTTCTTTTTCTTTTTCTTTTTCTTTTTTGTTGTTGTTCTTTTGTTTTTCAAAACAAAGTTTCTCTTGTAGCCTTGGCTTACCTGGACTTGCTTTGTAAACCAGGCTGGCCTCAAACTCACAGAGATCTGCCTGCCTCTGCCTCCCCCAGTGCTGGAATTACAGGCATGCACCACCATGCCTACCTAGATTCTGTTTTCTAATCACCCCTGTTAGTCTATGTCTTTTTATTGGAAAATTGAGAGCATTAATATGGAGTTATTAATATGCTTTTATTAATCTTTGTTATTTTGTTATGTTGTGTCTCTGCTTTGACTAATTGTTCTGATATTGTTTATTCATTGTGTCCTCTTGTTTGTCTTTAGCCCTCTTTTCAAACTAAAATTTACCTTCTTTTGCTTTCTCTAGTAGTGTATAGGTGGGAAAAATTGCTTAAATTTGTTTTCATCTTGAAATGTTTTTCTTTCTCTGTTGATTATGATTGCTAATTTTGCTGGGTATAGTACTCTGGAAGCTGTGGTCTCTTAGAGGCTATAGAACATACATCCTGGATCTTATGGCTTTCAGAGTATCCAGTGAAAAAGTCAGGTATTACTCTAGTGGACCTGCCCTTATATATGACTTGGTCCTTTTCCCCTGCAGCTTTGAATATCTTTTCTTTGTTCTATACATTTAATGACTTGATTGTTGTGTGTCATGGGGAGTCTCTTTTCTGAATGTATCTGCTTAGTGTCCTATATGCCTCTTGGACCTTGACGGACATCCCTTCTATTCTGATTTTTTTTAATTAAATTAACATTTTTATTCTAGTAATAAACACCTATGCCCAGGAAAACGTTTAATAATTACTTTTTAAAAAAATTTTAATAATTACATTTTATTCATTTTGTATCCTCCCTGTAGCTCCCTCCCTCTTCCCCTCTCAATCACTCCCTCTCTCCTCCTTCTCCACGCATGCTCCTCACCGAGCCCACTGATAGGGGAGATTTTCCTTTCCTTCCTTCTGATCCTAGTCTATTAGGTCTCATTGGGAATGGCTGCATTGTCTTCCTCTGTGGCTGGTAAGGCTGCTCTCTCTCAGGGGGAGGTGATCAAAGAACAGGTTCAAACAAACAGCTGAAGGAACTAAAAGAAAAAACAGGAAAATACAATCAGATATGTGAAGGAAATCTATTCTGATTTTATTAAAAATATTTTCTGTAGGGTGGGATTCAAGATGGTGGCACCGAGAAGGCACTGTGTCTTACAAGCACGACAGCAGTGACCGCACAGCAACCAACTGTGGACCAAACTGTGGACCGTAAAACACAAGCGATTATGTTTCCCAGGTGAGAGGAAACCCCACAGTGTGGGAAGCAATCAGGTCCTTTCTCAAGTCACCCAACTAAACCCCAGAAGAGGTCCCAGTTGGCTTTCAGTTGCCAGCCCAGAGACACATGCATGCATGCTCTGATCACCATCCCAGACTGAACTGGGAGCACCACAACACAAGAGAATAGGTTTTTCAGTTGAGAGAAACCCTCACATTGAAGGAAGCAATAGTGCCCACCAATCACAGGTCACCCAGACAATCCCTGGAAAAGTTCCTTGGCCCTGGCAGGTGCTCAGTCAGTCCGGAGTCCTGGCTGTGTGCATGACTCACTGTCCAAGATACTCACTGTCCAAATCTTTGGGCCCCAAAATACCATAGCGTGGGCTCCCTTGTCAAGAGTAAACCCCACGGTGAAGGAAACATAAGGTCCAAACTCAGGGCACCCAGCTGAACCCTTTACCCCACCCCTCTGAAAAGTTCCCAGGAAAAGTTCCCAGGTTCCTGCAGACACTCACTCCCTAACAAGGAGCCACTCGACTTCACCTGCATGATCTACTCATCATCCCAGACTGAACTGTGGACCGAAAAACAACACAGACACAGGCTCCCTGTCTGGAGAAAATGATATGATGAGGGAAACATCAGATCCTACCTCAGGACACCCAGCTAATCTCTGGAAAAGTTACTGGGCTCTGGCAGGCTGTGGGCTCTAGCCTCCTGCCACACACCTGAGTGCTGCACTCACCTGCCACTGACTACTGTTTGGGAACTGAGGCACAGAGCTCCAACCTCAGACCTACATACACCTGACACCCAGGGAATCAGCCCCCTAACACTGCTTAAAGTGCAATCTGTTGCTCTAGCTAAACTGACCAAAACACAGGGCTCCCTGGTACTTCAAGAGTGTTTTGCCCAGAAAGCACAGTGTAAGAGCAGTAGCAGCAGCTCACTAAATTCAGGGCAAGAAACGCAGTGGCAGGACATCTGTCTCCAGGACTTCTCCTGGTGAGAGGAGAGCCCCCCACCCCCGACTACTAACAACCCCAGTTACCCCACAGGACAATACACTTGAAGTGAACAGTGGCAATTCCCTGAGAAACACTGGCCATTTGGTGACCATGTCCAAAAGCTGAAGAGGGTTCCTGCAGGAACAACCATCTTTTTGCCAAGGAGATTCTCCCTACCCCAGGATTCCAGCAGACAGCAGAAACTAACAGCCAACACCTGAGTCATTCACATAGGTAAGAGGCCAACATAAAAGCAAAGCCAACAAAAACCAAAGAAATACAGCATCCCCAGAAACAAGTTATCCAAGATAAAGTAACCATGGATACCCAAACATAACTGAAATTCAAGAAGACGATGTTAGATCTATGCTTATAAAGATGTTAATGGAGGAAACAAAAATGCATAAAGAAATACAGGAAGATAAATTCAAACAGATTATGGCCAACCGTAAAGAAATACAGGAAGATGCAGCCACAGAGTTTATGGCATTTAGAGAGGAAATAATTAAATCACTAAAAGAAATAAAAGAAACAGAAGAAAATTGAAACAAACAGGTGAAAGAACTGAAGGAAAAACAGGAAAATACAGTCAGACAGGTGAAGAAAATC